>NC_143398.1:182826737-183153404 GCF_052110815.1 Crocodylus siamensis | reverse complement strand
TAGCTTGCACTCAAACAAATTCCTAAAGGAGTGTAGCATAGTGTAGTGTAAGCAGTGTCTGGACATGACCCCCTCTCCCTAAGATATGCTCACTGCACAAAATACAATCAGCCCAGTGTGCTCACCAGGTGCTATGTGTTGGGTGTGTTGCAGGTGATTTGTGTGGGTCAGATTATCTGCGCTGTAGTTGCAGAGTCAGATATTCAGGCAAAAAGAGGTGCTGAAAAAGTGAAGATACAGTATGAAGAACTGGAGCCAATTCTGACCATTGAGGTAAGAATTCATCTTCTCTAAGGAGTTAATCTTTTCACTTGTTTATCCAGGTGTGGAGGACTCTACCGGGTGCTTTTTCATTTGGCAGCAGCGATGAGTTTGTTTCTTCTTGTACTGTACAGTATAGAAATACCTTTCATTTATTGAAAGCATGTAAACCTTTGTTTAGGGCATCCCCTTTTGTCTATTGAGTCAGGGGCTTATCTTTTCACATCAGGGCTAGAATACGCAGTAAAGGAATATATCAAAAAATGTTTACTCCACAGTTCCATCCTTCCATGGGCCAGTGTCTCAACTGGTCTAAATCAGTGTAGCTCCATCAAAGTCAGGAAATAGATTAGATTACACTAGCTGAAGATCTGGCACCATGCATCTTGCATCCATGTTTTGCCAATGTTCTCTTCTGGTTGATTATCAGAATCCAGCAGTATCCATCTCTGAAATATTTTCAGCAGCCCTGAATGTTGCATATAGAGACTCACGCTACAGCTCCTAATCTGGCGGGAAGCAAAGGGTAATGTAAAACAGAGAAAAAACAAGCAATGATAATAAGTTGGTACCCTGCAATGATTATCTCACTGATTCTAATATCTGACTAATCACGCAAGGTGGAGGAGGTTGTATGGATAATAATGATTGTACAAATGAAAAGCACTAGACTGTATGAAGTATTACAGTTGACATGTATGGGCTTTTTTACTTGCTGCAGGATGCAATAAAGCACAATTCATACATTGGAAAAGAAAAAAAAGTAGAAAAAGGAAACATTGAGAAAGGATTTAATTCAGCTGATGAAATAATTGAAGGTAAATTGCTGTGTGCACTGGGTGCGGATGGGAAGTCTTGGTGAATGAGTATGATTTGTAGATAGTGGTTCAGGAATAACTATAATTTTTATAACATTTCCACCAGAACTTATTATAAGTTTGTTTTGACAAAGATAAGGCATATTGTCACCTTGTTGATTCATTCTGAGTTTGGGATCCACTAAAACCCTCAGATTCTTTTCTGCACAATGGTTACCTCACCGCTTATTGCCCATTTTTGTATTATGCACCTGATCGCTCCTTTCTAAGCACATATTCCACTTGTTATTGAATTACATTTTGTTGAGTTTTGACAGTCTCCCCAATTTATTTATTTATTTATTTCAGCTGTGTCCTTTGAAGTGCTTACAGACCCTTCTAACTCTCTAGCCCACCATCTAACTTGCTAATGAAAATACCGGTTGGAACTAAACCTGAAACAGAACCCACTTGCTGGATCCTACTTAAAATGTTCTCCCATTTTGACAGAAAACCACTAAAGTCCATTTTAGACCTATGTTTTTAGTTAGTTGTGCTGTATCCCACATTGTGGTGAGCTTACTTAGACCATATTTCCCAATTTCAACTAAGAAAATGTTGGTGGGACAGTGTACCCTTATCCTAAAGTCAAGATAAAACATATCTACTGTTATTCTGCCTTACCAGGCCAGAAAACCTGTAAAAGAAGGACATTAGATTAGCTGGATATGATTGGTCTTAACAAATCTACATTGACTATTTTTTATCCTATGATTGTATCAGTGCTTCGCTGTCTTGTATACTAAAATTAAGCTTGTTGTTCCAGGGCACATCTACATGTACTGTTACAGCCCATGAATAAATTGCGGAGCTTATTGCTCTGGTGCGTATTGTTCCTGGGCCTACCATTTGAATATGGACCCAGGAGTAATCAATTTCAGAACAATGAGCTCTACCTTTTATTCATATGCAGCACGTGGAGCTGGGTTGGAGCAGTCTCGGCTGGCAGGGGGCCCTGGGGATCACCCTACCAGCCCAGGGCTGCCCCACTCTAGCTC
Source organism: Crocodylus siamensis (assembly GCF_052110815.1). Taxonomy (NCBI): domain Eukaryota; kingdom Metazoa; phylum Chordata; order Crocodylia; family Crocodylidae; genus Crocodylus; species Crocodylus siamensis. Next base: position 183,151,288 of record NC_143398.1, on the reverse strand, counting down.
AACGTGCTGTGGCAAGAGAGAGCTTCAGGCAGGCAGTCTCATGCTGAAGCACCCTCATGCCCCAGCCAGCACCTCCAGCATCTACACGTGTGCTGTTGTGGAGTAAATGAGTTGACTCCAGCTTAATGGGGAGGCAAGTATAAGATGCCAAGACATTTACTGTGCAGCTGATTAGTCAACTGTACAGTAAATGTCTCATGTAGACATGCCCCCAAATACTAAAATTAGGCTTGGTTGATGTATAATTTCCTGGGCCCTGCTTTTAAAGACAGGTTTTACATTTGTTGTTCTTTAGTCCTCTATGACCTCCCATTATCTCAATGAATTCTCAAAAATAATTGCAGGTGGTTCTGAAATTGCTTTGGCTAGTTCTTTTAGTGCTCTAGGGTGAATTTCATGAACACTTCTGACTTGAAACCTTTTAATTTATCTAAGTATTCTATAACTTGTCTTGTACCGTAGCCTTGCCTGTGGTCCTATTCCCTACTAAAAATGATTGGGTTAAATGTCTGATCGCATTAAACCTTTTTTTGTGAAGTCAGAAGCAAAGAAGGCATTGGCCTTCTTGGAGCCATCCCTCATTTACTGATTTACTGTCCCTCCCTGTTAACTAACCGATGTATGCTTTTCCTTGTCTTTCTTTTACATCTGATGTATTTAAGAAACTTTTTCTGTTTATGTCCCTAGCAAATTGGTAGTAATTTTGCACCTGAGCCTTTCTGATTTTTATTCCCCCATGTTCCAGTTCTCTCTGTAGTCTCCATTTGCTTTTAACAGGACAGAGATCAGGATACTATAGAGCTTCCATCCAATGGAGGCTAGTTGTACATAGACAAACTGGTTAATTTACTGCAGCATGAGTCAGTTAGAGGTGTCTTGCTAGAATGTATGTCCAAGCATCCAAGACATGCGGAGTAAGGGAAGGCTGTTCTGAAATGATCTGAAGAGCATGGGTTACACACTGATCCAGTTCTCATTGTATGCTTGTGTGTATGGCTAGTTGTTTGTCCTGTCACTCTGTATAACATTGCCAGTGCTTTCTTCCATCATCGCTGTTCAATTGCATGCAATTATCATCCCTTAGTCATGAAATACTTTAGTCCAGGGGTCAGTAACTTATGGCCTGCAGGCCGGATCTGGCCCATGGAACCTTTGCATCTGGCCTGCAGACCTGGGCTTTGGCAGCATTTGGCATGGGGGCACCTTCTGCAGTTGCTTTCTCTGTGCTGCTGGGGAGATGCGCAGCAGAGGTGGCAGAGTCCTAGCACCCATCCTCTTGCCTCCAGCCTAGGGTGGGTCATTCTGGCCCATAGCTAGAAGAGGTTGCCTACCTCTCTTGTAGTTCATACTTATTGGCTTTTGCTCAATCATGTCACCCCCTAGTGACTGCAGCTATGACCCCTAACAATAGTTAGGACTTGCTCATTAAAAATAGTCAACCTAAGTTGATTACGAAGAAGCAGATTTATGGAGCATTAATAAAGGATCGTTTATGCTGTGATGACAGATTTTCATCACTGTTAGGAAAATTTTATAAAAGAAAAATGACAAGAGCAGGTAGAGCAAAAGGCTATCAGAGTAGGAAAGAGACAAATACAAATACAAAGGGGATACGGAAGAAAGGACAGGAATAAAAAAGAAACAACAAAGACAAAAGTTTTCCTTTACAAAGAGACCTAAAGGGAGAAGGATTATAGAGAGTTATAGGTAGCTAGATACTAGGAAGGAGAAAGTTTCAGATATTTAGCTGACACTGAACTTATGCCAGAAAAAAAATATTGTTCAGATATGAGATGGGTAAAGAAATTAAGTTCCTCCTAATAAATGATCTAGGCTCCCTCATGGGGTAAATTACAAGAATGGTGGAGAAATCATAGAATTGAGTCTCATGAATGGAACTACTTATTGTTATTCTGTATGAAATGCTCTTGTGCTCACTCTCTCACATCTTCAGATTTCTTCTTATTATAAATACTAGTTGTGAGTTTTTCTGGGGTTATAATTGTAACAGGTGAAATGCATATTGGAGGACAGGAACATTTTTACCTGGAACCTAACAGTGTACTTGTTGTTCCAAGAGGAGAGGATAACGAAATGGATGTATATTCATCTACTCAGTATTCATCGAATGTACAGGTAATCTAAAGCATTATTGGGCAGCAATCTCTTTCTCCTCTGAATAACCTGTAAGGTGAACTGCAAGACCTTGTTGAGGTCTGTGTTCCATCTTGTAGATTTCTCCTAAAGCTAATAGATTTTCTCATGCAGAACAATTGACACAGGCCTTGGTGTGTACATAAAGCCGTGCCTAGTCCAATTCAGTGGGGCATGAATGAATCGTGTAACCAGCTCATGTCCAAAAATAGGCTACAGACTCAGCTTTCCATGCCCACACTCACAGTTTGACAGCACAGTTGTGAATAGGATGACCTTATAATGCTTCTCTAATCTAATACACATCACTAGGACTGTGTTCATGCTGGCTGCTTCTGGTGTCACAGACTCACTGGGCATAGAGGATGATTTTGGCACTCCTCCTGAGTCAGCACCCAGGGCTGGTGCCCCTCTCGCCCACCCCTAGTTAGGTAACTGATTTTCAGGATTCAATTCTAAGAGTGGCACTTCACCCAGGGGCCTACAGTGGAGAGCATTGTTTGGTTATTCTCAAACAAAGCTTTTGAAAACCTTAGTCCTTAGACCAGTGGTTCTCAACCTATTTGCCATAGTGGTCCACACTTGCAGCTCTCAAGGTGTTCTGTGGGCCACAGCCACACAACTTCCTGTGCATCCATTTAAAAAATGTTTTAACCAGATGTCACATGAGCCATAGCAGTGGGCTAATTGGGCCTCATTGTCTTAAACATTATCTTTTCAATCCTTAGTTGAGTCCCAGCGAAGATAGGAACCAAATTCACCGCGATTTCAGTGGGACTAAGAATTAGTCCTTATTTATTTGAGTTGTTCATCAATATTGTTTGTTTTTTAAGCCTTGTATGTCAGTATTGAGAGCCTGATCCTGATCATCTCGTTAACACAAAACACCTGTTTGGCAGCAACAGACCACTGTACAAGTAGGGAGTTCAGGATTAGGAGCTAGTGTTATTATGGCACCCTATTCACTAGCGTAGGCTAAAGAGTCAATCTTTTCCAAGCAGCTGGTTAGTTTTGTGAATGCCTATGTGTACCCATTGCAAATATGCCTTATAATTCTAAATGCAAAACCATTACAGCTTGCCGTAAAGCGAGTGACATGTCATTTCTGGAGTTATTGTCTTGCTTCCATTTCTCTTTAAAAACTAAATTTTGTTCATTTCTACCTGTGGGAATTTGGAATAGCTCCATTATCATAGGGGACTACTCCAGATTCACATCAGTGCCCTTTGATTACAACCTGACCCTATCAGGTACTTTCTTTTACGTACTGGGTACTGTGGGGAAAATAGGCCTTCTACTTTGTGCTTTGATACTGATACTCCTCTGTAAAATCTTGGGATTTCACTTCTACAGGAGTTAGTGGCTTCAGCTCTAGACATCCAGTCCAATAAGATCATGTGCCACATAAAACGTGTTGGAGGAGCTTTTGGTGGGAAAATTACAAAACCCTCCTATTTTGCTGTAATTGCAGCAGTGGCAGCAAACAAGTAAGTGGTGTATTCCTTTTCTGTCATTTTATTGCTGCAAATAAATATTTCTCAAATGAAATATAGCATGTTTACTTCTAGGAATTAAATACTTTGAAGGAGCCTCTAACATGAATGCTGACCATACAATCATCCTAAACACTCTTTCTCTTGATCATAATGAGCCTTTAAAAGAATCCTAAGACGTTTCCATGCATTTCATGGAGCCCACTAGCTGAGGGCCTGTGCCAAGTCCTTCATGCAGTGTCTGTTATGGTAGATCTGTGCATGAGGAGTTCTCCTGCAAAGTCCATTAATTCAAGTTTTTGACTGGGAAGTTGTGTGAATTTTACCCTGCATTTATGAAAAAAGTTTCACATGCTGCACTCAGTTTTTATTGGCCATGTCCAGGCTAACTATAGGCATTCTGCTTCTCAAGGCCAACAAACAGATTTTCAGCCCCACCAGGCGTGGATCAAGTGAGCACGTAAATAACTAGACAGAAGATAAATATACTGCTTGATTTTGATCTCAGTTATATCACTCTAAACCTGGAATGACTCCCATGAAGTCAGTAGAGCTGGTTCGTTCTTACATAGGTGTGGATCTATGTATCTATAGAAGGTGCAATTTGCTGACATTCTTTGGGTGCCAAGTGATTCATCTGTGTATGTAACAGCTGTCACTCTTAAAACATACATTATATTAGTGATTGGGCATATGTTGTGCTTCTACTTTTTCAGGATATTATTATTATTATTATTATTATTTCAAATGTGCAGTTTTGAGAAGAGACAGCCCAGACACAGGATCACATGAAGCCTTTCACTGGTTTCATTGCTAAAATATTTGCAGAGTTAGAAATCCTTGCAAGAGAAGGAACATACAGGTGTTCCAGCCTACAGCTGCCCCTTCTGCCCTTCTCCCCACATATTCTCAGCTAGGGTGACTCTGGACTGGTAAGGACAGGGGAGCAGCTGCTGCTCCATTCCTCCCAGTCCCTCACAGGAGTGGAGCAGTCTCTGCTCCCCACATGTTTTCCAGACCAGGGTGACCCCAGTCTTATTAAAACAAAGACTTTTCTCCCAAAACCAACATATTTCCCGTGGGGGAAATTGAAGGAATATCTATGCACTCAGTTTCTAGTGAGTGAAATGCATTTCTCCCACTAGAAATGTAACACCTCACCATACCCCTTGTGAGCCTCCAGAATATAGTGCATACATCATGCTAGAGTTGTCCTTTGAATTTACATTCAAGTCAATAGTCTATACCCTGCATATTCAGCGGCACAGCAGATGTGGTCTAGCTGGATATGCCTGGAAGCATAGTTGCAGTCAAGTTGGTAAACTACCAGAGGGCAATTTATTCAGCTGTAATGGGTGACTGAATGTTGTTGAGGAACTGGTCGTTCTTTAGTACACTGTGCATCTACGCAAGAGGTTTACTGTGGAGCTGACTAATTAGTTCCACAGTAAGGTCTCAACATCTACACATACGGCTGTGTTAGGACTGCATGTAAACACAGGTATTATCCTACAGCAGCATTGTTTAGTGTACCACAACACATGTATAGATGCTGCTGAGGCTGGCTGTGGTAGGAGGGTGCTTCATTGTGGGGGCTGCGTGTCAGGTAGCCCCACACTGAAGCACCCTCGTGCCCCAGCCAGCCCCTCTGCAGCATGGTGAGCCAGGTCAGAGCAGCCCCAGGCTGGCAGGCTGACTCCCCAGCCTCCCTGCCAGGTTGGGCTGCTCTGACTGGGATCAATGTCCTGTGGTCCTGGGTGCACATGTAAATATAGAACCCAAGAGCAGTAAACTCTGGTGCAAACTGTGCTGGAGTTTATTCAGGTACATTAATTTCACGTCTAGATGTGCCGTGTCACGTGGAAGAAAATGAAGTGAGAGGCTGTTTTTGTCTCATTTTCTTAACAAGTTTATCCATTTGAATGTTGGGAATCTGTCTCCTGTTGGGAAACCCCAGCTATTCTCGCAGGCCTAGCTTTCACTACAAGTAGGTACCACAAGGAGGAACTTGTTTCACCTGCACCACAAGACAGATAACCAAACTACTCTGTAGCTCTGATTGCAGTACTATGGCTCTGGTAATCTCTGCTGTGGTGCTACCTGCAGCCTACCAGGGTCAGAAGCTGCCTGATTTGTTCAGGGGCAGATCCAGTAACCTCGAGCCATGGCATATCATTGCTCCTTCTCCCAAGCCACACTCTGAGAGCACTGCCAAACATCTGGTTTCACAGCTACAGGGACAACACATGTGAAGTGGAGAAGCTAAAGACGCAGCTGACAAGGTTGGTCACTTTCTTCTGTGAACAGAAGTTAAAATTGTTTCTTCTCTTCCGGGATCAACCTAATAACCATTTACTGGATAAATGTGAGGTTAACAGACACTTCAGAAGTGCAACGGTCCGGTTCATCCCAGACCTCGGTGGAGTTACAGCAGCAATAGTTTGGCTTGGTAGCTTCATCTTCCTGCAGTTTGCAATGTTGCAACACTGGTTAAAGTGTGATTTATGTGCTTTCTTTAGGACTGGGCGTCCAGTCCGTTTTATATTGGAGCGACATGATGATATGCTCATCGTTGGAAACCGGCACCCTTTCTTTGGAAAATATAAAGTGAGTGAGAAGGGGAGATAGATCACAGAACTATCTTGGGCAAGACCCTTGGGTGGTGTAAATCAGTACTGTTTTATTGAAGCTGATGGAGTCACCTCTGCTTGCACCAGATAAGGCTCCTGGGCCTAGTTGTGTTGGTTTGGACTGCGTTGGTTTGAATTTGGGTTTTCATTTAGGTTGCTTTGATTGTTCTCTTCTAGATGTTGTTATAAATGAGAGAGACATTAAATCAGTGGGCACACAAATGATGAAAACCCAAGAAGGAATAAATGGAAGCTAACAATAAGCTTTCTGAAGGATCCTTCTGCAAAATGTCTGCAGCATTTGCTTATGGTATGAACTTAATGAATCAAGTCAGAGGAAAGTTACTAGCGGAGCTTTAATGAAGTTCCAGGGCCGGTCCTAAGAACACAGAAGCATAGGAACTGCCATTTACTGGGTCTGACCATAGGCCAATCTAACCCAGTAAGCTGTAGCACTCAGTAGCAGAAGTGGATGCTAAGGAGGAGGGTAAATAGAGTATGTCCAGAAGTGTCCACCCCCCCACCCCGCTCTTCTTCCACTGCAGCTTCAACTCTTAGGGGTTTAGGAAGTTCTGATTCAGAGGTTATACTTGTGCTCTCAATACCTAGTGATGGGCATTTCCTCCATGAATTTGTCTGGTCCCCTGTTGAACGTGGTTAAACTATCAGACCCCACAGCCTCTTTTGGCAATGAGTTCCACACATTTATCACACACTGTGTGAAAAAACATCCTTTTGTTAGTTTTAGACCTGCTACCTAATAGTTCCATTGCATGTCCCCTAAGCCTAGTATTGTAAGAAAAAGTAAATAATAAATCCCTATTACTTTCTCTGCACCAGTTACTATTTTGTAAACCTCTGTCATGTTCCCACTCTATCATATTCCAATCCATCTCTTACATAAATGGAAAAGTGCTATCCTATTTAGTCTCCCCTCACTTGGATGTCCTTCTATACCCCTGGTCCCCTGGGTTGCCCTTCTTTTTACCTTTTCTAGTTCTTTGGTATTTTTTTAGGTGGAAGGCATACAAAAACTGATGCAGGATTCAAATTGTAGATTCACCACAGATTTATAAAGGAGCATAATGATATTTTCTGTTTTGTTTACAATTCCCTTATAAATAACATTTTATTTGCCTTTTTGACTGTTGCTGAATGCTGACCTCATGTTTTAGTGAACCGTCTACAGATTCTACAATGCCTCCGAAATCTCTTTCCTTATTTTTTCTCCAAAACAAGAAAAGAAATACCTGATCATGTATATATATTTTGTGTTACTTTCCCCTATGTGCATCACTTTACACAAATCAGCGTGGAATTTCATCTGCCGTTTATTTCTCATTCCCTCAGTTTTACAAGTTTCTTCTGTAGCTCTTCATAATCTGCTTTGATTTTATCACTCTGAATAATTGCATGTAATCTTCAAACTTAGCAAACTCACTAGTCACTTCTCTTTTCATTTATGAAATTATTAAACAGCAGAGGTCCAGCATAGATCCTTGGGAAACTTCACTGTTATTTCGTTTCATTCTAAGAACTGCCCATGTTGCCCACTCTTTGTTCCTGTTTATGTTTTCATTAATGATGGTAGCACCTAAAGTGGAAGTGTGCTAATGAAACTTGCTGATGCCACAAAGCTGGAAGGCATCATCAATATACCAGAGGCCTGGACTATCACAGAGGACCAACAGATTACCAGGAGGTCTGCAATAGTAAAATGGCATGCAATGTAATATTACAAAAGTGCAAGTCAGTTAGGAATTAACAATGAACATTTCTGCTGTAAACTGAGAGCTCATCAGTTGAAAATGACAGAGGAAGAGAAAGGCCTAGTATAGCAGTCAATCCTAGGATGACATGGACTATATCTACCCAGAACAGTACAGAGTGAGCAAGCTAATTTATCAGAAGCAGTAAGTTTGTTATTACAGTACTCTGCCTCAGGTATTTTAAGTTGTCAGTAGGGTAGATTAGCACAGGAGGAGCTAATAGTACCGGTCTCCTAGTCCACTTACAGCAGGTTCAAGCATCTCTATGTAGCACTGCATGTGCAGTGCAAATATATCTTGTGAGCCATAAGTGTGATGCAGCTAGGAAAAAGGCAAATAAGATCCTCAGATACAGCTGCAGAGATATTTCCAGTAGAGACATGCATGTATTAGTGGCAATGTACAAGGCCCTGGTGACACCTCACCTGGAATATTTTTTACAATTCTCATCAACTTGTTCAAGAAAGGTTAATCACATTTTTAATGGATGTGAAGAAAAGGCTACTAGAATTATTTGGGAACTTCAGAGTGAGTTTTCTGAGAAGAGAACACAAGAGCTTGGATTTTAGCCAAGCAAACAACAGCTGTGAGCAGATATGACTACTCTCTGTAAGTGCCTCAAGAGGATAAACACCATAATAGAAGCTATAAGTTAAAGGGCAAGGTTGGCACAAAAGTCAATGATGATAAACTGGCCAAGCATAAATTTATATTGGATATTAGAAAAATCTCCTAACAGTTAGAGGAGAAATATTCTGGAACATGCTGTATAACATTATTAACTGCTGTATATAACACATAAAACATATTATATTATACTGTTATAGTATATAACATAGCAGTATATTACATACATAATGAATCTGACTATATAATTATATAATACTAAAATTAATAGGAATAGATGTAGGCACATAAGACTGAAAGGCCCCTGGTGTCACTGAGTCCAGCCCATAGCATGTCATATAATCCCTTGCAAAAATTAAATAAGCTTCAACATATTTCCAGTAGAGAAATGGGGCAAAAATGTCACTGCTTTTAAGATGAAGCTTATTTAATTTATGCAAGGGATTATATGATTCAGAGGAGATTCAACCCAATTCAGCAGCCGAACCTTGAAATTCAAATTGAATTGGGAGACTAATAAAAAGGTCCAAATCAATTCAAAACCTCCAAATTGATTTGGGAAAGTTTTGGAGTTTCAGGCAGTCCCTGCTCACTGCTGCAGGGAGCTGGACCCGGCCTCCACGCCGGTAAATAGGGGGTGAGAGGAGGGCAGCTGGAGAAGGGGGGAGGGGACCATGGAAGGACCCCCGCCTGGCCCCATCCCCTGCCTGCTTCCCCAGCTCCCCTGAGTGCCATCCACTCCCCACCCAGTCTCCCAGCCCCATCAATGGCTACCCCACCCGGCCCCAGTGTCCCAGCACTTAAAAAAAAAAAAAAAAAAAAAGCCCTGCTCTCACTGGCTGCTGCAGCAGCTGTCAGGGCCTTTGGGAGCTCAGTGGCAGAGGCCTGGCAAGAGCTGGTGAGTGTGGGCTTTTTTATTTATTTTTTTTTTAGTTCCAGGACGCTGGTGCCGGGCAGAGCAGCCACTGATGTGGCTGGGAGAGCAGGCAAGGGACGGGGCCTGTTCAATTCAGAGATTCAGCCGAACTGATTCGGGACAGTGATTTGAATCAACGAATCGAATCGCTGTCCCCCAAATTGCCAAAATCTGAATCCAAAGCAAATACTAGCCGCTTCGCACAAGCCTACTATCCACCTATTTCACCAGCTGACAGAATGGAAAAATAGCGCCAGCAAAGGGAAAATAACCCTTACCAATTAAGCAGAGAGCACCTGGTGAGCTAGTGCATATTCAAGAAATATGTAAGATGAATGGATCCAGACATGACCAAGTAAAGAGTCTTGATTGTGGACCCAGTTTTCCCTTTTGGCCAGCATCTCCCTACTCAGGTCCAGTCTGGGTTTCAAACAGGTGGAAATCTTTGCATTGTGCGCAATTAGATAGCATATGCTTGCCTTGCTGTTTCATGCAAGAAAAGAACAATGGACAACTTTCCAGTGAATAAACCATAGTTAATGTGCATATAAAAGAATAGTACCAGAGCTGCTTGGGATAGCAGAGATCTTCTAATAATGTACAGTCTGAATCCAAATTCTGCCCTTGCAGCTCCACAGTTACCTCATCCTGTAGAGAGTGGGCCGTTCATTTAAATTCACATGAGGCCTCCTCTCTTTGGCTATCAAAATCAATAGCAAAGCTCCAATAGACTTTGGTTGACGCAGGAGCAGGACTCATAAAGTTTAGAAGTCTGAGTCTCTTGTTTAACTTGTACATGCTGTTTGGCTTGGTTACAAAGAGCAAGTTGTTATAAATGCCTGGAAAAATTACAAAAAGTGTTGGCTCTTGTGTTACAGGTAGGATTCATGAATGACGGTAGAATCGTGGCTGCAGACATTCAGGCCTACATTAATGCTGGGTGTACACCAGACGAGTCTGAAATGGTATGTCTTTCCAAACAGGTGGTCACTTCACTGAAGCAGAATTTGTCAGAAGAGGTAATGTTTTTAACTGGACCAGTATAGTTGGGAGAGATAGAAGACAACTTTCAAGCTTCAACTGTTCTACTTCAGGACTAAGGGAAAAAGCAGTTACTTTCCATGCAAAGTATAACTTAAACAATTGCTTCAGTGTGACATAATTATTTAATCATATAATAATCAATAAGCAATAATAATCAATAATCATTATTTAATTGTTTTTAGTACGTAGTGAATCCAGTCTAGCTAGGGAACCTTCACGGTCTGCAACAGATATATATCTGTGACACGGATCTTTGTTTTGAGGGACAACCAAGGAGGTTGTCTGCTGCCCATCATAAGGGCTTACAAATTTCATATTTACGACTGCAATGGAGCATGCCCATGTTGATCAGATAACTGCCTGGCTTAGAGCAGGATGATGCTCATTCAAAAGGAAAAAAAACCTGTTTTAACGGGAATTTTCTTTCTTGCTACAGGTAATAGAGTTTATTGTATTAAAAATGGATAATGCTTACAAAATCCCCAATTTCCGAGTCAGGGGCCGCGCCTGCAAAACGCATTTGCCCTCAAATACTGCCTTCCGGGGATTTGGCTTCCCACAATCAGGACTGTTTGCAGAAACCTGGGTTACAGCCGTGGCAACCCAAACTGGTTTACCACCCGAGCAGGTAAACAGATTCAAGTTAACAAATAAAATGAGGCAAAATAGAGGCCTTGCTCTCACTGAAGTAAATGGCCAAATCCATGTGGAAAAGAAACGCTGACCTAATCTTTATCAAGCTTTTTATACTGCAATAGGTTCATATAGAGCCAGATCCTACCACCTTTGCTCATGCAGCTTATTCTTGAACTACTATATTTACCCAAATCCAAGATAACTTCAAATTTAAGATGACCTTCCCATTAATTAGATTCTATACATGGACAGTTTATAAATTTGTTATAAATTTCCATGTGTAGAATCTAACTATTGTAGGGTTGTCTTTTAAATCCATCCCCCCAGTGCTACAGTAGGGAATGCAACAGTTGAGGGGCAAGCAGCCTGATCCCTACCCCTTGCCTTCTGTCCCCATCACTTATTTGCCGTGCTGCCACCCCCCCACATGATGTCTGCAACCCCTGCTGCCTGTCCCCCTCCCCATGATGTCTGTGCCTGCTGCCACCAAGTCCCCCACCTGCCCCCATGTTTTCCCTGAAGCTTCTGCCCCATCTGCTGCCTGCCTTCCCCCCCACAACCTTTGCCCCACTGCTGCTTACCATCAGTCACGGCTCCAGCCCCGTTCCACCCTGCAACACAGAGCGCAGGGTAGCTCTGGCCATGGCCCAGCTATGCAGCAGTAGTTGCAGCCACAGCAGCTCTGGCCCTGGGATGCTGAAGCTGCTGCCACCACCACTGTTGCTGTATGGCCAGGCCGGGGTCAGAACTACCATGTGCTCCATGCCCGGAGCCCCAAATGACAATAAGCAGCATGGTGCAGGTGAAGGGAAGAAGGCACCAGGGGGCCAGAGGCTATGGGGATAGGCAGAGGGGGCAGAGGTAGGAGGGGATTGGCAAGGGAGGGGCAGGCGGCTGCTGCGGCTCTGACTCTGGCCCCAAGCCACTCTGCTTGTGCCTGAATCCAAGATGAGGGGCTTTTTTTCCCCATGTTGAATATGGGGAAAAAATCCTAATGTTGGATTTAAATAAATATGGTAGCCCCACTGCAAAGTCCAAGAAACAAGGCTTTCTTCATACTGAATAATACTTATTCATTTGAATAGTGCCACACAGGGAAATGTGTACAACTTGATGTAGCTGACAGAATCAGGTCCTTTCATTGTGAGTTTTTTAGACCAGGGAATCAGTAATATGCTATGAAAAATCTTTGCGCTAGACAGATAATTAGGATCTTCTTATTTGACTCCTTTTCCAGGTTCGGGACATGAACATGTATGAAGGACTTAATGTAACTCCTTTCAAAGAGCAGTTTGATGCAACAAACCTGAGGAAATGTTGGACAGAATGTTTGGAGAAGTCTGAATACTACAGCAGGAAAACAGCAGCGGAAGAATTCAACAAGCAAAATTACTGGAAAAAGAAAGGGATTGCTATTATTCCCATGAAGTTCACAGCTGGATTTAATAAGACGTTTTACCATCAGGTAAGCTTTAGGAATGTTGCCATAAAACATCCGAAAGCTCCAACAGTCTAACAAAACCCAGGGAGCATAGCTCTCCAGGACACAAAGGACAAAGGTAGAAAGAAGGGAGAGAGAGAGAGAGAGAGAGAGACCTGGATTTCTAATTTGATATACTCAAGTCTCAGCTGCTCAGTCATCTGTCCTTTCAGGATGACTATGTCAGATCCGTGTGCATGGCTGTCCTCTCAGTAAGTGCCAGCATAACCCCTGATTCACACTAATCCCCCCCAGGCCTAGAAGACAATTTCAGTTCTTGATTTTTCCACTACTTTCTACCCAAAACCTGTGTGTCATGGCCTCCTCTATTGTCTCGTTCACATAGAAGATAATCATTACTACTTTACCTCAAGCAGCAATGGCCTGTGTTAGGGGCCAGATGGTTCAAACCCTATGAATGGCCCTACATGGTTCTGTAGAGGTGCACATGCTGGAATTTCATTTCTTTCAGTTTTGATCTATTCAATTCAGATGGTGACAAGTCTTTTATTTTTGTTTAATTTTAAAAAATAACACAAAAATTATAATCTGTGAATTATGGAACAAGGCACCATAAAACCGGAGATTCACACTTCAGCCATTTCCTCCACATTTTGATTGCATGTGTCACGTGTTAGCAAGTTTGTAGATTGTTAGCTAAGAGAGAGAGTCAAACACTTCACCTGACAATATTCTACAGTAGCATTCAGACTGGGAGTTATACACACACAAGTGGGTATTTATTCCTGTGCAGAGGGTCAGTGGACCAAGCACCAAGTCCTACCTAAGCGCTCAAAGTAATGCCCAAATAGGACTTAAATATATGTTGGCCTTTTGCCAGGTTTCTCCACAAGGATGAGTTTCAATCTTAAAGGGAAATCCATCAGGACAATGGTAACTTTATTCCTCTTTATCCTTACTTTGAAGTTTACTGTTGGCAAGTAACAGAAAGGACAGGGAGGGAGATAAGCCTCTCCAGAGATATAAGACATTGGCATTTATTCTGTTTACACTCAGCTAAGGTTCTTCTTTAAAGTCAGTGGGTGAGTCCCCTGAGTAAGAACTTCAGGATTTGGTCCCTGAATGGAAAAACTCCAGAAGGAAAAACTACAGGAGATGTTATGGTGTCCCATGGTCATTAGATTTCATAGTTCTGTCCCAGGCTCAGCCCTGCAGAAGTAGATGTAAATCCTTTTTCTTCAGCAGTGTGTTTAATTCTCAAGTACAGCCTCTTGTTCCACCATCACTATAAAGAGCTTTCATAGGATTATTGTCATGGAGAGATTGTTTTTCCCAATGTGTAATGCTAAATAGAAGTTTATCACATCTTTTCAAATTTGCTTCTTGCCTTTCTGCCCGTTTTATGATCTTTACCCCTGTGGAATCTGAAAAATGACATGAATGTGCTAGAATAAGAATAGACAAATTGGGGTTCCCAGTCCATTCACTTGGCAGCGTATAGGAAGGCAAGGTTCTTTGAGTAGATGTGATATCTTTTATTAGACCAACTGAGTAGTTGGGAAAAAGTTCTTAGCAAGCTTTTGGATGCAGTCACCCTTCTTCAGGCATAGGGAGTCTCTGCTCTTCTGAGACTCCAAGAAATGGGAGAAACTGAAAGTGTGACAGGATGTCAGTGAGACTGTAAATACAGTAAAATCCCTGTTTTCCAGCATACTCTATTAACTGGCACTGTGCCGCTGCTGCTGTGCCACTGCCATCCACCATTCTGTGCCACCACGTGCAACCACCTCACACTGCCACCATGCTGCCACCATCAACCAGCCTGCACCACTGCCATGTGCAAGCCTCATGCAACCCACCCAGGCTGCCGCCATTTGCGAGCTCCACCCTGCGCCATCCACCCAATGGCTCCAGTATTTTTAGATAACTGGCATTTTTATATTACCAGCACCTGGCATTCCCCACTCATGCTGGATAACGAAGATTTTACTGTAGGCAGAAATTAGAAAGGCAAAAGGTAAAGCAGAGAGCAAGAGCAGAGAGGGGAGGGGGAAAAGAAAAGGAAAAATGGCTAAAGGGAGACATTACAGTGATAGAATACAAGGTGAAAAAGAGGATGTCAGGGAAAAAGAAAATAGTTGGAGATCAGGCAAACAGGAATGAGAGAATCTAAAAGTGTGAGAGGATGTAGTGAAAGCATAAACAGGTAGAAAGGAGAAACAAAAGGTAAAGCGGGGAGGAAGGCCAAATGGAAACATTACAGATATAATAATAAAGGATAAGAAAGAGGCTTTCAATAAAGAAGGAAATAGTAGGAAATCAGGGAGACAAAGGGCAGAAAAGGAGGGGAGGAAAGGTAGGGGAAAAGAAGCGTATGAAACTTATTGAGGATTGAGCATGCAGAAGCAGCTGTCATTTACCTATCAAGAATGAACACACAGTGACCAGAGTCACATCAGTTTGTAGCAAATCTGTGTGCTGCAGACGACAAACTCAGTCACAACATAAATCATGGGGAAACTTGCACGCTAACTCTCACTCTCTCACAGCAAGTTAGGACTAGTATCTGTATCCTCTGCCCCTTGCAGCTGTATGACTGTGCCACTGGCAGCGGAAGTGCGCTGGTGGCAGCGGAAGCCCGGTGGCAGTGAACAGGGAGCTCCTGCAGACACCACTGGCACTGTCAGCAGCTGGGGGTTGGGGGTGGCGAGTGCTGACCACAGGACAGCGACCACCCACAGGCGCTGCTGGTGGCAGCGGCCACAACCGATCATGGTGCTGAGCAGTGCACCCATATGCACCCCCCTACGTGTCACCCCTGCTCTGAATTCAAAACAGAGGCACTTAATACTTTAACTAAAGAACTTATGTAACTAGTCCTTTAGGTGCTTTATTCTTTTATTTGGGCCAGCCAAGAGAAGGCAACATCATTCGCTTATACAAAAAACCCCAAAGTAAAAGAAGTACGTTTACATTGCCTGATGCCCACAAGGACTGGCAATCCAGCATCAAACACTGCCATCTCATGTTCTTACTGGGGCAAGGAGGGAGCAGTACCTGATTCTAATCATGTCACCACAAGAAAACTGGATAACATGACCCATTCACCCAATCTCACAGGAAAAAGAAAATAACTGCTTGTTGAAATGAATTGTTGCAATACTCGCAGAACTCCAGTTCACAACAAGCAACCTAACTAGACAGCCCCTCTTCCCAAATTACTAACTGCCAAAAAAGATTTCTTATGTCAGGTATCTAACATGCACCCCTAACCCACCTCTGAATTAATAATATGCTGATTTCTGTACTCTCGGGGGTACAAAACTGGCTCCTTTCTTTCTCCTTTTGGTACATTTAACATCAGCCTTAATGTATTAAAAAGATTCAACCAGTTTCTGTTACCTTTCTTTAGGCTGCAGCTCTGGTGCATATCTATAAAGATGGGTCAGTGCTGGTGACTCATGGTGGAGTTGAATTGGGACAAGGAATTCACACCAAGATGCTACAGGTAGGACAGGAATTAACCATTTGACTGTAGACAGAACTAAAACCAGAAAGATATTCATGCCATGGCATCAGTTGAGAAGCTGAGGTCCTGTATGGAAAATCTAGGAACAGCCATGGTAGTGGGGAATCTGAGGCTGTGTCACTGCTCCTGATTTACCCAAGAGACCAAATTTTAGGAGTGGGGTAAGGATTTGTCTAGAAACTAGCTCACAATCTATATATTCTTTTGAGAACTCAGGGGAGCTGAACCTATTTAAAAAATGGAGGTACCTGCATCACTGCTATGAATGTTTCTAAAGTCCAAGTGCCTGTGGGATTAATTTCTTTAGTGTAACAAACGTATCTAACATCAGTCCCTTGATTCTGCATGTTATGCGAATATTATAAACACTAAGAATTATGGAGTTGCCATGTTTATATGGCATATAAATAATTTGGGAACTTCCATGTGGCAAACATGAGAGGTACGACTACCAGAATGTGGTGCAGCATTGTACACTGGGCATATAAACAGCTTAACCTGTGTGTGTGTGTGTGTGTGTACAAATGGCAACACTTTTCACTGTATTTACTCAAATCTAAGATAACCTTGAATTTAAGGAGGCCCCCCAGTACTTAGATTATATATATGGAAAATGTATAAATGTGTTATAATTTTCCAGATATAGAATCTAATTACTGGAGGGCTGTCTTAAATTTGTACCCTGGTACTGCTACAACGAGGGAAATAGTGACTGGGGTGTCAGGTGGTCCACTCACCCTCTACCACTCCTACTTCTTCCCCTCCAGCTTTCCTGCCCCCTTACCACTGGCATGCCCCAACCCCAGCTCCCCAGCACCTCTACCCCTCTCCCCCACTCCCCATGATCTTTGTCCCTTCCCCCTGCTCCCTGCAGTCTCTGCCTCTCCCTGCCTCTCCCCCTACCAGCTGGAGCACAGCATGTGGAAGCACAGCCCTTGCTGAGCCATGCATCAGGGTGGGAGCTGCTGATTGGCTGGGCAGGACACAGTGTCCATGCGCTACATGCCTGGAGGGAACCCCGTCCCAGCCAGAGCGGAGCTATGCCTGACAGTAAGGTGGGGGAAAGGGCCAGAGGAGGAGGAAGAAGCTGCAGAGGGAAGGTTGCAGGGCAAGAGGCTGCTGTGAGTCTGACTGTGGCCTGACCTGGGCTCATGGTCAGTCAGAGCCACAATGGCCACCTGCCCCCACCCTTACTTTGTGCACGAATCTAAGATAAGGGTCCTTTCCCCCCATGCTGACAGGGGGAGATTTTTCTTAGATTCAAATAAACTTTATATATTGTCTTGACTTCTGCCAATTCTGTAAGCCTCTGAGGGACCAGATGCCATTTTGTTTATTTCCCATACAGGTTGCCAGCCGTGAATTAAAAGTACCACTGTCATACATACACTTGTGTGAAACAAGTACAACAACTGTACCTAACGCATTAATCACAGCAGGATCAGTTGGATCAGAAACCAATGGAAAAGCAGTCCAGGTCACATTTATTATGAATTATTATTGTTGTTGTTTCTTTCAAATAACTAATATTGCTCTGAGTGTTTACACCTCTTCCACATATATCTTGTTTTCACTTACACTGCTGCAAACAAGGTATGCATCATGCAGATCCAGTGGTGTTCAATCCACTGTACAAAAAACAAAAACAAGAGCCAGGCTCTCTCTCTTCTCTTTGGAGACGGTTTCAGTTGTACAGTGGTGTGAATATAGCTCAGTTAAACCAGAGCAGATGCCACTACTGGTCCCTGGTAAGTGCTGCCTTTGTGCTGTCCAGCTGGAAGGCAAGAAAGGTGGGTTTAGATGTTCAGGGGCAGGAGCAGAAAGATCATCATCAGAATGAATCTCTCTCACAAATCAGAGCTCACTGTTGCTGGATTCATCCCCTTGGCTCTATTCATCGTTCTCTATTTGTCCCCTCCCCAGGATGCTTGTCAGATTCTGCGGAAGCGCCTGGAACCCATCATTCAGAAGAATCCTGAAGGCAAATGGGAGGACTGGGTTAGTGCTGCTTGTTTATCTTCCTACAGGCCTGATAACTCCATGGATGAACTAGTGGTATTTAGCCCCAGCCCATAGTGTGGAACTGCAGTGCCCCGGGGCAGCTTGGGGAGGAGTTGTGCCTCTGTAGGGGCTGCACAAGCTGATCCCCCAGCATGACTGGCCAGGCTTGAAACTGTCTCTGTGTGAGGTGTCCTTGTGCCATTTCTTACACACCCAGAGTAGGTCCAGGGCTAGACAGGTCCACTATTGGATGCAAATAGATACTGGACTGTCATCTGACTCCAGCAACATGGATGCATCAGCTGTTCAGTGCTTATCAGAAATACCTTCTGGAGAAGGAGGCCACACAACATTATTGGAAAGGAAGTGGTGGCATCTGAGACAGCCTTTCTGCATAGGCATAACCCTGTGAAAATTGTGCTGTTTCAGGCAGCAAAAGTAAAACACTTGTTAATAGATATATTGTTATATGCCGATGGCTTCTAAATGCTCCAATGCTGTTATCATCCACATGGATTAAGAGCTTTTTGAACCCTGCCACCATCATTCTGTTCACTGCCAAAGGCAGGCTTCACTAGTGAGCTATCATCCAAAGTACTTTTCCCCTTTGGGTAGCCTTGGCTAGTTAAGTCTGGGCAGGGTATTGGTTTTTCTCTCCATAATTCTTGATGGTGCTATGGATGCATCTGCCTCAGCTCCCATTACACCATGTATGATGAGCTTTCTCCCTTCCTGCAATGACTCCCAGTATATCACTACATTAGTTTTGTCATAGGGTTTGAGGCATCTCTAAGTCATTTTTCACCTGCCTTTCCATGCCGGTTAACTTCATCAGCTTTATTTTCTTCAGCAAATGCCAAGTATTTGCCCCATGTATCAGTGCTCATTGAACACAAATGCCTTTAAAATCCCACTTCTCTCTCTGTGGAAAGGTAATTGGTTCTTCATACTTGTTCAGGCTCTAAAATATTACTAAGAATAGCTGGGAAAATATTTATATTGCAGAAATGCTTAGAATTCCTCATCATGCTGGGTGCTGTACAACCATAGAAAAGAGGCAGTCCATACCTGACAGGGCTTGCAAGCTAAAGAATACATATTCAGGAGGTTTCTTCATCTTATCTCCTTGGTTTGAAATAGATCATAGTTTCTAGGGTCGGCAGGGACCTGAGTAGATCATCTAGTCCAACCCCCTGCCATGGCAGGAAAGAGTACTGGGGTCAAACAACCCCAGCAAGGTGTTCATCTAACCTCCTCTTAAAGACCTCCAGAGTAGGAGCTAGCACCACTTCTCTTGCAAGTTGGTTCCAGAATTGGTTCATAATGCACCAATGCATTTTAATCCATGAATTAGCCATGATATTGAAATCAATAGAATTATTTTGTATCATGTATACATTTTGTAAAATGTGTAAATATTTCCAATTCTTTTCTGCAGAAAAGCAAGAAGTGCAGTAAAACCAGCCTGTGATCTAGTTGTGGGGTGCAGAGAAATGGGAGCAAACAGTTCCTGGTTCTCTTGCACTGACTCCCTTTGGCTGCCTATACATGTGCTTGGAGATGGGGAGGGGGGTCTTTTAATTAGAGCAGTTCTCAGGCCACCACTCTAATTAAAACACCATAATGTCATGTGTGTTAAGCCCCTGTGTGTTTAAAAATGGCCATGGGATGCTTTATCTAAACTTGTTTGGCAAGGTTTAGCTAAAGCACCCATGGCCATTTTAAAATGTGTGGGGGCTTAATACACATAATGCAAAAATTAGAATGCAAAGCAGACAGCAGATTAATCAAATCTGCTCCAACATGTTCTAATTAGAACGTGAAGCAGCATGTGTCTAGGCACCCTCTGTGACCATAGCAGGTCAGTTAGGCCTGATGTGTATTAGAAGCCCTGCACATCTGTAACTATGCTGAACTACAATTGACCTATTTATGCCAAGGCAGCCAATGACTGTCAATCTAGGGAAACCAACTGTGATACCTCTTGGGCAGCTCTATTGTGTCATTCCTCAGTTGCAGAAGGAATGGAAAGGTTTTAGCTTTGGGCTCCCTGACTTGTTTGTTCTTATTGTTTTAACATAAAAAAATCATTTGCTTCTCAGAAATGCGTATTTGTATGACAATAAATATATCCATTGCAGATTAAGGAAGCTTTCCAGGAAAGCATCAGTCTTTCGGCTACTGGCTATTTCAAGTAAGGAATGCTCCCCAGTCTGCCTGAAATTCCTGGCATCAAGGATCACAGTTATGGGCCTGGATTATGGGCCCAGCAAGGATAAAATTCTCCCCATGCACCCTCTCTAATCCTTTTCCTGTCTCCTTTTCCTCCTATGCTGAATGCTAAATCCTGGACACAGCAGAGAGCCCAGTAAAGAAGCTGTCTGCTGGGGAGACTAGACTCCAGTACAGGAAAGGTGTCTCCCTCTGAGACCATACTAAGTAGCTGCTACTGCCATGTGAGGTGTTTGGGTGGGTTCATGTACTTTTTCCAGCCTCCCATCTCTGCCACAATTGGGCACAGGGACCCTACAAGGAGCTGTGCTCTGTGGCACCCATAAGTCTTTGCCTCCACACAGGCTCCTACCCTCTGTCCCCCTCCCCCTTCTGCTGCCATGGACAACAGACAACAGCAATACAACATTCAGGGTCTTCTTCACCTGGGGAAATACTGTGAAAATAGACAACTGCCAGCAGATCATTAACTAATTGCTGTTATGTGATTTACATGGCAATGTGCTCTCTTGTGAGAAGGGAGGAGGTAATATATATAGAATATTATTGTTCACTCGGTCTGAAGGACGGTCTTGTTTCCACCAGAGGCTACGTTACATATATGAACTGGGAAAAAGAGGAAGGCCATGCTTTTCCATATTTTATTTTTGGAGTTGCTTGTTCTGAAGTTGAGATCGACTGTCTGACAGGAGACCACCAGGTAAGTAGCAAATGTTCTTTTGTGAACTTAAGTACAAATGGGTTAACCTCCCCCGGTGTTTCACTCGTTTTGATGATTTTTCCCCGTGCTTTCTTTGCTAAGGCAGAAGAAATGGTGTTTGCTAAATGTTCTCTGGAAACTGCTAAGCAATGTTAAATGGCTTAGTCCTCTTTGGTCTAATTTGTTCATAGAATCATAGAAAATGAGGCCTAGAAGGGACCTCAGGAGGCCATCTAGAATCATAGAATCAGTGAGTCGGAAGAGACCTAGACAGATCATCTAGTCCGACCCCCTGCCACGGGCAGGAAGGAGCACTGGGGGTGGCAGGGGTCATAAGACCCCATCCAGGTGCCTATCCAGTCTCCTCTTGAAGCTCTCCAGGGAAGGTGAGAGCACCACCTCTCTGGGAAGCCTATTCCAGGCTCTGGCCACCCTTACAGTGAAGTAGTTCTTCCTAATATCAGATCCACCCACTTCTCTAACCTATCCAGGTCTGCCTAGATGTGGTCCCTGCCTGCCGGTGTATTCACTTTACCCCACAGCTTGGTGTCATCAGTGAACTTGAACAGGGTGCTCTCCACACCCTCATCCAGGTTGCTAATGAAGATGTTGAACAGCACTGGCCCAAGAACCGAGCCCTAGGGGACTCCGCTGCCCACACCCTTCCAGGGTGACATCAACCCGTCCACTACCACCCTCTGGGTTCACCTCTGGAGCCAGTTTGCCATCCATGTGACCGTGCATTCGTCAATGCCGCAGTCCCTCAGCTTGCCCACCAGAATTGGGTGGGACACTGTGTCGAAGCCCTTCTGAAAGTCCAAGAAGATGACATCGACTTCCTCCTTCCCATCTAAGCTCTTTGTTACCTGGTCATAGAAAGAGACCAGGTTAGTCAGGCAGGATCGGCCTTGCGTGAACCCATGCTGGTTACTCCTCAACATCACTTCCCCTGCAGGGCTCTCACAAATGTGGCCCTTGATAATTTTTTCAAAGACCTTCCCCAGGATAGAAGTGAGGCTGACTGGCCTGTAGTTGCCAGGCTCTTCCTTCCTCCCCTTCTTGAAAATAGGGACCACATTGGCCCTTTTCCAGTCCTCAGGAACTTGGCCCAAGCACCAGGAGTCCTTGAACAGCTGTGCCAATGGCTCTGCAATGACACCAGCCAATTCCCTCAGCACCTGCGGATGAAGGTCATCCAGGCCCACTGACTTGGACACATCTAAGCCCTCCATGTAGTCCTTAACTAGGTCTGAACTAACAGTCGGGGGACTCGCATCCTTCCTGGGCCTCTCTACGCTATCACCCAAGAGCACCCCATTGTCAGCAGACAGGAACACAGAGGCAAAGAACTTGTTGAAGAGTTCTGCCTTCTCTTGCACATCCGTCACCAACTGCCCTGCCCTACCTCGTAGGGGTCCAATGTTACCCTGAGACTTCTTGCTACCTACATACTTGAAGAAGGATTTTTTGTTATCCTTAATCCCAGAAGCTAATCTAAGCTCCAGTGCTGCTTTAGCCTTCCTCACCAAATCCCTACAAGCTCGGGTCAGGGAGGTGTATTCCTCCTTTGTCCCTGCCCCCTGCTTCCACCGCCTGTATGCTTTTTTCTTTCCCTCAGGCCAGCCTGGATATCTGCGCTCAGCCATGAAGGTTTCTTGGACCCTCTTCCCACCTTCCTGCGCAGAGGAATTGTGTCCTGCTGCACCCCAAGGATAGCCTCCTTGAGGAAGGACCACCTTTCCTGGACCCCCATACTAGCTACCCCCTGGGCTCTGAGTGCCTCCCTGACTACTGCCCTGAACACATCAAAGTTGGCTTTCCTAAAGTCAAGTATTTGCACTGTGCTAGTTACCCTCCCCACCTTTCTCTGAATAGCAAACTGGATCATTTCATGTTCACTGTCCCCTAGCCTCCCTTGTATTAGCACCTCCCCCACCAGGTCATCCCCAGAGGCTAACACCAGATCCAGTATGGTGTTTTCCCTAGTAGGGATGAGTACCTCCTGCACGAGGTGTAGGTCCTGGACACACGTCAGGAACCTTCATGAGTGGCTAGACCTGGCCGGCTGCTCCTCCCAGTTGATTTCAGGGTAATTCATATCACCCATGACCACAACATCCTTTGCACACAAGGCCTCCCCCAGCTGCCTGGAGAATTCCAGATCCAGCTCTTCCTCCTGATGTGGTGGCCTGTAATAAACCCCTACCACCAGATCCCTCTCCCCCCGCCCTTTTTGGAGCTTGACCCACAGGGTCTCAGTTAAGCCTTCCTCTGGTCCCATTTGGAAGCTAGAACTGGTATACTGTTCCCTAACATACAGCGCAACCCCCACACACACCTTTTTTCCCCTTCCTATCTCTTCTAAACAACCTATAGCCCTCTATGTCTACTGCCCAGTCAAAAGTTTCACCCCACCATGTCTCCACCTAGTTCAGGCACAGCAATTATTTTGGGCGCAGGGCCATTTACCCAGTTTTGGCAAGTTGTCAAGGGCTGCATGGCTAGCCCTGCCCCTTGACTGGTGTCTTGCCCCCTGGTCACCATCTTGGGACCAGTGTCCCAATGTCTTGGGACCAATGTCCCAGGGCCAGCACCAGTAGGGCCCAAAGTAGGGCATAGGCTGGCAGGAGTCTGTGGAGCTGGGCTGGGCTGCACCAGCAGGGAGAGTGGGGAGCTGGCCCATCTCCATAAAGCCCCTGCCGGCCGGGACCCTGTACTCCTGTCACCCTGCTCTGGGACCCGCTGGTGCTGGCCCTGGAACACGGGTGTGGATCCCGTGCACCCGCTCACTCCCAGTGCCCCCCCAGCCCCGCAGTACAGGCCGGGGCAGCGTGCAGCCCTGACCCCCTGCTCTGTGGCAGGGAACAAGGTGGTGCTGAGAGCAAGAAAAAGCAGCCCTTCCCCCACCCTGTGGCCAGCACTCCCTGCTGCAACTGCTCGCAGCCCGCATGGGACTGTCCTGAGCAGGCACAGGCATCCCCACATGGGCTATGAGTGGCTGCAGTGCGGGGCTCTGGCCACAGAACGGGTGAGGGGCCACTTTTCCCACGCTCGGCACCAGCTTGTAACCCGCCCCCACAGCCAGCCTGGGCCCCGCACCAGCTCTGGGCATGCCTGTCAGGGCTGCACTGCAGTGAGAGCAGCTGCAGCCCCCACTCTTGCCGCACCAGGCAGTGTTTGCCACCGCTGCCTCTGGGCTGCCCAGCATGTGAGCTCCAGCCAGGCAGCAGCAAACACTGCCTGGCACAGCAAGTTGGGGGGCTGGAGCTGCTGCCAACATACATAGCCCCAGTGAATGAGCCCAGAGCTGGTGCAGGGTCCAGGCTGGCAGCAGGGCAGGTTACAAGCTGGTGCTGAGCATGGGAAAAACAGTCCCTTGCCCGCCCATAGCTGGCGACCTGTGCTGCGGCTGCTGACAGCCCATGTGGGGCTGCCTGTGCCTGCCCAGGACAGTCCTGCGCAGGCTGTGAGCAGCTGCAGCAGGGAACGCGGGCCACAGGGTGGAGGAGGAGCTCCTTTTCCCCAGGCTCCTTTCCTGATCGCAGTCCTCCCCTGCCCTTCACCCCCCCCCCACCTTTATCTGAGGTTCTGGCCACATGGTCCTTGCTGGGACTTCCACCCTGGGGGGTGGAACTGCTATTACGGGAGACTGCCAAGCTTCCCCTGGGTCCCACTGCCCCTGTTTTCTGTCATTTTTGACAGGAACTAAAGACAGATAAACATTAATTTTCTAAATATTTTAGGAGCCCCACAGGCAGGATAAAATGGCCTCGTGGGCCAGATGCAGCCCGCACGCTGTATTTTGCCCACCCCTAATCTAACCTAAACTTCCCTTGCTGCAACTTGAAACCATTACTCCTTGTTCTGTCTTCTGCCACCACTGAGAATAGTAGACTATTTAGGAGTGGGCAATTATTTTGGCTGGAGGGCCGCTTAATGAGTTTTGGTAAGGCATTAAGGGCCACAAAGTTAGTCCCACCCCTTGACAGGTGCCCCACCCCTTGGTTACCATCTTGGGACCAGAAGCCCCACCGCCTAGCCCCTGACATTTGCCACTGAAAGTCTCTCCCTTTGCCCAGAAAGTACTCCTTTGGGAGCGGGGTTTGTTTGTATATTGTGTGTGGGGGGGTATATGTAGAGCATGTGGGTGGTTGCGGAGTGTGTCAGTGTGCATGGAGTGTGGGTACAGTGCAGGTGGGATATGTGAGGAGAGTGTGTGTGTGTGTGTGTGTGTGTGTGTGCCTGGTGTGGGAGGGGTGTGTGTTTGTGAGGTGTGGGTGTACATGTGGGTGTGGGGTGTGTGGGGTGGGTGTGGTTGAGGTGCAGGGTGTGTGGGACAGTGTTGGGTGTGTGTGGGGGTATGATGGGGGTGGGGGTATGTCTAGGAGGGGTGTGGGGGTGTGGGTGCATGTGTGGATGTGTGGGACAGTGTTGGGTGTGTGTAGGTATGAGGCAGTAGGATGTGAGGGGGTATGGGTGCATGTGAAGATGTGTGTGGGTGTGCAATGTGTATGGGGGGGTGTGGGTGCATTTGAGGTGTGATATGTGTGTGTATGGGTACGTTGCGGGAGCGGGAGGTGTGGGGGGTGTGGGTACGCTGGTGGTGGGATGTGTGGCTCTTGCTTTGATCTGACCTGCCTGTCCCCATGCCTGCCTGGCAGGGCTTTGTTAGCAGCCGAGCTCCTTCATGCCCTACCTCCACCCACACACTCCCCTGCCTAGCCATGCAAGAGCAGGATGAAAGGGAGCTGCAGGCAGAGCCCACGCCCCACGCCGCTCCCCTCAATGCTGCAGCTTCCTCTCCCTACCTGCTGCCCGGAGCACTGCAGCAGGGACAGGAGGAGAAGTGGCTGGAGGCCAGGGGAGCCCAGCAGTTACCTGGGTAGCTGCAGCAGCAGCAGCCCCGCCTGGAAGCTGTGCCTGCTGGCTGAGGCTTGCACCTGCTGGTAGCCGGGGGCTGGGAGCACCACAGCACACGCATCTCCAGGCAGGAGTGGGTGGGACTCGGCTTCAGGCAGAGTGCAGCAGGAGCAGTCGCGAGCAGGGCCGGATACAATTAATTGGTGGGTGCCTGCCTGCACGCCAGATCCACTCAGTTGGCAAGCTGAGTTTTGCCAACCACTTGTCTAGCCCCATCCTCTTTGTAACCACTCTTCAGGTTGTTGAAGGCTGCTATTAAATCCCCTCTCAGTCTTCTCTTCTCCAGAGTAAATAAGCCCGGTTCCCTCAACTCTCCTCAGAAGTCATGTGCCCCAGCCCTCTAACCATTTCCACTGCCCTCTTCTGGACTCTCTCCAATTTGTCTACATCCTTTCAGTAGTGGGGGGCCCAAAACTGGACACAGTACTCCAGATGTGGCCTCACCAGTACCAAATAGAGAGGAAGGATCACTTCCCTTGATCTCCTGGCAATGCTCCTACTAATGCAGCCCAGTATGCTGTTAGCCTTCTTCGCAACAAGGGAACACTGCTGGCTCATATTCAGCTTATTATCCACTGTAACCCCCAGGTCCTTCTCTACAGAGCTGCTACCTAGCCAGTCAGTCCCCAGCCTGTACCAGTGCAAAAGCAAATAGTAAATTTCTCACCAATAACACACCATCCCTGGGTGGACTTGAACCACCAACCTTTCAGTTAACAGCCAAATGATTATATTGCAGAGACCTGATATTGTTAAACACTTTTAGAAGAAAATCTGTTGTTAACTAGTAGAATTGAGGCTAAGAAGTGCATTGGAATAGCAGAAGTAAAGAATAGCTAATAATATATCCAGCTGGCACTATGGCCTTGAAATTAGACTTGACAGACTGAACTGGGATACTTGGGTCCTCTGTAAAACATAAGCCCAGACAATTAGTAAGACCCCCTATTTCAAACGCCTCTACTGAAGCAATATAAGCCATTATCACATGAAGTAAGCCAATGCAGAGGGGTCCCAGACCATCAGCAACTCCAAGTCATTGCCTTGTGAAATGACAAAAGCTTCCAGGGACACTGGGTAAATACACTTAGCAACTACCACACCTCTGACAATACTATCTAGCTGCAGAAGTGGAACAACCATGCCCTTTCCTTGTGCTAGTGCAGTGCATATGGACTTTCTTACATCCACAGGCAGACCTGGCTGGGACTTGGGACCAGCAAATATGTATCTTCTGCACATGTAGAACAAAGATCACTCCCCAGGTACTCCTGCTTCAAATATATTCCTGTTACAGTTAACAGAGGATGAAAACAGAAGTTGAGTTTATCCTCCATCTGATTGTTGGCCCAGGAGATAGTGTAGGATGCTAGGATAAAAGGCTTCTTCCTTGGAGAAATCCAACATCTGCTTTTACTTGTAGTGCCATGCACACAACTTGGTGCATGGAGTGACTAAATCTGCAATACTTCTGCTAATGGCACATAATATTCTTATATGTAGCAGGTGCACACGGTTTAAAAACACCTGTTTATATTGTTTGTAGAATATGATCTTATGCCGGCTTTATTTATTTAACAGAATATCAGAACAGACATTGTCATGGACGCTTGTTTCAGCATAAATCCAGCTGTAGATATAGGACAGGTATGTTTGATTACAACCCTATTTTTGCTTTACAGTAGATATTAATGACAGTTTTGTCTTTATATTGAAGCATTTTCCATTAACGGGTCAATCAAATGTCTACTGAATCTAACAGAATCCATTAATTCACTCTAATGCATGTAGGCCTGGGGCCCAAAATGAAGCAGTATTCACTTTTCAACAACACATGTTAATGATGCCAGATTCAGTAAACTGCTCATCCAGTATCTTCTGGAATATGTTAAGTAACTCCAGATCCTATAAACTCAATCACAATTTATCAGGAGATCCAAGGCATCTTGAAAGACTAGGATTTAAATTAATGCTTTTTCTTGTTTATTCTAACCTTGGCCTACAAAGAAATCAAAACTATTGTAATTACTGAGACAACTCCTACTTTCCTTGTGTTTACTGCAATACAAAATTGATGTCAGTGGTACCAAAATTTAGCAATAAGTTTTCTGAGGCCTGACACAACTGAAATTAATTTTTATATATTGCCTGTTTTGTAGTCTCACTTCAACTAGCTGATATATCTATATGTATATACAGAGGTGGCCTTGAATTCAAATTCACTTTTATCTCACAGTTCTGTGATTTGATACCATTCTTCCAGGAACTTTGATATCTCAGAAAAATCTGTAGGTCCTGAATAGAACTATCTTTTAAATTGTAGGTCTGAGACTATGTGGTGTTAATTCAAATATATGCACACTGGACCAAAGTCAGCAATGACAAAAGCTGTGTTAGTACCAATTGTTTGGGACAGGATGGCATAAATGGCAGAACAGTGTAATTTCCATGGATATAATAGTCAGTTGTCATGCAACTGACCCATAAATATGTCAGTTATTTATAGAGTTCAAGGGAACATGGCAAAGGAAAAGCAACTAATAGGGTGATGTAAACGGAAAAATAAGCCAGCCTTTATTTACATCGTATTATAAGAATTTCTTGCTCCTGCATCTTCTTTATGTCCCCTCTAAAAATAAAATACACCTGTTATTCACTCAAAACAATTGCCAAATTGGTTCAAGTACCATACTTTAGCATTTACTCAAGTTTTATATCCAACTTACAAAACAACCATCACCAGTAATAATGGCCTATGCACTTCCATTGGTTTTGTACATCTCAAACATAGGTTTTACTTTGGCCTGCTTTCAGTTTCTATCCAGCCTATCAATTAAGAATATGTGACCACTTCTCTAGAAAGAGATTTGAATTTCCATCCACACTTCCTTTTTTAAGGCGTGTTAAATTAATAACACTACCTGGGCACGTCTACACAAGACTTTCTACTGTGCAGCAGACTAATTTGCTGTATAGTAAAGTGTCACCATCTACATGCGTGCAGCAATTAGAGTGCGGTAGACTAACTGCGCTGCTGGATAGTCCCATCAGATACAAGTGGTATCTGACAGCAGTTTAAATTAAAACCACGTGGAGATGATGAGGTCCTGATTAGTTTAGTCTGCCTTAAATTAAGCCGAAGTATACTCAGTCGTACTATTTGCACATGTAGATGCACCCCCTATGTTACAGTATGGAGATAATTTCTCTGTATTAGTCCTGTGAGTAAACCTGTTGAAATCAGTGAAGCAGGTTCTGATCTCAGTTACACCAGTATTACACCTGAAGTAACCTGAAGTAACTCTACTGCCTCCAGTGATATTATTCTGGATTAACCCTGATAAAAGGCAGAACAGACTCTGACCAAGTGTAATTCTTTGTGCAATTAAGACAAGGACAACTTTGTCCCCCATTAACTCTGCCCAGGGGTGGATCCAGGATTTGGCAAAGAAGTGTGAAGGAACAGAAACTTGTGCCACAGGGGTGGCTGCACCCACCACTCCCAACTTCCCCTGCTAACCTACTGGTGAAGGCAGATTAGGTACAGGGAACCTCTAGGAACTTTTTAAGGTCCTGAATACAGGTAAGAATCCCCCTGCTTCCACTCTGTGGTCAGAGACATGTCCCTTTCCCAGTCCCCCTCTCCTCCCCCCATGTCCCTTCTGCTGCTGCTTTCCCTGCTGTTGCAGGGGCAGGGGAAGATTCAGAGCTGTTTTTGCCCACTCCAGTCCAGCTGTAGGGGGGCTAGGCTCAGTTGGGAATATGATACAACAGCAGCAGTGGTGATGGGTCAGGGGGGATTCATCCACCCTGGCCCAGTCCCCTGGGAACAGGCACAAGGAGGGGAAATCCCCCTTCCCCCAAGTACCGCTGCTGCCTCCACTGTCACTGTCTCAGCTGAGCCCAGTCCCCATGCAGCCAGACTGGAGGGGACCGGAGCAGCTCTGAAGCTCTACCTGCCCCTGGGACTGTGGGGAAAGCAGCAGTGGCAGAAGGAGGGGAGGGGGAAACAGTGGAAAAGCACATGCCTCTGACCACAAAAGGAAAGTAGGAGGGGAAAAGAATGTGTGGATCTAAATCTTAAATTGCCAATGGGTTTTTAATGTTTTAAATGGATGATACTGTTTTCTAGGGCTGTGCAAAATTTCAATGGTCATTTCATTTCAACACTGTTTTGACTCATTTTGAGGTTGAAACAGCAAAATCAAAACAAAACAAAGGCTGTTGAAATAGCCTCAAAACAAAACGAGGCTAGGCGAAACATTTGGAAAGTCAAAACATTTTGACCATAGCACTGGGCATGGGAAGTCAGTCCAGCTGGGCTGAATTCCCATTCCTGGTGCAAGATCCAGCAGGGGTGGCAAGGCGATCTAGCGCAGGGATGTGCTGCCTCCCCGCCCCGGTTGCGATTTAGTGCAGGGGATGGGAAGTCAGACTTCCCATGCCCAGCAAAGCTTTGAAACAGCATTGAAACAGCCTTTCTGTTTCAACAGAATGGCACAACTGTTTCAAATCTAAATGAAATTCGAAACAGAAGGCTGTTCTGTCGAAACTCAAGACAAAACGGAACGGTGCCATTTCACACGGCCCTACTACTTTCCCATTTTTCCGTTCTTCTCCTCAGATTGAAGGTGGCTTCATTCAAGGGGTAGGACTTTTTACAATGGAAGAAATAAAAGTTTCTCCAGAAGGAAAGCAGTACACTCTGGGTCCAGATACATACAAAATTCCTGCTGTCTGTGACATCCCTGAGCAGTTCAATGTTTACTTCCTGCCAAATACACGAAATCCAATCGCCATCTACTCTTCCAAGGTAAGTGAGCCAGATAATGGGTTGTATAGGGCCGAGCTGGGGAGGTACAGGGGAGCCCCTCAGCATGCCCCCCAGCAGACCTGGAAGTGGACCTGAAGGAGAGCCCCCCCACACTCCTGTGGGACGCTCCATGCACCCCAGCATTGCAGTGATCACGAGCCATACCTGCTACCTCAAGGTATGTAGAAAAAACTTTAAAAGCTGTGTCTATGTCAGCACCAATCAGCATTGAATCTTCAGATTCAGCTTCAGCCGAATCAAATCAGGGACAGTGATCCGAATCAACAAATTGAATCACTGTCCCTGATTCGGGCGAAATCTGAATAAATAATGCCCGCTTTGCACGCCCCTACTTAGAAGCTCCAACTGAGATGTGGCCCCACTGTGCCAGCTGCTCTAAGTACACATAATAGGAGAAGGAGCTTGCCCTGAAGAGTTTAAAGGCTGAACAGACAAACTGACAAAGGGCAGGGAAAGGAAGTTATTATTCCTGGTGAAGAGGTGAGGTAGACGGGGCTTGAGGTGACTTTCCTGGTGTCCTACAAGAGGCCTGTGAGAGCTGTCTGTGGCAGCTGAGTCCAGCATTCCCATTGGAACAGAACTTCCTTCCTGTCTGCCCTATTTCAAGGGTTCATCCATGCCTGTGCAGAGTCAGAGCAAGGTGTATGTACCAGTTGTCCAGTCAAGAGTAAAGTCAAGTGGAACTGTAGTAGGGTGCAGGCCTCTGGCTGCTGAGAGAGGGAGACCCACTGCCTGGCCTAGTGTCTGAAATAATTGAACCAGAGAAGCGAAAATTTCTGGGAGAAAATCCATGTTGGACACTTATGACCTATCAGGTATGAATGCCTCTGCCCTTCCCCCTGTTCCCCCCACACACGCACGCACACAATTTGGGGGCAGGGAGACGCACGTAGGCTTCTGAGTCATAGTGCTGGTCTATCGCAGACCTGAGCTAGGACATTCTGGCTGGAATGGAAAACTCACTGGGAAACGCTGCTGATCCCTGGCTTAACACAAATAGCCTCTTTCAAATGAAGAAGATGCTAAGGGCAAAGAGGACATCCTACTTCTTTTCAGAGACTGAATAATGCATAGTTGATCCCAGAGGTCCTAACAGTGTATTTAATCATAAGGCAAGAGTACCATTTGTAGTGAATTTGTGTATAGTGAAGCTAGGTTTCTACTGAAAATCCTGAGTTGTTTAGTTACTTTCCAGTGTTACCCATGCAGTCCTAGTCATAATTATTTTTACTTATTTTTTCATGGTTTATCTATAAATATTCCCCTATGGGCCAAATCCTAGTCCTTAACAGCTCCCTGGTTTGGAGCTAAGAGATGTCTGAGGAGATTTACTGTGTTCAAATCTATCAGCTGTCTTAAGGATCTGGGCCAGATCTTGAGTTTGTGTAAATTAATCCAGTTCAACAGACTTCAGCAGATTTATGCCAGCTAGGGATCTGGTCCTACTTGCCAATTTCTAACTCAAACCTCTTCAACTGCCTTATTCTCTCCTAGGGCATGGGTGAAGCTGGGGTGTTCCTTGGGAGCTCTGTGTTCTTCGCTATAAGGGATGCAATAGCTTCTGTGAGGAAAGAAAGAGGATTACCAGAGAACTTCACACTGAACAGCCCCCTTACCACTGAGCAGATTCGAATGGTCTGTGCCGATGACTTTACTGAGATGGTAATGAAGTTTTTATGAATTCTTTGGAAATATTTCCAGTTTAGCCACTGCTTCATCCTGTTTCCAATCCTGCGTATTCTGAATTAATCTGCATTTTGATTGGCCACACGAAATGATCATTTAGCTTCATCTTTTATGTAGTGTATTATAATTGCTGGAACTTTGTGTTCTATTTAATCAACAATACTTTGTTCTATGTTTTCTTGCTGGTGCATTAGGTGCTAACTTTTAGAGATATGCAATCATCAAACAGGTTGAGCTGAATTAAGTTCTGAATTTAACAGATTCTAACAAATCTATGCAGTTTCTTCAGTGATAACCAGGGATCCTGGTTTTCTCTGATTTAAAAAAAATCCCCAAATTTTGGGTAATTCCCCCCCCTGCTTCCACATTTTTCCATGATTAAAATGAAACACTACTAATATATAGATACATACCTATATATACTAATATAGTATATATTACTATATATACTTTTTTTTAAACTGAAAATTGGGGATTATTTTTTTTAAATCAGAGAAAACCAGGATTTCTGGTGATATCACCTTGAACATGCATATTCCCTTGCATGTAGAGAAACTCAAATGTTCTTCATAAATCATGAGCTGACTTTTCCGGGTGTCATTTCACTTCCTTCTGTACCCGTAGCCCAGGAATAAATGTAGCTCCATGCAAGCTCCCCTCCACTGGCTTCCAGATAAGGTCTGGGAATAATTTAAGAAGTTTGTTTTAATGTGTATAGTCCTGAGTGAGCTGAGTCCTTCTTGTTTCAGATCCGCATGTCCTCAAGACAGCTGTAAATAGATGTTTCATTTGTCCCAAGAGAAAGCCTTTTGTCTCAGGGACCAACAGACATACGGGTTCTCACTTCAGGTTCCTCTGAAGTATGAGGATAAGAAGGTGCTAACACTCTTCCTGGGGACATGGTTTTGTATGGAAGGTTATTGCAGGTCATTGCCAGACAAGCTGGCCAAGTTTGTGCTCTCTGTGGCCACCTGCTGCTGAAGGGTAGTAGTGCAGCTTAGAAAGTAATGTGTAAATGACTGCCATGCTGGGTTTGATCCAGGTGAAATCTCAGGATAGTAGGTCTGTGTTAAATGAGATGCAGGGGTGACTGGTGCCTCCTGAGTCTTGTGGAGGGGCACAATTTGTGGGCGGGCCCGGAGGCAGGCCAAAAGCCGCATATCCACACCTATACTTCTATGCTGCGGCTTAGTGTCCCTGCCCCCAACACGCAGCCAACCCACACAGCAAGAAAACTGCTCCGTCCCCTGATCAGTGGTGAGTCTGGGGCCAGTCTCAGGGGGAACATGTGCCAGTTGTCTGTGATGAGATGTCTGTTTACAGCCACAGTTATCACTGGAGATGCCTAAACTGAGACACCTTGGTATATGTGGGCAACTGGAGCAAGGAGCTCTTGGGTTCTCAGCTATGAATTTGCATATCAGTTTGTTCACCAGAGCCCAGATCCTCCAGGGCCTCCAGCTGTGTATTCCTCCTTTGTTCTTCAAAGCTCTCTGTGGTACAGCAATGGATATTAAAAGTGAATAGTTGATTGGGACTATTTTTTCAATTATTCTGTAATGTTCTGGAGCAGGGGTGGGCAAAATGCTGCCCGGGGGCCAGATGTGGCCCTCCAGGCCATTCTATCCAGCCCACAGGGCCCCTAAAAAATTTAGAAAATTAATATTTATCTGCCCCTAGCTGTCTATCATGCAGCCCTCAATGGCTTGCCACAACTCAGTAAGCAGACCTCCGCCCAAAATAATTGGCCACCCCTGTTTTGGAGAATTCATTGTATGTATTCAACTTGAATCTGAGGGTCTGATACTTGTATGACACTCTTACATGCAGCCATAGGAGAGGAGAGATATGTTTTTAAATAAATGAATACATAGACTGATCTTGCTCTCAGTAAAACTGTGGCCACAAAATCCCATTGACATCAGTGAGAGTGGGATTTAGGTCCTTGAGATAAAAGCCTGTTTTCAAGGCAACACTATGTAGAACAGAAGAGGAAGGATACCTTATCCATCTGGAATTGCAGGGCAATTGTACATAGGCAGCAAATGACTACATGCGGGCAAAACTGAGTCCCTCACTCTATTTTTACTTGGTATTTATAGGACACTAGTTTCTGACCTCAGTTATACCTATGTAAGTCCAAAGTAGATGGATTTACCTATGTAAATCCAAAGTAAAGTGGTCTATTGAATTCTATGGTACTGTTGCCCAAAGAAGGATTTTGGGACTGAGTCCTGTATCAAGAACATCTATATTCATAAGCATCCCAATAACAGTGATAATGCCTGGGTATGGAGCTCTATTCAAACAGAATGGGAAATGGATATCTGTTCAAATAGAGTGCAGAAGCTTTACAACATAGCCTCAATGGTAGGTAGAACCAGGGTACGAATTATGGGGGAGCTTGGGGAGGGTGGGGCTGAGTCCCCTGTAAAGAACTAGACCCCCCCCATAAGATTGGAAAATCATAACCTGGGGGGTCTACAGTTTTATTAGGGCATCGTGATGGGCAGCCCAATTTTTTTGCAGATCCCCCAAGAGTCAAAGTGTAATTCGAAGCCTGGGCAGAGCAACTTCTGCCTCTGAGCACAGAAAGGGGACAGAGTGGCTAGTGAGGGGCAAATTGTCCTGGTGTAAGGAACTGCTGCTACACTGCAAGTGTGTGTGACACAACATAAGTCATGCCATACAGTGACTGGGTGGTGAGAAGGGCAGCACAATAGGCCAGATTCATACCTGGCGTAACTTCATAGATGATTTTCATTCACCAGGGATGAAATATGGTCTGCTGTGTCAAGGCAAAGTCAAACGTTAAAGTGTGTTGCCAGTACACAAAGGGGTTAGTACTAATAGAACATGATGTTAACAAACCTGGTGAAAAAAGGGTAAATGAACCTCGTGTGCCATCTTGAGCTTACTGGCTGGTTTATTTTGCTTGCAGAGGTTGCTGGAGATTCTTCTTCTTTTATTTTCTGTGATTTGTTAGGTTGTACTGCGTGATGAAAGCAAGTCATTGTAAGCTAACTTTTCAGTCATTTAGGCACCTGAAGTAACAGCGAGAGAACAAATGGGATTTTTCACAAGTGCCTCAGTAGGTGAGGCACCTGTTTGACTTTGAAATGATGGGGCCAAAGAAGAGCAATAGGAATCAGGCACCTAACCTGCTTAGGTGCTTTGCCATAGTTACGAGCTACCTATCTGCATCTGTATATTAAGGCACCTAAATCCCTTTGCATATCTGGCCAGCACATGTAGGAGTTGAACAACATCCCCATCCAAAACAGCAAGGAGATGGAAGGGGTTGCCCTTCCTATGCTAGTGTCTATGTGTACGTTTTTGAAACTACTAGTGTAAACCAGCTCTCGGCAGTGACAGAATGGACAACCATGAAACTTGTTGGAGCAGTTTCTCTCTTGGCTGAGAGCTAGAGCCGAGCTAGTTACTCTTTCTATTCCAGCAGTGTCCTTTGGTCTTGCCTCCTCACTCTTGGGCATAACTCCTTTAAGGTCCCTGATGTCCAAAGATCTGCGGAAAAACAACCCGTGGCTCTGCACAGGGAACTGGAGACTCAGCTGATGGGTGGCCTGCTATTCCCTACGCTCCTCATCCTGGAGCCTGAGCTTCACCATCATGCCTGTTAGAGATCTGGCTGCATTGAAACTGCCAGCCAGCAGTCATTTCTGAGAGATTCTGTGGTATGACCCTTCCCAGTGTTAGCACATAGTAACTTCTCCAGGGCCAGGGCGGCAGGGGGAGTGGGCTATGATGCCATGTTACTTCTCCACAGGTTTTGGAATTACAGTGAGTTCTCTCTTCTTAACAACTTTAACGCTATGTGTTTCTTGTTTTTTCTTTCAGATTCCAAGAGATAAGCCTGGAACCTATAAACCTTGGGACATTGAAGTAGCCTAACACTTTCTTCCCGCAACCCAGAGCAGGGCTCAAGCTCAATCTGGGAGCTATAGCAAGATGCTTTTACCACTCTGTTAGTACATGCTCAGACCAGGTGAAATTCTGGTCCTTTTGAAATCTACAGCAAAACTCTCTTTGAATTCAATGAGATTAAGATTGTCCCTGCATATTGTTGAAGATGTGTTCTTTATTAACTTAGATAATTGGGTAATACTGTATATTATTCCTTTCATTCCTAAATTTACTGTATCAAATGGCCTACTATTTTTACATGTCCATTCATTACTAGCTTACTAGTGGTTACTTAATGAATTATATGGAACAAACAAAATGATTGAAACAAACAAAATCCTCTATTCCAGCACTTTGGGAAATGGGACATACGTTCTTGCATTTGAATTTGTGAAATGTATAGCTGCCAAGGCACAGAGAAGTAAACACAAGTCTCTACATATTTCAGAAGATGAACTGAGCTTTTACTAGAAATAAACATACCATTGAATTCCACAGTCCATGAATGGCAGAAGAGGAAGAGCCCACTTCATAACCATCTATTTTAGTGAGATACACAAATCACCTTATCTTGTTAAGGCTGACACTAGCTTTTCATTATACACATAATCCCATTAATTTACCTGAAACTTCATCTGCATCATTTTGACATTAGGACAGAGTACAATATTTTTCTGGAACGTTTAAGGCAAATTGGACAGAAAGTTTGTTCCAAAACAAGGTCTTTTGCACTTTGGGGAATTTTCTTCCTAAACCATTGCAGTTTAAACAATCTGAAAAATAATTAATCCTAGAAACTGCACTTATGCCACAATTTTGCTAGCCTTAGTGGACATACGGGAGTTTAGGGCTAATTAGACAGTTGGGTACGAATGGTTTAGGCCGTGACCATGTCCCGTTAAATTCATTGGGAACAAGATCAGATCTTGTGTGTTTTCAGTATAATCAATTTGTACATTAAGAATTCCATTGAGTTCTGTAGACAAATATGGCATCAGATGCAGATCTGCTAAAGAAATGGCATGCTAGCTTCCTAAATTCATAGTTTCATAGTAGGTAGGGACCTGAGCAGATCATCAAGTCTGACCCCTGCCATGGCAGGAAAAAGTACTGGGGTCAAACAACCCCAGCAAGGTGTTCATCTAACCTCCTCTTAAAGACCCCCAGGGTAGGAGCCAGCACCACTTCTCTTGGAAGTTGGGTCCAGATCCTAGCTTCCCTGACAGTGAAGTAGCACCTCCTGATATCTAGTCTGAATCTCCCCTCTGCCAGCGAAGGAACAGGGACTCCCCCAGTGCCTGCTGGTCCCCTCTGACTAGTTTGTA
Source organism: Crocodylus siamensis (assembly GCF_052110815.1). Taxonomy (NCBI): domain Eukaryota; kingdom Metazoa; phylum Chordata; order Crocodylia; family Crocodylidae; genus Crocodylus; species Crocodylus siamensis. Next base: position 183,113,427 of record NC_143398.1, on the reverse strand, counting down.
AATGGCTACTAGATCCCCCCTCAGCCTTCTCTTGCAAAGGCTGAACAGGTTCGTGTCCCATAGCCTCTCCTCCAATCATGTGAGTGGCCCTCCTCTGGACCCTCTCATGTTGTCCACATCCCTCCTAAAGTATGGTGCCCAGAACTGGATGCAGTACTCCAACTACGGCCTGACCAGCGCCACATAGAGGGGGATTATCATCTGCTTGAGATGCATCTGTGGATGCATGACAAGGTGCAGTTGGCCTTCCTGACTGCCTCCCCACACTGCCAGCCCATGTTCATTTTGGCATCAATAATGACTCCAAGATCCTTTTCTGCCTCTGCACTGACGAGAAGGGAGTTCCCCAGCCTGTAGGTATGCTGCTAGCTCTTCCTCCCCTGGTGCAGTACCTTGCACTTGTCAGTATTGAAACCCATCCTTTTCTCATCTGCCCACCCTTTTATGTCCTTACATGTCACAGACACTCACAATCTTGACCTCTGGAGGAGGTTTGGTAGGGAACGTGTAAGGCAATACTACTAGTAGTCTGAATATTAGACTGGGTGCCAAGCACCTCTGATTATCTTTTCCCACTCCTGCAAAATAATGAGGTTGTACACACATAGAGCACTTGATTATGCAGACCTAAAGCTAAACCAAACTAAAGCACAACATTTTATTTTCGTAACACATCTCTATTTTGGGTGCCTACCAGAGCTGCAGTTGAGGAATAGGCATAAATAGAGCTTGTGTGAAAATGTACAACAGGCAGTCTGCAGAAAAAGGGGGAGGAAAGAGAGCATACATATGGTGATATAAAATAGAGTGCTTATTTTATATGTGAAATCTGCTCCGAGATCTTAATTCATGTCCTCAGTAGGAGATGCTGTCTCAGAGAACAGAATAGTTCTGTCCTAGGAGCACTGCCAATCACCATTGCAGCTGTGCTTGACCCAACACCACACCCCACACACTGATTTCACTTTGCTCCCCTCCTCTAGCATCTGCCCCCAGATAATCCTTCCCCTTTTCACTGTCACAGTAGCTGTCTCTAAATGTAACCCACATACTTCTGGCCTTCAAAAAAGCAACAGTTCACATGCTTTTCTGAGCTAGGAGGTGGGTCCTTCTGGTTGGAGTTGTACTGTCACTGTATCCCCACTGTAGCCCATGTCCCCATCAGAGAGATGGGACAGAAGGAGCTCCTGGCAACACGTAAGGTGTAAAGCCATTTGGTCTCAATGTTTCTCATCTTTCATGATGCCTTCAGAGAGAAGAGGAAAGTGACAAGGAATCGCCATCTGATACTGTTACAGATAGATTTCCCATGTCTGTTTCACTAGAAATCCATCTGTCAAACTATCTTGATTTCTAACCTGTTATGAGCTAAGTATCTGTGAGATTATAAGGTGTCGGGGGGGGGCGGTACAAGTAAGAATTAAAGGTCTGGGATATCTCAATTCGATATTTCAATACTTTTTTTGCTTTGTAAATATAATCATAATTTTTAATTTTCTGACTGTTAGACATCTGGGGGATTAAAAATTATGGTATCTGAGTGTTTCCTATCTGAGTGTTATTAAAACACATATAGCTTTCATTCCATCTTAACATTGATTTTTGTGCAGGAATGTACATTGTGTTTCATCTCCAAGAACAGCAGTGTTATAGCAAAGGACCATGGATTCAATCATCACTGCTTTTCAAGGAAAACACCTTCCCTTGAAATCCAGAGAGCAGCTCTGTGCTAAGCAGCAGGTTAACTGACCCACTCTCCTTTCTACATTATAGATATTGTACCCCTCCTTGTATGCATTCACCAAATCGGGATTTTTCACAACTTTGCAACATACACTAGTGGCTCCATAAAAGGCAGTGTGGTTAAACTAGGGTAATTTTTCCCCACTGATCTCTTAATATGGATTCTGCTATCCCCAAGCTTGTGAAAAATCAATAGAAACAAAGTTTTACAATATTCAAAAGTCAGGGACCTATTTCTCTTCAGACATGGGTTTCACTTTGGCATACTTTGAATTATTCCCAATAAATTTGGTGCGAAGAAAGATGTAGTTACTGGAAGTTTAATGTAAATGGTACTTGAATTTGTTTTCACTGAGTCCCCAGTACAGACTTAGAGCTTGTTTGTGGCTATGGTTAAAACATGGCTTAGGTGCTCTCTGTGCTACAAAACAAAATATTTTTTTGATCAGCCCAGGGACAACTGTACTGTAATCAGTTCCCCTGACATCACCATTTTCAAGTCTAAGCAGATAACAGAGGCAGTCATGTTCAGCCTGACTGAAAATCACAGGACTATGTGTTTCTGTAAATAAAGTGCCACGAGTGAGCACAGAGCATCATACCTAGTGCAAAGTCCATGTTTATTTGCAAATCAGCAGGTTAAAGGTTACCAAAGATCAAGACTCAATCTTCTTTATGGGGACACCTAGAAAATGACAAACTGGGAATTGTTTAAACAGAGGTCTCATTGTAACACAGGGGTGGCAAAATATGGCCTGTGGGCAGGATCCGTCCTGCCAAGTGATTGTATCTGGCATGTAGCTGCCCGTCACGTGCTTGACATGGAGCTAAGCCCTGCCGTCTCTTGCCCGGGGCAGCCTGTGCTGCACTCCCACTCACACCTGCTCCACGCCCATCGACAACACTGCCTCAACCTCAGCCCAGGCCCCAGCTAACACTCAGCTTCCTGGGAGGGGTGCTGCTCAGCTCCCCTGACTTCCCCACATGCCCCATACTCTCCCACACCCTCCCCCCTGCCACACATACTATACAAGAGTAAGATGTTATTTTGAACTGTTATGCAATCACCTATATAAACTATTAAAAAAACATGAATCAGGACAAAAACTATTTTTTTAAATAAAATTAAAATGTTAAAGTTAGGGAGGGATCTCTGGAATTCATGCCGGGAGTGCACAGTGTGACAACTTCTTTAATCTTGGAGTTTCCCCCACACACTCTCCCACTAATGATTGGTGGAGGGGCCCTGTTGCTTGCTGCTCACCACTTATGCCCGATGCCTGGGAGGTGAAAACTGCAGCAGTTTTCATCTCCTGGCCATCACGTGCAGGCAGCACACAATAGGACTCCTCCGCCAGTCAGCACTGTGGGGCGCGAGGGCAAGTCCAAGATAAAAGAAGCTGCCACACCACATACCCAAGCAGATTCGAGATCCCTCATTACAGATGTTTGATTTTTAGTATATGATTTGTTTCTTATCTGTAATTTGTTATAGACAAGCTCAGACTGCCGACAACATCACCTATGAATGCCCATACACGTACAGCCCTCCTTTGGGCATCCAAGGTCTTATTGACATGGACATTTTTACTTGTTGCTGCCTTTTTAGCCCTTACACTTCCTACATATGTGTGTGGCAACACTGACCTCATTATCATCATTTAAAATGAAATTTTCCCAGATATTTTACGTGTGCGGCCCTGCACAGCTCACCAACACCTGTTCAGTGGCCTGCCAGCCGTAAGAATTGCCACCCCCTTGGGAGCACAACACCAGTGCCCAATGGTTTTCAACCTTTTATAGACTGGAGGCAGCTCAGGATGGACTTGAAACCACGCCCCAGGGAAAATGCAAGCACTTCATTTTTGCTCTTTTTTGCCTGATAATTAACAGCAGTTTTTTTCTATTTCAACCAAGCAGGAAGAGCTCAGCTGTGGGCTCCCTGCAGCTTGCTGAATCCTCTGGGTTTATCCTGCACACCTAACAGGGCATTTTGCAGGGCAGCTTGAGGCACCTTTGAAAGCTCTCAAGACATCCTCGGCTGCTTCACCAGTGCCCCTGAGAATCACTGCCCAGCCCATGAGCGGAGTGCGGTCACGTGCTCCGTGCATCACATCCTGGCTCGCTGCACACAACCCCTTACTCGTTGCACGCGGCCCCAGGCGCCTGTCAAGTACCATCCGCTGCCCCCGCCCCCGCCCCCTCCAGCACGGAACAAACCATCGACCACAGTCGGAGAAGCAGCTCCGCCACCCCCTGGTCTTCCCTTCCAATAGACTGATCCACCCGCCGGGAGCGCAGGAGCCTGCAGCCATTGACTGTGAGGCACGGGAGAGGGGAGGGGCTGGGCGAGCTCATTCAGACAGGAAAGCGAGGGGCGGAGGGGAGCGCACTGCGCCTTTCGCGGCGCGGCTCCGAACTGGCGGGGCTCGGCGGGGCCCTGCCCTGGAGGGATGTGGGGGCAAAGGGGTGGGGAGGGGCAGGGTGAGCTCGGGCGAGGCGGAATGTGGTAGCAGCCCCCCCTCCAAGGGCGGAAGGCAATGGTTTGTCCCGGTGGGAGGCCCCTCCCCCCGCTGTCCGCGTTGGTTCCGCTCGGAGGATTTAGCTGCCGCCGCCGCCACCTCGCCCGCAGCTCGGTGTCCCCGGCCTTTCCTCCCTGCCTTCAAGTCGGTGAGGAGCGCGGGGGTGGGCCGTTAACGGCTGCGCTGGGACCCCCTCCCCCCTCGCCGGGCCCCGCGTGAACAAAGCCGCGGCCTGTGACGCCGGGCCGGGCTGGGCCGGGCCAGGGCGGGCCGCGCGGGCGAGAGTCGCCCTAGTCCCGCCGCCGCCTGGTCCCGCAGCGCCGCCTCCGCCCGGGGAGGCCCGGTGGGTGCCGGGGACGGGGCCGCCGCCCGCCCAGAAGCGGCCGCTGAGGGCGGGCCCGGGCCTGGCGCCTCGCACTGACTCAGGGCGGCCGGGGGAGGCGGGGGCGCGCGGCGTTGCTGGGGCCTGTCCCCTGGGCCTGGTGGAGCTGCGGGCGCTACAGCCTCGCCAGGGGGGCGGGGGCGGCGCTTCCCAGCGCGCAGGCAGTAAAACTTCCCCCCCACGCAGCCTGTGCGGGGCGGCCCGCGTGCCGGAAGCGACCCCCTCCCCCCATCAGCTGCCACTTCACGTTGTCACTCCAGCTGCTAGCGTGAACTGCCGTCCCAGGCCTGTTTTGATCCAAATCCAGGCCAGGTGCCAGGGTAGAGCCTTATTCCTCTGTGACTTCATCCAGTGTCACTTCCCCGTGCCCTATTGCTGCTGGTGCTTCCCCCACGGGTCTGTGCTGGAGCAGGTGACGCTACCCTGGTGCAGAGACCTGTGCAGTCTGTCTGCTGGTCTCCCAAACTAGAAGTTTGCATAAGAATATTTTCTTTTTCCCAAAGAAATCAGGATAAAATGTTTTTCTCTCTTTATTCTGCAGAGTGTCTTTTATGAATAATCAAAAGCAGCAGAAGCCGACGCTATCAGGCCAGCGTTTTAAAACTAGAAAAAGAGGTAAATGTTAACTGCTCCATGCAAGTAGGCTGTTTGTTTCTGTCGCCTGTGGCTGACATTGGCAAGGGTACGTCGGAGTGCATGGCGCATACTTTGATGTGTGAACAAATGGATAAATGTGCATTTGTTGGTACATCTTTCAGTTCTGAAACTTTACATCTAGATACCTGTGCTGAGCAGAGACCCGCAAAGTTGGCACTTGGCGTATACATATACTTCTCCTAAGTATATGGAAAGCATGTGTTGCATCTTAAGGGTACTTGAAAGCAAAATATATGAGTATAAATTGGTATAAATTTAAAAATATTGAAATTTTTTAACTAATGTGGAGCCTCTGGTTTGAACTCAAATGATACATTTTATTGCTATTATGTTCCCAACTTGAGAAATAGCTCTTCCAAAATAATAATTAAACTCAAGGGTTGTAAACTACTTTGAAGTAGAAGTTTATGCTGACATATAGAAATAATCCAAATGAAGCTGTTTTGTAGTGACAGGGGAGGGAAGAATCAGTTCCTTGGAGAAGGAGCAGAGAGGGAAAGGACATCCTTGTGGTTTCTGGGTTCCAGCTTCATTTGGAAAATGAGAAATTTGCTTTCCTTTTTAATGTCTTAAAATCTGTTCTCTTAAATAGCTTAAATTTGGGGTAAAACAATAGTTAAGCCTTTCCCCTCAAAAGGATGGGATGGATTAACTCAGCAGGGGCCATCTTTTTTGGCAGGCACTGACATGTTAGCCCTTCACCCTCTCATTAGGCCACTCCAGTCCCTTCTGCTGCCCAATCTCCTGTTCTACATACTGCTTTCTGTCTTATCTGCTTCTATGCTGTGTGCCCCATTCCTCATCACAGAGGCAGCCCAAGTCACTTGTACCACCTGTGCCATAGGCTGGCCACTCCTGGGTTATCTGTCTTTTTCAAGTATAAGGGAGGGGGTAGTAACAAATAAAAATAGTCTGGAGGAATGTAAAATTTAAATTAGTCTAAGGTAAAGGATTCATGTCTGGGTATGCAAATCTTTGTTTTTTGGTTTCTTCAGGGACAAATATTTCAGTAAATGTTCATTCTGATGCAGTATAAGTGCAGGATTTAGGATGTGGAGACTTGTTTGTAACTTACACTTTTTGTTACATAGTATAAAGTACACTGAGATCTGGAATGGACAGACATGCAGGTATCCCAGGGTAGGTCATCCAGTAGGTAGCTGTTATTGTTGGTTTCCCATTCTTCTAGGCAACGGGAAAGAAAATTATACTGCCTTGGGGAAGATTCTGAACAGATAAAGCCTGAATTATAACTTAGTAGCATTTACTTCTCTTTCAGCAGATTAACTCTCCCCAATCTAGTGATCTTCTTTTAGGGCTTTAGCTTGCTGCTGTGTCCATGTCTGTTAATCCAGTAATATGTTGTCTGTTGTTTGATTCTGAAAATGAGACTTAAAATTCTGTTTACTAAATTGAACCAGCGTTTTAAGAATGTGTCCCAATCCATTGTGTGTGGTTTCTTTTATTGCTAACAGTTTGTCCCATAGATAGCTGCCTAAAAAAGGATTGCCCAGTTTCTCAGCAGAGCTTTCAAGAAGATTGCCTCTAGACTTGCATTCAGCTATGGCAAATATGTTGAAACCTGCACTGAATGAGGCCATTATCGAACAAATAAGCACTCCTCTAAATAAAACAAGCATCTCTACAAAAGTGAAAGCTTTTTTTGAAGTAATTTAGACGAGTGGCTTCTAACACTTGCAGTCTTTGCAGAAGGTAGGGCAGGGTACCTTAGACTAAATGGTTCAGAGGGGCATGAGCTCTTGTAGCTACTTTGTCAAGTGCTTGCCTAAAAGATCATGCCCCTGTGAACCGTTTGGTCTCTAAGGCAGGGGTAGGCAACGTTTTTTGGCCAGAGAGCCGGGGGGGGGAACCCACAATGTCTACCTTGAAAGGTGCTGATATGCTGGCACCCAGAGCAGCTGTTTGCAGGCTCATGGCTGCAGCCAGCCCACGGAGCCCAGTCTGCTTGCAGCCCCCCAGCTGCCTGCTGGGAGCAGCCTGGGATCCATGGCTGGCAGCAGCTGCTTGGCTGGCAGTGGTGTGCTGAGCAAAATGGCCTTATGTGCCATGCTCAGCATGCATGCCAGGGGTTGCTGACCCCTGTTCTAAGGTGTCACCTTCACCTTGCCCTACCTTCAGCTTCAGATTAGTGCAGCTAACCATGTGTTTTCTCTGGTGGCAGGTTCCTTCTACCTGGTGACTAATAGTTCAAAGACACATTTAACAGGATTCAGAGAAACTTGGGAATATTTCCATTACTTAAATTTTGTCTTAATTAACTAAAGGTACCCTTAATTTGAGTTAAAGACTTCGTTCTTTGGAAGGAATTATGAGGCTTAGCCATAATCACTAATATAACTGTTTGAAACTTCAGTCTTGAACAGGAGAAGATTTGAAGCATAACTAATGGAATGTGATAGCAAGTGTTAAGCATCTTAAAATGTAGAACCTTAGATCTGTTGAATAAGGGGACTGAAATGGTTTCCTTATTTTTCCACCGTTATAAAACAAAGCTGGGGCAGGACAGTTGAAATCAGTCACTTCAAACCCTTTAGCTGAATGTTGTCTAGACTGACTGGCTAGAATTTGGTTATCGGTACAATCCTGAAAAAGCAAACAATTTGAAACTTCCCTTAAAGAGGCAGTAGGCCTCAGTAGTTAAAAGCTCAAACTACCAAGGCCCTACTTCATGTACAGAATTGTGAAGATGAGTTCTATGCAGTGAAGCAAATAACATAACCTTCACAGGTTTATCATTTGTAAGAAGAAAATTTACTATAATGCTGAGTCATGTCTTTCTGCACATGTGGCCCTAAATGGGGGAGCATTTCAACTCACATCAGTGCTTTCTAAACTAACCGGTTCAAACTAGTTGGCTTTAATAGTGACTTGCTACTTCTAACTGGAAAAAATGAAATGAGATGTTCGGTTTTGTGTGGAATGAATGAATGATGCAGTCTGCATGGAAGTCTACTTAGACATGTTAAGTTTCCGGTATGCCATGCATCTTGGTTTTCTCCATCCAAGACATGGTAGAAGGAGCGAAACTTGTTCTTGGGCTACGATGTAAAAGATAGCAATGATTCCTTCCTAGCAAGAAGCTGAGAGAAGGTAATGCTGTGTCTGTGGCCTCTAAGGATTGATGTACATCTTGTTACATTTTAGGTGAAACACCAGGTCACTTGCTGAAGTCCAAACATAGTTGCACTTCATCCTGACGATTGCAGCAGTCCTGATATTTTTCAGGCCAGCTTCCTTAATTCTGACTGGTCCCTAATAAAATAATGGCTGGTTCATTATCTGTACACAGTGTTTTGAGGCTTCTTGTTAAACTTCAACACTTGAAACTATCAGTAATGTAGTAAATGCATTTACAGAAGCCATCTTTAACAATATCTTCCAACTTGAAAAATGTAAGTAGTTGAATAGTCTGTCAACCAGCAATATGTTGTTTTTTGCAGATGAAAAAGAGAGGTTTGACCCTACTCAGTTTCAGGATTGTATTATTCAAGGCTTAACTGAAACTGGCACTGACTTGGAAGCAGTAGCAAAATTTCTTGATGCTTCTGGAGCAAAACTCGATTATCGCCGCTATGCAGAGACACTCTTTGACATTCTGGTGGCTGGTGGCATGCTGGGTAAGTGTGTTACATGTTTTGAACTAAACTTTAAAACAGTCCTTTTGATAGGACCTCGTTCAGGATTGAGTAATACCTTGCACAAGTATAAGCTATTGATTTACTTTGGCCCTATTTATCTGAATTGTCTCAGGTCTTGGTAGTACACACACTAATGTTGGGCTACAGCCTTAATAAACTTTGTAAGGAGTTGCCTTGGCTGTCTGCACTGGAGCAGAAATGGTTAATTAAGTTTCATTATGCCTCTCAACTGGATAAGAATTGCAGTTTTTAGAATGTTGGTGGCTGCTTGCTTAGATGGAAAATTCATTACAACTGCCAGTCCAAGTATTTCTTTTTTTTTCCCCCTCTTATCTGATGTTTAAATTTGACTTTTTTTTCAGTTGAGCTCTCTAGCACTTGCATCTTTGTGTGTGGTTTGTTTTGTTTTGTTTTTGTTTGGGTTTTTTTTTCTTTCTCTTGGAAAGCTGCTGTGCAAAACAGTTCCACCTCCTGTGCACCTTGTTCCCCAGGAGAAGCTGGGGGTGGAGGGGGATGGAGCTGAATTAAGAGAGACTGCAGCATGAGCTGGCTCTCTTGCCTGCTTTTGGGTTATCAGTAGGGGTGCACTGATAGAGATTTTGGGGGCTGATACCAATAGCCAATATTTAAGGAGGTATATCAGCCAATACTGATTGGATTTCCAATACAAGTCCCTCCAGCTGGCAAGTCCAATGGGGAGGGAAGGGGTGTGGTGGGGTAGATAATGACCCCCTGCCATGAGGGAGGGGGCAGGGGTAGCCACTGCCCAGGCAGGGGTGGAAGGAAGGCAGCTCCTGCTTGTACCCTGGGAGGGCATGGGGTGGGGGGGGTGTACCCCCTGGATCAGGGCAGGGCAGACTGCACAGGGCTCTTCTTGGCAGGGGCTGGGCTTGGAGCAGGTGCCAGTGGGAGGATGCTGCATCCACCCCAAACTTTGCTTCACTGCTGGGGCGGTGCTGGGAGCAGAGCAGTGATGAAACTTAGGGTGGATGTAGCATCCTCCCAACACCACTGGCACCTGCTCTAAGCCCAGCCCTGGTGAGAAGAGCCCTGCACAGCTGCAGCTGTAGGGCTGCCTGCTGCGTACCACCTGCTCTCCTGGGGTGCAAGCAGCAGTGGGAGACCCCCTGCCCCCTCTCTCACTGTGGAGAGCATTAACCTACACCTCTGCCCTCTCCCCTTCCATCATGATGGACTTACCAGCTGAAGGCAGCTCTCCACACTGCCAGCTGTGCTCCTTGAAGCCTGAGTACTACGCTGTGGCTGTGTACAGCACAGGCATTTATCAGCCCCATTGGGCTGATATCCGATGCAGCCAGTTTTCTTTATATCGGTACCAGTCTGATATCAGACCAATTATATCAGTGCACCTCTAGTTATTGGGGAGTGTGCTCATGTACCACAGCTTTGTGCATGGGACAGTTGTTTTCCTGGCTGCCACCTTGGCAGTAGTGTCAACATCTTGCATAAGAGCCAGACCAATTTACAAATAGTACTGTGGTCCGCCCCCCCATCCATGTCTAGTGCTCCTTGATTTGGGAAAGCAGAACAATGGGGAAAATTTTACTTCCTACCCCCGAAGTAATGACTGAATCCTGGTGGACTCTGCCCAGGCAAAAGCTACAGTTTAACCCTCACAGCTGCTGCTCAGCCAGAAACAACTTCCAGTTCAGCAGTGGCTGTGGGAGGGTTAAAACTGACATATAGTTTTAACCCTTCCTCTAGTGTGGAAAGCCCTGGTGCAGCTACAGTGTTGTCTTCCTGCTTCTGTTTTGGTATAGAACTTGGCTTCTCCACTCTGCCACACACATCCAAAATTGGGATGCATCTCAAAGGGGTTGAGAAAAGTAAAGACTGTTCACAAGGGGGAGGGGAGCCAGGTGTTCAAGAAGAGTGGTCGCTCCTTAAGGAGACGATCCTCCAAGGCCAAAGGGAGGTAATGCCAACATGGACCAAAGAGAGCAGGAGGGTGCAAAAGCTCCCATGGCTCACCAAAAGCATCCAAGAATCTCTCCTAGCTAAAAGGGAGGGGCACACCTAATGGAAGGGAGGGACCATCACCAGGGAGGACTGTACTGCAGTTGCTTAGGGCTTCCGGGGGGTGATCAGGAAGGGCAAGGTGGAGATGGAACTGGGACTAGTTTCCTGGATCAAGGACAACAAGAAGTGCCTTTTTTTAAATACATAGGGACCAAAAAGAAGGTACCGGGTAATGTGGGGGTCCTGCAAGAAACACTAGTAAATCTGGTTGTCACACCAAACAAAAAAGCTAACCTATTTAATGACTACTTTGCCTCCATTTTCCTGAGCAGGGACTGGATCAGCCCCCCCCACTGGGCCCCCCTCAGGCCCCAGGTGGGGTGCACCCAGGCCAAGGGTCAGTGAGGATCTAGTCAGGGAACTTCTGGAGGGACTGGATGTGTTTAAATCAGCTGGTCCAGATGATCTCCACCCCGGAGTGCTGAGGGAATTAGCTGAGGTCATTGCGGGACCCCTGGCATGGCTTTACAAGCACTCATGGTGCTGTGGTGTGGTTCCAGAGGACTGGCAACGTGGTTCCCATCTTCAAAAAAGGGAGGAAGGAGGACCTGGAAAACTATAACCCAGTTAGTCTTACCTTGATCCTGGGTAAGCTTTATGAGAGAATTATCCTGGCACATGTCCACACGGGGCCAGCAGGGGAGCTCACACGGGTTCATTAGAGGCAGGTCCTGTCAGACCAACCTGGTGGCCTTCTATGAGCAGGTCACAAAATCCTTAGATGAAGGGGTAGCAGCGGACTTCCTGGACTTCCGGAAGGCCTTCGACACTGTGTCTTTTCCTGTTCTCATTAAGAAACGGGGACTGTGGTGTCGACACCTACACAGTCAAGTGGGTTGCCAACTGGCTGAGTGGCTGCACTCAGTGGTGGTGGACGGGTCATTTTCGACCTGGAGGGATGTGGGCAGTGGGGTACCGCAGGGCTTGGTCCTCGGGCCCGCACTGTTCAACATCTTGGAGTCATCATTGATGCCAAGATGAACATAGGCCAGCAGTGTGGGGATGCAGTCAGGAAGGCCAGTCATACCTTGTCATGCATCCACAGATGCATCTCGGGCAGGTCTGAGGAGGTGATACTATGCGACACTGGTCAGGCCGCAGCTGGAGTACTGTGTCCAGTTCTGGGCACCGCACTTCAGCAGGGATGTGGACAACATGGAGAGGATCCAGAGGGCCACTCCCACATTCAGGGGGCAGCAGTACAGGCTGTACGAGGAGAGGCTCAGGGACCTGAACCTCTTCAGCCTCCAGAAGAGAAGGCTGAGGGGAGATCTAGTGGCCTGTTACAAACTAGTCAGAGGGGACCAGCAGGCACTGGGGGAGTCCCTGTTCCCCCAAGTATTAAAAGCTGACTGTTAAGAGTAGAAGCCTTGACAAGCAGGAAACTGCAGAAGAGGGTGTAAAACTAAATGGAGTTTTGTACACGGAGAGAGGCTAAATAACAGGACTTCAGCCAGGTGATAATGCCTAGTTTTCGACAGCAGAAGAGCCATATGGACATCTTTTTAAATGGGACTGGTGTGGCCAAACCAGGGGGAATACTGTTGTTTGGGTAGTAAATGGATAGTTTTTCATGGATTCCAGAGTCCAGTAGTATAGGTAGAAATATGGGTATGGAAAGAAAGTATGAGCATCACAATATTGAGTTTTGAAGAAGTTTTGAATGTGGCCTGGGTATGTGGAACAGGAGCAGTAGGTCTAAATAGCTTTTAGGTTGCAGGCTGGACTGAAGAGTTGCATCTTGATTATCCATTCAGAAATGTTCAACTTTTGGTCCTAGTACTACCTCAGAACCATCAGCTAACAGTTAATTGAAGGCATGGAGATACAGGTACAGTATTCTTTCCTGCCATGGCAGGGGGTCAGACTAGATGATCTGCTTAGGTCCCTTCCAACCCTAGAAACTATGAAACTATGAAAAGATTGAGCTTATAATTACTTCTGAATTAAAAATCATGCACCTAGGTTTGTCATGCTGTACAATTTGAAACACTTTTTTTGCATTCATGAAGCAATAGTTTAGCTCTTGCTGCTGTAACAGATGCGTTTTAGGCGTAAAATAAAAGGCTAGTTTTTAATATTTTACTACCTAATTATATAATTATTATTATATACTGATATACGTAATATTTAATATATATTAATATAATATTTATACTTTTTCCTTTTAGCCCCGGGTGGTACTCTGGCAGATGACATGATGCGCACAGATGTTTGTGTATTTGCTGCACAAGAAGACCTAGAAACCATGCAAGCATTTGCTCAGGTTAGTTCTCAAACATGTACTTTTAAACTTACTTACTCTGAGCTTATGTGGCATGGTACACTTGTTATTAACTGGCTACCGTTTTGGGATCACTGTGAGGTAAAACGCATTCTCGGTGCTAATTTAGAAAATGGCCTTAGGCATACAGCACAAATACAACTGAATTCCAGTGGGCTAGAGGGGTGTCTCTCAAAAATACTCCAGAGCCCCAAAAATCAAATTCTAAGTTCAACAAAGCCAGTTGAATCTTGCTTCAGGCACAAATGATATACTGATTCCATCTCTTTCAGGTTTTTAACAAGCTAATCCGGCGTTACAAATACCTGGAGAAAGGCTTTGAAGATGAAGTCAAAAAGGTAGAGAATGGGGTTTGGGGAACAAGAAAAATCCTGCAACTTGGGCTTCTTGAAGCCTTCTCCTTTTACAAAGAGTGCTATACTAGGAAAATATCTACATGCTACAGAATAAGTGCCTTGTATTGGAGTGGTCAGTATCATAACAATGACTAGCTTCTGTACCAGGATAGTGTCTTTTGAGTGGACTTTCTGCCTATCATAAATAATTATTGAATTGTTTTAATAAGCCTGTGCCATCTGCCTGGTGGTTTAAGGGAGTCACTGGCTAAATAAGCTGTTAGTACTTAAGACTGACTACTTTCTATGAAAATTACTCTCTTCTCTTGTAGCTGCTGCTGTTCTTAAAAGGTTTCTCTGAGTCTGAGCGGAACAAACTGGCCATGTTGACGGGTATTCTGCTAGCTAATGGGACACTTAATGCATCAATCCTCAACAGCCTTTATAATGAGAACCTGGTTAAAGAAGGTAGCCTGTTTCTTCACAATCTTCTTAGTGACTCAATGTTGGGAGCAGAGACTAAGAGACTTTTTAGTGGCAAAAGTCATCAAAACTAAAATGTTAGATGAGGACAAGCTGCCTGTGTGTAGTTAGGCAGGTGTCTTGAATTTGAATGTGATTTTGCAGGGAGGGCAGAGGTGGGTAATGCCACAAGTAAGCTTCCTTCCTCTCTCTTAACAGTAACTTTCCCTCTCTTTGTGCAGGTGTTTCTGCAGCTTTTGCAGTAAAACTGTTCAAATCATGGATAAATGAGAAGGACATTAATGCAGTGGCTTCTAGTCTCCGTAGAGTCAATATGGATAATAGACTGATGGTAAGGAAACGTTAGATGAATACTAGATGGTCACATAGATATGCAAGCAAGTAGATCAGTAAACAGATTAAGCTGATAACCTTGTGCAGTACTTGAGTGTGCTAATAGAACACGTGAGCACCGCTTATTTAGAGTAGCTAGTATATGCAGGTTTGATTGTTGTGTGTGTGGGTTTTGTTTTTTTTCAGGAACTCTTTCCAGCCAACAAACAAAGTGTTGAACATTTCATGAAGTACTTCACTGAAGCGGGACTAAAAGAACTCTCCGAATATGTTCGGAACCAGCAAACCATAGGAGCTCGAAAGGAGCTGCAAAAAGAACTGCAGGAGCAGATGTCCCGTGGTGATCCATTTAAGGATGTATGTATATTTGTATTTAAACCATATATATTTCAAAGGTGAATTTTAGTCTTAACCCTAATTCTTCCAGTCCCTACCAAGAACTAATCTCTCTCTTATAGCTGTAGAGCAGTGATCTCTAGCCTTTTTATGCTGAAGATCACTTTTTTTTTTTTTTTTTTTTTTTTTTTTTTATAAGTGAAGGGCACCCCAGGATCTACTGCCCCTGGCCCTTGCCTCCTGGACGAGCTGCCTGGCCCAGGGGCCATGCATAGTTCAGCTCAGTCCAGCCACGTGTGTCCTGCCACTCCCAATTGTGGAGCCTCTGATGGACTGAGATCAGCTGTCAAGAGGCTCCAGGATTTACCAGTCAATCAAGAGACTGGCTGGTGACCACTGCTGTAGAGGACAAATTTTGCTGTCACTGAAAGAGGTGATTTTGTCAAGTGAAGACAAACCTTGTAAGGTTTTTGCTTTTTCAGCTCTGAATTTTTAATTGATATCCATGGAAGCTAGGCTGTGGATGAAGAAACATTATTTTAAAAATTACTGCTTGTGAGTGCTGTAACTAAACCTGAAATGAAAGCACTTTTTGCGTAAGGGTACATGGTGTCTTGTATCGGTTCAGTATGCGTCTCCATAAACTAGTGCAATTATCTAATCTGCTCACAACCTTATGTACCTGAGCATCTTCAAAAATATCCATGTAAGTTTCTGAGTTTGACAGTTTTGACCTTGGGTATCTCCAGTTTTTCCTATGTGACCAAGCAGCTGAGAAACTTTAATAAGGGCCTTTGACACTGGATTTGAAATATTTTGATAAGATGCATGAGAGAAGATTTTGTTCACACTAACCTTTATTCTCTGACTTCAGATAATCTTGTATGTCAAGGAGGAGATGAAGAAAAATAACATCTCCGAACAGACTGTGATTGGCATAATCTGGTCTAGTGTAATGAGCACTGTAGAATGGAACAAAAAAGAGGAGCTGGTAGCAGAACAAGCCATCAAGCACTTGAAGGTATTTTGTGGTTACTCTGATATCGTCTGTGAAAGTTGCTTGGTAGTCCTTACTCTAATTTTTAGACTAAGGCACCCCTCAGCTCCTCTGAATTGTGGTACCCCATTTAACAAGGACTAAGTTATTACAAGTCCATGCATATACATGTATGGTTCCCTTCCCTCGCATGCATGTTGACATGCACAGAGCCCTGTTCCTACATACATGTGCATGACCCCTGCCCCTTGCCCAAGTAGAATATACATTGAACCAGATTTTGCCCACCCCCACCAAGGGATTCTATCCAGCCCCCAGTGGGTGTCTTGGGCCCAAACAGCCCATGCACTTCTGGCCCAGTGACCCTCATCTAGCCTGTAGGACAGGATCAATTGGATACCCCTTCTTCCATAGAGCACTCAAGTGTTGGTGCAGTTCTGCCAACCTCTGGGCTTGCACCATTTTAATTTCTATCTATATAGATAGCTATACTTATATGAAGTAGATCGGAAGCCAGGTGACTGACAGTCCATCTTGCAGTTCTGTACATTCACTAGAGGCTTTTGTGTGTTTAAATGTTTCTCAGGTGAGTACCATTCAGGAACTCAGGTGAATTACTCTAACTTTGAAAAGGTACCTGGCTGGTTTGTGGTAAAACATTAAACTTCTGGCTTGAAAAGAATATTGTAATCTTCCTTATGTTACTAGGGAAATGGTGGATTGTTTCATTTTTTTCCACAACAAACTTCTTGTATTCCTTACAGCAATACAGCCCTCTACTTGCTGCCTTTACTACCCAAGGTCAGTCTGAGCTGACTCTGTTACTGAAGATTCAGGAGTACTGTTATGACAACATTCACTTCATGAAAGCTTTCCAGAAAATAGTGGTGCTCTTCTATAAAGGTAACTAAAGCTAAAATAATGTTATACATTGTATAACTGTTGCAAAGATCTTTACTGTAAGGCAGCAGTTCCCAGTCTGATACAGGTACCACCAGTGGTACAGACAACCTGTCAGTAGTACACAGTAACGTATTTATTTTGTGACAAACTTGCTGGTGGTGCTTATGGATGTATAGTTTTAAATTGGAGGTGTGCAATTTGTCAGGGCTTGGAAACTGCTACTCTAAGGAATGTAGAAACCTAATATGTAATATTAGAACAAGCCTGTTAAGAGGAAAGTTAACTTTTTCTGAAAAGAAGATATTTGGGAGAGTGCTTGTAACTATAACTAGCTGTTTCAATTTCCAGGTTTCATTCAGTTCGGAATAGAGAAATTTGCTACCAAAATCTCATCTGTGGAAAGGTTAAAAAGACTTCAGTCAGGAGACACTGTCTTGCTTACACAGTCTAATCTCTTGCTAGAGTTCAGTAGCAGCAGTACAGTTCTTACCCTTGCATAGATCCAAGACCATGGTGAAGACCTTTTTTGGCTTTTCATTGAGGGGTGTGACTTGATCATGTTTTCTGAGCACTATCGAAGTTGTACACGGATATAAAGTACTCCCCACTGGCTGGCCAGTCCCTCATCCTCTACCTAGGGATTCTGCTCTGCACGGGAGCGTGCTGGGCCCATAACCCAGAGGTCGATGGATTGAAACCATCCTCTGCTATGTTGCCCCCTGCCTGGCTTTATAGGCTGTACAGGAGGGACAGGATAGGAAAGAGGTGGGGGTGTGGCGCTCTACATTTAAGGAGGAATACACATCCTCATTAATTAGCAAGGAGTCAGGGGAGGGGCACTCTGAAGTGCTTTGGGTTAGAGTACAAGGCAGTCGAGGGGAAAGGGACTTAATGGTGGGAGTCTACTACAGACCTCCCAACCAGGGAGAAGAGCTTGACCAGGAATTCTTGGGTTAGCTCACAGAGGTAGTGAAGGCTAAGTGGTGGTCATGGGGGACCTGGACTTCCCGGACATCTGCTGGGAAGACCAGTCAGCCAGGTCAGAACGCTCACATAGGTTCTTGGCCAGAGTGCAGGACCTCCATCTAACCCAGGAGGTGCACAGCCCCACCAGGGGAGACGCCTTGTTGGACCTAGTGCTGGCCACAGGTGATGACCTGGTGAGGGGGCTGCAGGTGCTCGACCACCTGGGCGACGGCGATCATCGCCTGCTGGAATTCGCCATCCAGCGCAAGGTGGCAAAGGCGTGTAGTAAGGCAGCGGCCCTAGATTTTAGGAGGGCAAACTTCAACGAGCTAAGGAGGATAGTTGGAGAAGCGCTGAGGTCCCAGAGGGGAGGGGAGCCAGGTGTCTAAGGAGAGTGGTCGCTCCTTAAGGAGACGATCCTCCAAGCCCAAAGGAAGGTAATCCCAACAAGGATCAAAGGGACCAGGAGAGCACACAAGCCTCCATGGCTCACTAAAAGCATCTGGGAGTGTCTCCTTGCTAAAAAGGAGGCTTACACCCAATGGAAGGAAGGGGTCATCACCAGGGAGGGCTATTCTGTAGTTGCTCGGGGATGTAGGGGGGTAGTTAGGAAGGCCAAGGCAGAGAGAGAACTGGGGTTAGCTTCCCAGATTAAGGACAATAAGAAGTCCTTTTTTAAATACATAGGGAGTAAAAAGAAGGTCCCAGGTAATGTGGGGCCTTGCAGGACGCCATGGGAAACTCAGTCGTCACACCAGACGGCAAAGCTAACATGTTTAACGATTTCTTTGCCTCCGTCTTCCTAAGTAGGGACCAGAACAGCCACCTCCCTGCTGGGCCCCCCTCAGGCCCCGGGGGAGGCACAGGTTAGCGAGGATTTATTTAGGGAGCTTCTGGAGAGGTTGGACGTATTCAAGTCAGCCGGCCCGGATGATCTCCACCCTAGAGTTTTAAAGGAATTAGCCGAGGTCATTGCAAGTCCCCTGGCACGGCTTTACGAGCACTCGTGGTGCTCTGGTGCGGTACCGGAGGACTGGAAGAGGGCCAACGTGGTTCCCATCTTCAAAAAAGGGAGGAAGGAGGACCCGGGAAACTATAGGCCGGTTAGTCTTACCTCGATCCTAGGCAAGCTGTTCAAGGAAAATTATGCTGGCACACATCCAGGAGGGGCCAGCAGGAGACTGCATGCTTAGGGGCAGCTGACTTGGGTTCGTCAGTGGCAGGTCCTGTCAGACCAACCTGGTGGCCTTTTACGATCAGATCATTAGATGCAGGGGTAGCAGTGGATATAATCTTCCTGGACTTCCAGAAGGCCTTTGACACTGTCTCTCACCCTGTTCTCATTAAGAAACTGGAGGGCTGTGGTGTAGACACCCACACAGTCAAATGGGTCGCCAACTGGCTGGAGGGCCACACCCAGAGGATGGTAGTGGATGGGTCCTTCTCAACCTGGAAGGACGTGGGCAGTGGGGTTCTGCAGGGCTCGGTCCTCGGGCCCGCGCTGTTCAACATCTTCATCAGCGATTTGGATGAGGGGGTAAAAAGCACCCTGTTCAAATCTGCTGATGACACTAAGATGTGGGGGGACATGGGCACACTGGAAGGATGCAACAGGCTACAATCAGACCTAGACAGGTTACAAGGGTGGGCGGATGAGAATAGGATGGGCTTCAACACGGACAAGTGCAAAGTGATGCACCTCGGGAGGAACAACCGGCACCATACCTACAGGTTGGGGAACTCCCCTCTTGTCAGCACGGAGGCGGAAAGGGATCTGGGGGTCATCATTGACTCCAAGATGAACATGGGTCGGCAGTGTGGGGAGGCAGTCAGGAAGGCCGACTGCACCTTGTCATGCATCCACAGATGCATCTCGAGCAGGTCCAAGGAGGTGATCCTCCCCCCTGTATGCAGCACTGGTCAGGCCGCAGCTGGAGTACTGCGTCCAGTTCTGGGCGCCGCACTTCAAGGGGGATGTGGACAGCATGGAGAGGGTCCAGAGGAGGCCACTCATATGATCAGGGGGCAGCAGGGCAGGCCCTATGAGGACAGGCTGCGGGACCTGAACCTGTTCAGCCTCCAAAAGAGAAGGCTGAGGGGGGATCTCATGGCCTGTTATAAACTAGTCAGGGGGGATCAGCAGGCATTGGGGGAGTCCCTGTTCCCCTGAGCACCGCCAGGAGTGACCAGGAATAACGGTCACAAGCTGGCAGAGGGTAGGTTTAGGTTGGATATCAGGAGGCACTACTTCACAGTCAGGGCGGCTAGGATCTGGAACCAACTTCCAAGAGAAGTGGTGCAGGCTTCTACCCTGGGGGTGTTTAAGAGGAGGTTAGATGAACATCTTGCCGGGGTCGTTTGACCCCAGTACTCTTTCCTGCCATGGCAGGGGGCTGGACTCAATGATCTACTCAGGTCCCTTCCGACCCTAGAAACTATGAAACAGCAATAAAGAAACCTTCACGGGAACTCCTGATTATTACACACATGACTCTTTTGGGTGGACAGAAGTAGGATATTGAGTCGATTTATATTGTAGAAGCTTAACTCTATCACTCTGAAGCATTCAAACTCTACCATCTGCTGTTATGAGAGTAGGGATTGAAGGTGTAACTTTGCCATAAATGCAATCTTGACATTTTTAAAAGCCAGTCTTTAATATTACTTTTAATACAATAATTCTCAATCAGGGTGATGCACAATACTAGAACTGTTTTTTTTTTTTTTTTTTTGCTTTGAGCAAACACCTACACGATTCATAGGAAACTCAAGTTTCGGAGAAAAATCCAGTGTCAAAAACATTTTGACGTGTTGCTGTGCTCTGAGACTTTTTTTATGTATGTATTTATTTATCTTAAGCAACAGCAGTATTGCTCAGTTATTGTGGGGTATGGTTTTTTGTTTTTCTATCCCCCCCCCCCCACCCCGGCCAGTCAGGTGGGTGATAGAGCTAAGAGCTCACACTTTGTCAATGGATGCCTTAAGCCTAACAAGACTGAGAACCACTTTACTAGTACACAAGTTGCTTTTGTACATTTAAAAAAAATAAACAACAAAGCCCCCCATTAGGCGAGTAAATGGGTATACTGTAATCAAATGCATAAATAAGCAATTAAGTAAGATTTGCTGTTAGCCCATTTTCAGATCTGGAGGGGAATTATATACACCACCTTGAGGCAGGAGTACAAGACAGAGCCTGGTAAGCTGGCCCTCAAAAACCAAAGTTGTAACTTGACAGTAACAATTCTCATAGTATCTACTTTTTTTGTTTGTTTAACCAGCTGAAGTTCTGAGTGAAGAACCCATTTTGAAATGGTATAAAGATGCTCATCTTGCAAAAGGAAAAAGTGTCTTCCTTGAACAAATGAAAAAATTTGTTGAATGGCTCAAGAATGCAGAAGAAGGTAAGCAATAACTGTTTGGTTTGTACTGAAGTGCCCAAAAATCATTGGGTCAAGAAATTCTGATTAGTTTTTACTGTCGAACCAGGGATTTAGTAATTTTTAGCCTCTATTTAAAACTCCTAAGTAGCACTTGTTGGTAAGGCAACCAGAATGGAGCCATCTTTTCCTCTCCTCTAGCAAGTCTGTATGCTGGCAGAGTGCCCATTTGGATTTACAACTGTTTTAAGTTCAGACAGTTGGATGCAGGACATCAGAATCTAACGTGGTTAAGGGCATGTAACATCATCATGCTCTTGACTCTGCCCTCCAAAATAAAGCTCTGCAGGTGATAGCTATGTCTCTAGAAAGTTAGTTCAGAGTGCCCTCCAAATAAATGGACAAGTCTGTAAAACTGGTGTTCTTAATTTAAAAATAATTAATTTTTTTTTCCCCTACTGCTTTCAAGCCCATACAATTGTAAGGGTTCATACACAACAGAATGATTACCTGTCTCAAGGCTAAAATTGTAGTGCTCTTGCCATAAGTATTTCAGAGTAAACTGAGTGTGCATAACCTGGTGACTTGTAAAAGCTAGTATCTAAATTGGCAGCATTGTTAATAGGTCTCTAAAATGTGTTTTACTGGATTGCAGTCCCTATCAATTACTAATCAGATTCTTCACTTTTCAGAGTCGGGATCTGACAGTGAAGAGGGTGACTGACTGGTGAAACTTGTCCTCAGTAAAGCAAACAGGAGCTGTAGATAAATGTCATGTCTCCATGTGTTCTTCTGGTTCCTACATCCTACCTCCCTGTATCAAGCATGATATAAGGGCTTTCATAACCAATTTATTTTACCTGTTTTTTTTTTTTCTAAGAAGGTATTGAATACTTTGGGATTAGTTGTTTTTTTTGTTTGTTTTGTTTTAACCATGTTTTAAGTAGCTTACAGGAGCTATAGATTTGACTCTTAACATTGCATTAGTCTCTTCAGTTATTCTACCTCCTGTATTTTCTACTGTAATAATGTAACTTAAGGCTTTCCACAAGGAAATTCATTTTATCCCTGGGTTTTCTATATAAACATTTACAAGCAGACATGATTTGGTAATGAGATTTGTTATGGAAATACTGTTTGCAAATTAAAGTGTAAAATATATATACAAAGTCAAAAGAACAGACTTTGTGTGGTGATTAGTGTGTGGAACTTGAGAGGTCTGTACTAAGCAGTATAGAAAGCTCTATTAATTCTTCAAGCAGCTTGATGGTACAAAATTTCAGCCCTGTTTATGCAGTGTCTAGGTGTTCTCCACTCTTTGGAGGTGAACGGTAGCAGACAGCTGACAAGGTGGTTTTAAACACTATTCAGTAGCAGTGTCTTCTAGAACACTTCATTTTAGTGAATGAGGAGAGAACTTGTACAGCCTGCTTTATGCTGTCTAGTGTATTTTGCCTTTTTAGGCACTTCCTAGCCAGGCAAAACAAGTGGGTACTTTGAAAGTGGGATAGTAGTGTTCTCTCTCAGCCTGCTGGCATTTATTGCATCTGCTTTGTGTTTCTATGAGCTCCCAATAGAATAGGTAAAAGGGCTGCAAGGTGAAATATTTGCTAATATGTTCACATATCATGTATTTGTGCTGATTTTACAGATGGTTATAGCAATTGCTGTAGCTAAGTTGCAGTGCAAAAAAGTAAAATGCTAGACCAGTCATTGGACAAAAACAATGATCAAACACTACTTTCTGTACTGCATACTGCTCTGGAATATTCTATTTCTAAAAGATTTCTGCCTTGCCTCAGCCAGAAATCTTTCCCTCCGACCACTTCAATCTCTACTTGTTAAATATTTGTCCCATAAAGGTAGAATTACAGAACACAAAATGCAGTTAGTTAATGCAGGTTTTGGATAAACCAAGTGTTGAAGCTATGGTGTTTCAGTCTAAGGCTAAAAAAGTAATTGAAAAACCTTGTCAGTAAAATACTGGTTAAATGAGTAATCTTGGTAAAACTTCAGTGTATGGATGTCTGTCAGCTTATATAAAGTGGTCTGCTTTTTGTTTTGTAACTTGTCTTCTAGAGACTCCTTTTTCTTTTTAATAAAGGCCATTCTTTCACTTATTTTAGTGTTTTCCCCCTACCCTCCAGAACAACTGTGCTTGGTAGATTCTTCTAAGAACTCCCATAAAGGACTTCAACCAACTTTAATATTGCAAACATTCCTGAACACACTTTGCTCATTTCCCTGTGAGGCCTTCAGCAACAGGTGCTATCCATAGTTTTATTGCAGCTGGGTTCTTGTTCTGGACATTGCCTCTCTTCTTTGAATTAAGAGTCAAACTGGCAAGATAGGCTACTGGTTCATAACCCCCCCAGGAAATTAGAAATTAAAGAGCCAGTATTAAACACTGCTGTTTTTTAGGACTACTGCAGGAATATCTTAATATAGATAAGTAAAGCTTAATTATGGAAGACTAAAAAAAACAAGCAGTGTCAACATCTTGCATAAGAGCCAGCTAAAGACAAGAGCATTTTCTTCCACAAGTGTCTAGCCCATCCACTAAAGGTTTTTGAAAAAAAGCTGTTTCTATTTAGAACACTGCTACTTTACTTAAGATATTTAATGTATGAGATGGCACTAGTACTATTCCCCTGCTTTCCTATTTCTGATGCTCAGATGTTAATACATGCATAACTGCCTGCTCTAAGTGGATTAGACCACTGGGCTAAAACATGCCACGTTAACCCTGCACCCTACTCAACTGCCATACTGCTACCCACTATATTTAGCAAGCTTTGGAGGTGATCACTCACTCCAAAGGCATGTAAATAAAAATGCTTACTAATTTGATCTAACAGATTTTTTTATAACTAGGAGTTGAAATTAACTAAATGTGCATGTTTAGGCAAACATTAGTTCTAGGAGTCAGATGCAGTGAAGACACTGAAACAGCAATGCTTATTTTGGCACCAGTCACACAGAAGAATCTTTGCAAGGAATAAAACACAAACAGTACACACCTTTAAAGAACTATTACTACTTCCACACAGAATTGAGATGAGCAGCCTTAAACTATTTGTGGTCTAATGCAGACAAGTTAGTTTCCAGCATCATTCTAGGTCAGGATGCAACAGGGAAATGCTAGCCATTGTCAAAGGGTAAGCCAAGTCCTTGAACAATCTAGAAATGTGTTTTGAGACAGTAAGTCACTCTGACAACTTATATAGCAAGAGAATTTCCAGAAAGTTTATTTCAACAACTAGGATCAATAAACTTAAATGTTCAAACAAGGACTACATTCATCATACAAAATAGGAAATTTACCAAGCTAACTGTACAAAATAAATATTTAAAATGGTGTTTGTTGTTGACTGACACAGTCTATAATCTCCACTGGAGAACTATACAGAGGTGCAGATTATTTTACTTAATAGCCTGCTTTATAGAGACGAAAAGAAAGGATGCTTCAAGGCAGCATCAAGAGTAATTCTTTTGGCTGGGTCATATTCCAACATTTTTTGAATCAGGTCAAACAGATTCTCATGCTCAGAATCCTGGCAGAGCATAAACTCCTGAAAGAAAGAAAAAGAAAAACGTTAAGAAGCTTACACAGCATCTTCCCTAGCAAAAAAAAGAAAAAGCAAGAAGTTGACACCTTACCTTCAATGGTTTACAGCGCCTAGACACATATCTACCAGCAGAACTATGTTCATCCCAGTCTAGTTGGTCATGGTGAAAATACTTGCGTTTCCTGGACATAGAAAAATTCATAATGAGAAACTATTGCATGATCGTTGCACAGTTTAAGTAGCAAAGCAAGCAGGAACTGGTAATAGGATAATATTTTATAAGAAAGTGAGAAGAACATAAGACAAAACTGGTATTTTCAAACAAAGACTTAATATTAACTCCTTTAACTATATTATAGGAACACTAGATAGGACTGAGAACAGCAAGAAATACTAGTTGGGGGTAATACTATCTTAGCTGATAATTCAAATGAAGAAAAAAGAATCAAATCAGAAAGATAAGGCCAAGTGATATTAAACGAAACAAAAACAAACCAGGCACCAGGGATCCGTTACTCAACTCACTGAAGTAAATCATCACATACAAATAAACACCATGCATGACCAGAGCTATTTTTGGCCCAAGATTTTCTGATCTGAAGTTTGATATGGCAAAAAAGCTTTAAAAATCCCCACTCATATACAGTGCTCTTGATACTAAAGCAGAGTGTCTTAAATGATGCACAAGAAAGAATGGAACAGAAGCTAGATCAACATCCCCAATGCACTTCCCCAATTTTCTCCCAAAACTAGGCTTCAGAATATAGGAAGGGCAGCAGCAGCACAAAAAAAACTCCCAGAATTTCTGTAGGCAAACTTCTTACACAAACTATTCTTCATTCTGGAAGCAGTGAAGCTCAACTGCAGCTCACTACAGTCCCTCCCCTGCCTTTACACAAAGCCACAGCTAAAATGCACAAGTTCCTCCTCAGAGCAAAACATTAACACATTCTTCTGTCCAGCATCTATAGCTGACAAGGTGCTCAGCCACTGCCCCCTTAAGAGTCTATGCACATTTGCATAACCCCAGCCAAGCAAAAAATGTAACTGTCCTGGCCCCTTACTAAACTGGACACAGAATGCTAGACTGATAGTCTCAACTTTAAGCATTTATTTCAGGCACAAATGGAAGATTTTAAATTCAAAAGTGTTATTCACAGGTAGGGAAGACATTAGAAATGTACAATTACCTGGTTTTTTGTATCATGTGAACTGGTAATGGTCCCAGTATTTTCTCCATCATTGCCAAGTGCTCTTTACTATCATGTGTCTAGAAAAGTAAATGTGCTTAGTTTATTTATTAAATCTATTCAAGCAGAGATGATGTTCTAATCAAGCTAACCATTATGCTGTAGGTTAGATTCCTGTTTTCTGGTACCCATGTTTCCTAAATAATAGCTAAAGACTATTTATTAAGATTACAATTTGAATTTTCATCTGAGTGACCATATGCTGATAAACTGCTTCAGCAAGTTAAAAAAAATTATAACCAAGTATTTTTCTTCAACTAAGCAATAGTTAGGAACCACCCAACATTTATGTGGCACCATTGGCAGGAGAAAAAATTATTTGAGGGGCTGAGCACTTGTGTACATGCACCCACATCCCCTCTCCACCCAGCAGATAGGTCTGTGGGGGAAGGGGTGGGGAGGGTGCAGATCAAGGCACCAGCACTGAGGGAGGGAGCAGGGCACAGGCAGGGGCTGAGGCGAGTGGGGCCCGGGTTGGGCTGGACAAGCAGAGGCCCAGGGGGTATGTGCCCCTCTGATCTGTGTGCAGGACAGAGGCTGCTGCCACTGAGCACTGGGGCTTTGAGCACCCCTGCCTTGAGAGCTGCACAATGCCACGTGCACCCTACTACCAGACAGGCAGAGGGTACAGGGCAGCCCAGCAGCTGCAGGCACATGGCATCACACTGCTCCTGGGGCAGCTGCAGCAGGAAGCAAAGTGTACTGCAGTGGCAACTGCCTCCACCCCACACACGGATTAGGGTGGTACGTGCCCTCCAGGCCTCCTCTTGTTCCACCGTCCAGCCTAGTTGGGGCACCATTTCACCCTGGCCAGTGCTCCTGCCTGTGCGCCACATACTCCCTCGCTGCTGGGGCCTCAATCTGCCATGCCCCCCTCCCCCACGGTAAAGGGAGTGGGGTTGGGGCAGGCACTGCACAGCCAGGGTGGGGAGTGTAACAGAGCTGCGAGGGGGGGCACCCAGCACAAGGAGGGGGTGGCAGCTCCTGTCACTGCACGCGCCCTGGGACAGCATATACTCCAGAGCTGTGCGTGGGGCAAGAGCAGCCTGCTGCTGCAGGCTAGAGGACCACCAGAGCGCCCCAAGGGATGACGAGGTCGAACGGTCACAAACTCCTGCAAGACCGTTTCAGGCTGGACATAAGGAAGAATTTCTTTACTGTCCGAGCCCCCAAGGTCTGAAACAGTCTGCCAGCACAGGTGGTTCAAGCACCTACATTGAACACCTTCAAGAGTAAATTGGATGCTTATCTTGCTGGGATCCTATGACCCCAGCTGACTTCCTGCCCTTTGGGCAGGGGGCTGGACTCGATCTCCCGGGGTCCCTTCCAGCCCTGATGTCTATGAAATAACCATAAGTTTAGCAGCACCGGTACTTAAAGTCTGAATCTAAGTGCTAAATTAATAATTATTTGCTGAATTTTTTTTTCTGATCTTGCACTAAGGCCAAGATACTTTCTTTAGCACCACAGCATTATGATTACATGCTAGTACCATGCTATGGCAACAAAGAGGTCAGTTCTGGGCAACTCCTTATTTTAACTTTGCTGTAACACAAAAACTTTTTTCTTCTTCTGACTAAAGTCTATGAGCTAGTGCCTTCTCATCAGCCCCTCCCCATTCATATCAACCAGTCACCACTACCTGTCTGTTGCAAGTTTCATAGTTACTTACTGGAAATATTGTGAATCCAAGATAATATTCTATGAGAATACAGCCTATGCTCCAAACATCACAGGGTTGTGACCATCCCAGAGCTATTAAAAACAGAAGTTATAAGGTTCAATCACTTTTGCAGAAAATAAACCAACCGTCCTTTATTATATGCACCTGGCTTGCACAAACAATACTATACAGAATCAATAAAATAAGTTTAACTATACATCTACCACCTACAAAAGTAAGATGGAAACTGAAAGCACCACAAAACACAACACTGGAAATAAGGAATGTATTATCTTAAAAAAAAAAAAAAAGTAATATGTAATAGCAGCTCCAAAGAAGTTAAAACCTTATTTTGAAATTTGAAGCAGACCAAAGAAAACCCCAACAAAAAACCCCAATGCATATCAGAAATTTAGATCAACAGCTTAAGACATTCTATGCTTTAGAATTAATAACCACAAACAATTTCAGAAGTAAATAGTTGGAGTATTGTACAAGTGTTTTCTACTAACCTAAAATAACTTCAGGAGCTCTGTAATGCCTTGTTGACACTAGAGTGCTGTGATGTTCATCATCGTATGTGGCACTTCCAAAGTCCACAACTTTAATGTCTGGACTTTTCAGTGTGCGTTCATCCCGTTTCTGAAATGGGACATACATTAGAAAATGCACAAATACAAGTTACAGAAATAAGCTGTGAAAGCAGTTTGTTTCTAGAGACTTACTAGTTTGGGGTTATACTCTTCTACATAGTCTGACTTCACAAATAAAATATTTTCAGGTTTCAAATCCGTATGAGTAAGTTTGTTTAAATGCAGAACTGCAGAAGGAAAAAGTTAAGTTAGCAAGATACTGAAAAACAGCTTTAAAACAAGTAATAAGGAAAAAAAAAAAAAAGAAGGAGTCATTAACACACTTACAGTTCACAGATTTGCAGATCTGATATGCCATTTTCCTAATATGGTCAAGCCGAAACGGCAAAAACCCGTTCTCTTTGATGAAATCATAGGTACTGAGTCCCAAAAGCTCAAAGACAATGCAAACATGACCATGGTGGTCAAACCATTCCAACATCTGGACACAGCGACTGTAAAAATAGCAAAATTTGCTATCAGCCCTATGTCTGTTACAGTAATGTTATGACTACTGAGGTGCAACATTAAAAAAAAAGGTGACTGGTATGCAAATACGATGACCTAGTTTAATACGGTACCAGGAAAAACACAACATCACAACTGTCTCAGATACACAACCTGCTAACTAGCATTAATTAGAGTAGAGAGAAAATGGAAGTTTACTTCAGCTTGGAGCCTGAGGCACTACTATTTCTGTCAGCCTAGCAGGCTACAAGTAAAACACTAAATACAAAATAAAAACCTGAGGAACAGGTTGAAAAGCAGCTCTCTGAACTGTGACAAAAATAAAAGCTGGTGCAGACCAGTTCTACTTGAACAGTCTATAACTCTGGCTCCCAACTACTGCCAGCCCTCAACAATTTGGTGTATTTTTATAATTAAACACCATAAAAAGGTGCGAGAGCCAAATTAAAACCAGTCTACAGCCCACTTAATTTACCTGTAGCCTTGTAAACCAGTTTGGGAAAATATTAGTCTACAGAAAACTGGCCTTCCAAAATTTCTGTAGAAGATGGTTAATAACCTAACTAACAGATGCAAAAGAAGTACATCAGAGAAAACACACTTAAAAATATAGAAGATTTTTTAGTCAGATCAACGATCACCACTGTCACTGCTCTCAGTGGAAATCAAACTACAGGATTTAAGATTAAGTCATAGTTGGTATCAGGAAGTGGTCATATAGGACGTGGTCAGAATCAAAGAACTTCACTCTAAGCCAGGCCATAGGCTGAACAGGTACACTTGATACTAGGAGTCAAGCACAGCTGACTCAGGAGTTTTAAAATATACACATCTTGGTAAATCATTCAAATCAAACATACAAAATTAACAATGATTACTTTGCAAAGGACTGCAGGTGTAGATAACCAAGCAGCACACAGTTAAGTAACAGTAAGGCAATATGGAGATTGGCCAGGGAGACTAAGGAAGGAACTGACACAGCTATAGATAGAATTACTGAGGAAATGCAATACTTTATAGTGGTATTTTTTAAAATTGTTTTAGGATTACACAATTATACTGGTTAAAGAGTTTTAGGACTTTAGAACGCCACAGAGAATCTTAAAATAAAAGCATTTTCCAAACTGTTTATGTACTTACTATGTACTGCTGGGATCTGATACATTTAAATGCTCCAAAACTTGAATTTCTGAGCGAGCTGCTTCAGAGTATCTATCAACATTTTTTACTATTTTCACTGCAACATGTCTACCACCCCTGGAAAACAGAAGGTTTTTTTAGTGGTTACTACATAACTTTGTAATTACAACCATAGCAAAACCTCCATGTAGTGCACTGCAATCATCCTTCACAGGAAAATTCAACCACAATGCTCCTAGGTAACTAGCAAATGATCTTAGCTGCCTCTTCGTCTATATTAAGAGCTTTTGTCTTAAACTACTTTTAAAAGAATCTACAAAGATTATTTCAATCTCTTCCCCCCTCTGAAGTGTCCATCATGTTATATTATAGATGGGTAATTTTCAGATTCAGAACACTTTATTTTTATCCTTCCATTTTATTTTTACTTCTGTCACATGCTAGTGTTAGAAGAAGCCCAATACAGCAAAATCAGTTTTGCAAACAATTATTTCAATACAAATGCATTCTTCATACCTACAGAGTTTGTTACCTACAGTTAATGCAAGCATTACATTTAAAAGACATAGCCACGTGCAATAACTATGAAATTATACTGCCTGAGAAACCTAGAATCATGCTGCTTATAACTGTAGAGATCAAAACCTTTTCTGGGCAACACTTGGAGAATGAATACTAGGTTCCTCCATATCAGTTTCATCTTTAGACAGAACTAATGAGTCATTTCTTTAAGGCTTTTATGCCAATTAAAACAAAGTCAACACATTAAAAAGTTTGAATGTGTATTTAGTATAGCATGGCATTTCAGAATCCAAGCTGCATTAGCACTGAGAAGTCGCAAGCATGAAAAGAACGAGACTTACGCCTTGCGATCGATGCACTCAACTACTTTTCCAAAAGCACCTTCCCCCAAAGTAGCAACAATTTCATCTAAAAAGAGAAAAAAAGGTTTCAGACATGCAAATAGTAAAGTCACTTAGTTATTTAAAAAACTAAATACTATCAATGCAGATTATTCTAGGCTGTGCCGCTACAAAAAAAATGCAACCTCTCTAAATTGGAATATTTTATTGGAGAACTCGCATCAAGACAAGTTATAGCTCTCATTCTATATTTCATTAACTTCATTTACTATTTTGGAAAATGAATAAGCATTTAAGTTCTACAAAAGAAGAAAAACATTCCCCCACCCAAAAAACCCAAAACAGAAAACAAACAAACAGAAATCAAGACAGAAAGAAAAGACTTCCAAGCCCCCTCACATCTTATTCTAAAAGAAATAATTCTATCTGAAAAGTTAATAAGTTTTGAAAAATATTCTATACATCTTGCACTTAGTACGTCTCCACTCTGACAGATCAGGTGACCCTCCTCATCATCCTCTACACTCCTGGATCTTTTCCTTCGATGACTCTTCTGGAAACGGCAAGTGGGCGGCACCAAGATCGTCCAGCCAATCAATATACCCGAGTGAATTCAGGGCAGAATACGAAATTCATTCAGCAGGGAGATATTCAGGCATTCAGATACACGCCAGGCCACAAACGGTTGGCAGGAGCAATTTCAAATTCAGTCCCCAGAAATTCACAGGGCACATAGTTTATGTTACAGGAGAAAAACATGGCAAGGAACAGATTTTCAGATAAGATACTCAAAGTGGCAAGGCAACAAAAAATTACAACATAACTGTTTTTTGTTTTTTTAAAAAGTGGTTCACTTGAAGCACTGAAATTTTAGGATTTCAGTGTCCTAATTTGCAAACCAGTATGATTAAATATTTACTTGTCTATATAAAATAGCCTTGTGGCCAATCTAGAATATAAAAGTCAAGTAAAATCTGAATTATACATTGCTCGAGTAATATTTCAGAATTTAAAAAAAAAACCTATCAAAAATGACATACAAAAAACAATATAAATCTACTCCAGGTTGCTTTAGCTGAATGTCTTACAATATAAATCATATCTTCAACTGCTCTAACAATTAAAGGGAGTGGGGCATTACTTTAAGATCAGAGAGCATGCCCTGCTAACAGTCAGACAACATGCATATCTGATACTAAAAAAAAAAAAAGAAAAAAAAAAGAAAAAAGAAAAGAAAAGAACAAAATCAAACCAATAAGCCTCATTTATTTACTGCAAAAACCTGGCTATGTCTTCTCACCATGTTAAAATTACTGTCAAACAAATTTCAGGGCTCTCAGAAGGATTCTGCCTACAACTAGAATAAGTACTTGACATTATAAAACATTAAGGCATGCAAAGTAATGTTGATGTTTCAGAAAATTATTCTGTAGGATAAAACAATCATATGCTTCCACAAGTATATCTAGGTGTCATAGAAACTTCTCATCCAAGGAAAAATACATAGTAGAAAGAACATCCTATTGTAAATATCCCCTGGACTTCCACACTTAACTACTACCACTTAGATGAGAAGTTATAGTCCTACAGAATTATTAAAAATTACTCATACCATCTGTGCATGATGATGTGAGGCACTATGATGACTCTTGTATTTTCGTTTATAACTACTTCTTCCACTGTGGCCCGATGACTTGCTACTGTGATTATGATAGCCATTTTCATGGTCTCTGTGATGATGTCCATTTTCATGTACTTGACTGTACTCATTTCTGTATTCTTCAACATAACGCCGTTCATGATGGTCTCTTTCATTTCCAGGTCTGGCTTCTGTACAGTGACTAGGAATAAAAAAGAATTAAGTCTGGATTAATTCTAATACTCTTACCAAAAAAACAGAACAAAACAAAACTATTCTTCTGCTTCACTCCTAAAATACCTGCAAACCAAAAACCATTAAAAAAGCTACAGCCTAAAGAGATGGCCCACTCATGTATGTACTGAGGTGGAAACAAGCTCTTAAAATGGATGCTTAGCTATTAAAAATCCAAAAATTGTTTAAAAGTGGTTTTACCTATCAGGAACTTTAGAGTGACTGTGTTTGCAGTGCTTGCTCTCCCGCACACTGCTATGCGATCTCCTCTTTCTCTTATGACTGCTGCTGCAATTTCCATGATCCCAACTTTCCTTTTCATCCCACTCAGGATAGTTAGTTCGCTTGGAGTGCCGCATCTGTCACAGACAAGCCATTTCCCTCTTTAAAATTACATCCCAAATACAAAAGCAACACAATCTAAAAATCCCACCTGTTTAAATCACTAACCCAGGTTCAGAGGCTAGCATTACAATGGTACAGTAACTGTACCCAAACAACTGAGTGGTTTGGTGTGGGTTTTTTGAGTTTTTTTTTTTTTTAAGAATCCCTCCAAGTTATTTCTATGCTTAAAAAACAGGTCTGGCATAGGAACAGACTAAAAGATTTGGTGCCTTGTATCAGTCTGATTGGCATCAGACAGCCACTGAACTGTAAACCTGCCTGTGATATTGCTCTACCCTTACTGCCCCCCACCCCCAGTCTCTGGAGAATTTTTGACTTGGAGAATTTTAAGATACAGTTTTAATGTAAATGTGACTAAAATTGGAAGAAGGGGGAGAGTTGACAAAAATTCAGTGAGTGTTTGCAGAGCTTTTGTGGATAAAACACACCTTAACTGTAGGTGCCGGGAGGGGAGGAATCCTTACACCCACACACACGCTCCCTCCCTGTAGACTTGCTTCGTTCAGTAACACAGCCCGCACCGCTTTACAGAGGCGCCCTGAACACTCCTGCCGCGTGTGCCCGCGTTTCCCCGCCCGGCCACGGTCTCTTCGCCACCAGCGGGCTCCCCCCGTGACGCGGCCGCAGGGGCGAACAGCCCCCGACGCCCCAATGGGGGCCAGGCCGGACCAAGCCTCTCCCTCACTGCCTGGAGCTGCAGAAGCCATTTTGTTTCTGAGCATCTCCGCGCGCACAACATGGCGACGGGCGGGGGAGGGGATCGGTCGCTGGCGGCCAGCAGAGGCGGCAGAGCCGGCCACCCGCCGTCTCCCGCTAATTCTCTCCCCGCCCTCCGGCCCGGCCCGAGGAGCCTGGCGAGGACGTACCGGCAGCCAGCCGCCACGGCGCACCCTCCTCCCCGGCCCCAACATCCGCGTTCAGTCCCCGGCCCGGCGGGGGAGCGGGGCAGAAAGACACAGCGCCGCCGTCGCGCGGGGAATCAGGGGATCGCGTTCCCGCAGCCCCCAAGACCTACCTCTACGGCTCGGAGGGGCTGCACTGTGGCTGGAGTTTCTGCTACCCGGCAATGCCAACCGCTGCTCCGCCTGCGCTGCCACCAGCACAAGATGGCGCCGCCGAGAACGTTCTGGAAGGACGACAACGTCACAGAGCGCATGCGCGGGAGCCGCCTCTCGGGGGTGGGGTGGAGTGGAGGCGGCCGCCTGTGTGGCCCAGGGGGGTGGGGGTGGGAGCCGGTCCTTAGGCCCGGCCTTGGGTCGTCTTCATGGACGGATGAGGTTCTTGGGGCTGGGGTTCCCGCTAGCTCTGCTCCTTCGTCCTTCTAGCCAGTCAGCCCTGCACAAACCCCTAGTCCGACCTCTTAGCACATCTAGCCAGCCTGGCACAAGACAGTCCAGGGGGTCGCAGCAGCAGACAGCGTCCTGCTGCTAGAAATGTTATAGCCCCTCGAAAGCTGCCAGAAATAGGGCCTGGGCCTACCCCGTGACAGCCCCCCAGCACTAGAGACTGGTCAGATGGTGCAGTAATCGCACCTGCGCAGGACATAACCAACCAGGGTGGCCATTTGCCCAGGTTTATAGAGGACAGTCTGGTTTTCTGGTGCTCTGTCCTCTTGATGTGAAACCAGATGCCTTTATGGCCTATATTTTTCATTGCTTGGCACCCTCACCACCAACACACAGCAGCTAGCTGTGCCTCCCAGCACCGGGAGGCGCATGGCGTTCATGGGGGCAGAGCAACTGCCCTCTATTCTTGATGTACCTTGATGGTTGCCCCAGAGCCAGCTCTCCCATATGCCTAAAATAAAATGGAAAAGTGTTTCCATCTGTACTGCTGGTTTAACTGCGTGCCCACATGTGAACTGAGATGGTGCAAAAACGTTTTACTGCTGACAATGGTTAAAAGGAGAAAGGACCTTCTTTCCTGAAAGCGCGTCTTCTTGAGAATCGGGGCCTGGCCTTGATTTTCCTTCCTAACTACAAAATGTATGTTAGAGAATACCCAGCATTTTTAATCAGAGAGACTTGCTTCTAGTCAAGTAAAGTCAGACCTTGTATCTGACTTGTCATCTTAAATCAGCAAAGAGCAAGGGAAAATATAATGATACAAATACATACCAGCTGGAAGGGAGGGAGGTTGACTAGCTGCCAGTGACAAAATGGCCACTTCATTAGTTGTAGTATCTTGTTCAACACTAGTAATAAGCTGTCAAAGCTGTGTTGCCTTGGTTACCCCTATGACAGAAAAGTCCTTTTCCCACCATCTTTGCTGTGTAAGCTGTCTCACCCACTTGCCTTTGATACCTTGTGGGCTTAAAGAAGTTACCCGGTGCTCCCTTAAAAGTGACAAGGAAAAAAATATTTTTAACGGTTAATGCCTCTTTTTTCCTTTTTTTTTTTTTGAGGGGGGGGGGAGGTTGCTCTCTGATCTTCCCTGGAGAACTTGTTTCCCAGAATTTGGGACTATTGCGTCCCAAAATAGTCTGGTGTCCCAAAATACAAATCATTGACCCTAACATCAAATAAAAATGGTGGAAATGCAAAATCTTTACCACAGACATCTTCAAAATATTAATCCCTGATGTAAAGTACACATTAAAATAATTTTAAGCTGTCCCTCAACATGTATATTCTTGCTTTCTTAGCCCTTCTGTCTCAGAAATTTTCAAGATCAAACTAAGCTTGAAAATGTGGGGGGAAAAAGATATAAAACACTTCTAAAAGCATTTATCAGTCTTTCTATATCACACAGTAGTAAAAAAGGTCACAAGACTGTTTTGCTTCCTTTGAAGGTCACCTTTAACCCAGATGTGTATGACAATTTAAACGTCTTGTGTCACAGGTATCAAGCCAGCACTATCCTTTACCCATCATTATGTCTCTGGTGATCAGCTCCTTTGGAATAAAATCACATGATTCTCATACTCTCAGACTGGGCTGTGGGTTGCAGTTCTGTGTCTGTTTGTGGTAAGCAGGAGATCCAAGCAGGAGATCTGTACTTGCAGGCACCTGCAAGGTTGTTCTCTCCAAAAGCAATGAGTGGTAAAAAGTAACCAGCCTACCTAAAACAAAATATTACTTATTTAGAACAAAAGCATTTTGGTAAAAAATGTATGTTTTGAAACAATTTATACATGTCCTTTTCCTTCAAGTTAACCATCTCCTAAATCTAAAAAGGCTTTATACACTTTTTAATATTCCCTCTGTACTCTTTCCTTCTGTGTCAGCCTCTCTTTCTATAGTTTCTAATAAATTACACTTTTCCCAACACTTCTGAGTGCCTTTGATTCTCTTTAGTGCTTTTGATGCTCACAATCCCAGTTGTGGCAAAATTTAAGTTTGCAGTCTATGGAATAACACCTCTTCTATTTAAAGGATAATGTACCAAACAAAACTAGAGATAAGCTGTTCGTAGTACAAAGCCTGTAGGCAAATACAGAATGGGGATTAATCATGCTTGGCAACAGTTCATATAGAACACTGATTTTGAAATTGAAATTCACAAGCACCCATTTTATGTCAGTGGTTGTCAACTGGGGATACTTGTATCCCTAGGGGTATTTGGAAAGGTCCTAGGGGGTACATGTGGGCAGGCAGGGACCGAGTGCTGCCACCCACCACCCCGCCCAACCCCCTCCCAGGAGCAGGGCCAGGGGGGAGGGGAGAGGCAAGGGCAGTGGCACCACCCAGCCAGACACAGGCAGGGGGAGCTCATATGCGTAGGCCGCCACCCCATGCCACTTTCCCACAGGGAGTCGCACATGTAGCTCCACAGGCTGCTGATGGGCAGCACGCAATTGGTCGGGTGCAAGGCCTGTCAGCAGCCTGTGGAGCTGCATGTGCGACTACCTGTGGGAAGTAGGGGGCAGTGGGTGGCCGCGGCTTGCGCATGCAAGGTTCGCCCTTCCCCCCTCTCCCCCCACTCCACATCTGGCTGCCACCAGGAGTATACTTCTTTAAAAAGGTTGAAACTCCGTTCTATGTGACTAGTTAGGAGTGGGCACGCTTTTTTTTCTTTTGTAGCACAGTCACATTATGGGAAGTGTTGAAACGATAGATGCAGGGGCAAGAACTCTGAGGATGCATGTGGAACAATGTATCCCTAATTTTTCTAAGTCTTATTCCAAAATACAAAGTTCTGTCAGCATGCACCTTTGCTGGTGTATGCTGCATCTACAGTGGGGGTCTAAGAACATTGCTCTCTTACTGAAGTAGCATTAGCCCCATTGTGCAGCTAAAGACTGTGTAATGAGGTCCACTGCCCTACTACTTGGGCATTGGATTAGCATATGATTAGCCTTTTAAGTGATGGGCACTGCCTACTTCTGGTTCTGCTTCTGGCTCATCATTCTAACCCAGGGACTAAGATATCTGGAGAGCCAGAGAATGAGGTAGTTCTGAAGAAGTCATCATGACTGCTAGTGGAGTGCTAGATACTTTGCTAGAGCAGAAGCTGCAGGGCATAATGGAGGGACATAAGTGCTAGAGTAAAAGATGAAAGAATTAGCTGCTATAAAGTACACTGAAGGGCCAGACACTGCAGAAGCAGGCCAGTAAGTAGCTAATGGTCTGAAAGAAATGGAGAAAGCCAGAATGGAGAGGTCAGGAAGGCAGGCCATTTTGTTTGTAATATACAATGAGTTAGACTGTTTCAGGATTATGGACAAGGCAAGAAGATGTTAGACTGGCATGATCCAAGTTGGGGTAATCATGCAGTTTAATACCAATGTTGACCATTGTTGACAGCACTCTGCATCATAAGACAAATGGTCATCTATGCATTCTGCACAGCAGTGATGTACAACACAGCCATACATAAGGGCAGCTGCTTTTGCCTGCTCCTTACTGCTGCCATTAATTATAAAGAAATGAGGTAAAAGATGCAAACAGCACAAGAGCTAAAATTTGAGTCTCTGACCTACTAAACAAGTGTCCCGCACTCCCCTGGACATACTGTAAGTCTTGCAGAAGGAGAATGTATTGCAATTACACGTTGAGTGGAAAATGAACACTTTATATAGCCCAATACTAGGGAAGCTTTATTTTGGGATGGAGCTGTAACAAGCAACATAAATATTTATATATTAGATAAATCTATGTCCAGGAGATTCATTGCAAGTCACTTTTTTCCCAGTTAAAAACTGAAGATCGTTTACTGATTTTCAACTCTTAAACAGTTATAAAATGGCATTTGTTAAACTGTTGTAAGTATTCATTGGTTGCACTGCTGAAGGGAAGAGCAGTTTATGGTCAAGTAGATTCCCAGGCAGGAACTTCTTTATGCAGGGTCTGTCTTTATCAGAGTGCTGTCTTCTAGCAAAAAGGCTAACTTAATTATTCTTAGAAAGGCATTAGGTAAGTAATGTTAACATGTCCTAGGAAAGACTCAAAAGAATATTTAGACAAAAACACAGTTTGGGAAAGGGATTGTGTATATGGTTGTTACGATTCTTTCCCTCATCTTCTCTCTGCATGTACAAAATAATAATACAAAAAAATTACAAACCAAAGTCTTGGCAGACTCTGTGGAATATCTAGATTTAAAAAATCCAGCGTTCATTTTTCCCACTGGGACCATGTCTGACGCTATCAGTTACTGAAAGTCCTGCAGTCAAGGAGTAAAGGTATGATAGAATGTGACTGACACTTCCAGTGTAAACATTGTGATCAGTAGTTAGTTTGACCAATCTCTACAGAGCAAAAGGATTGGCATGAATTGTGATGTCCTTAATATGAACGTCGTTAAGAGGTCGATAGGTTTTCTCATTCACTGGCAGCTTCTCCAACTCATCCAGGGTCTCCAAGCCATCAATTACCCTGGAAAAAAAGCAGAACAATTAGGAGATTCATAATGAAAGGTCTATTTTTTATACTCTAGGTATCTCAAAGTTCTTTACAGCAAAACTGTAACCTGCAAGGCAAGAACTGAGGAAGCAAGTAAGGCAGCATACTGTTTGGACAACTGGATGCTAATCTATTTTGAAAAAGAAATTTAAGTGTCCATGAGTGACTCCTGGATGATGATCAGACAGGAAACTATTGTAAATCAAAACAGAGGAACTTAAAAAAGAATAATAGTAATACTCCCATAATCGAAGTTCACACCTCAGCGTTCTTTCCCCCACATTTATTTATGCACCACCTTCCCTCTCAGAAGCTAAATTAGAATCAGCATCAGTAAAATTGGACTTGCAAATATGAGAAACAATAACTACAAAAACAAGCCATTCTGATCTACCCCATCTCTGCTCTGTACAAGACAAGCAAAATAATTAAGGGATCAGTCCATCATATTCTTACTCAAGCAAGCAGTCCTTACTATGAGTAACCATATTTAATTCAATAACTTGTAAGAGTAAAATAAAGGGTTTGCAGGATGAGGTTATATATTTAATGCTTTAGTTTAGTTTCACATTAATAATGCTTGTGAACTAACAACTACAGGGTATTTCAGACAAGACTGATTTTTACAGGTCTGTTATGCTTGCTCTGGTATAATCTCACTTGTAACATGATGATAAGGAGGTATATTGCTGAATCACTCACTTCCCAAAGACAGTATACTTCATATCCAGATGTGGCTGCTTGCCATATGTGATAAAGAACTGAGATCCATTGGTGTTAGGACCATTATTTGCTAAGGAAACAACTCCACGGACACTGTGCTGGAAGAGACCAGAAAGGGAAAATATGCATAAACACTCTTGCTTTGGTGAACACAGGACTGCGATACACATGCTTTGTGTATTGCAAAGGTCACTTACTTTATGCTTCAAGTCCCAAACTTTTAAAAAATATGAAACAAAAGTTGATCCCCTGCCAACTGCCAATCATGAACTACTACTAACTCCTCAAATATGCCCTGAGTTGAAATACTTTCCTTACTCCCAAAGAAGCATAAAAGACATCTCACAGCCATTCAAATTCTTTGTTCCCATAATCTGCAAAAATAGACACCCCTAACTTTGCCCCTTCCCAAACTATTGAGACTCCTGTATCCCACTCCTAGCCTCCAACAATTACCATCAGCCAGTTTTTCTGGTGCTGCTCTTCCTCTACTCCTTGGAATGCATTTTTGTTATGAAAAATGTCTATATTATAGAGCATAGAAATACCTTTAGGTATTCACTGAATTCATCTTCAAATTTCCTGCCCCAGATACTGCTACCTCCTTTCCCAGAGCCTGAGAAAGAAAAAAAGTGATGTGAATGTATTACTACTTTCTCAGATTGGGGAAAAAAAATCATTGTTGACTGCCATTTTCAGAAAACTCGTCAAATACACTTACATCAGTTGAAACACTTAGAGAACTCAGTCTACTGGGCCAGGGATTAGGATTTTGTTGTTTATACAGTATGTAAAACATACAAGGCCCTCATCCTGAATGGGGTGCTCATACATCAATAACACAATTTACAGAAAAAGGGACTGTTGACACAGATTCAATTCAATATGACTGAGTGGCAGGAGAAGTGAATCAAACTTTCCTCCAAATGGCAGCCACTCTGTGGTAGTTGTCCCAAATGCTAGAGATATTTTGAAGACAACATAGTCTTAGTATAGAAACAGGAACGCTAGTCACTGACTACCTATGCAACCTGTGGCAAATAATGGTGGTAATAATGCACATCAGCCATTATCTGATCAGCTTAAATTTGTGTAGAGGTTTGCATCTGAACTTAGCTACATGAGTATATTATTTTAAATCCAGCGTTAATGGCTGTTTACCTGAATTAAATATTTTTTCACAGAAACCTACCTAGATAATTACAATTTCTCTAAGCAGCTATGATGCATCTTATTTTCCTGCCAAACCTGACAGCACACACTGTATCAGACACTGATAGAAAGATTTACCTGCTGGATCCCCTGTTTGTACCATGAAGCCCTTAATATTCCGATGAAATATGCAGCCGTTGTAGTAGTTACTAGCACAAAGAGCCAGGAAATTCTACAGATGAAATTGCAAGAGTGCTCTATTAACAAACAATTCAGCAGTATTCTATTGTGTTACAAAACACCTTGTGGTATCCCAAAAGCAACTTTGTCAAGATTGGCAAAGCTAACTTAGCCCTTCCTACTTTGCAATGCAGGGAGATGCTGCCATCAGTCTTCTGCTTCTAGCTCCCGAAATAGTACAAATCCAGTTATCCAGGATCTCTCATTGTCTCTCCTTTCTTAGGACTTATAAATACAAGCTGTATTTCATTGTCTCTCCTTTCTTAAGACTTATAAATACAAGCTGTATTAATAACACAAGGTAAACTACTACTATTTTTCACATCAAAACCAATCCATGAGGGCTAGTGAAATTTCTGCAGACAATATATGGAGGAAAAGATCTAATAGAGACATGTGACTCTTAAATACAACACAGGCACAACACTCTTATACATGTAACCAGTGATGTATCTAATTTCAGACAGGGACTGCCCTCGTTTTATTCAGTAACAGACAAAATAGCAGGACAGATGCTGCATCACATTTATGTGCATTAACTCTTAACTGAAATCCACAGGACTACTTGCAGTATCTGAAGATATAAACGTGAATCTTTGCAGTTTTGTGGCCAAAGTTAGAAAAAAAGAAATTGCAAATCACTCCTGTACCCTGTCTGAGACAAGGGCCAGTACCAGATGCTGTAGAAGAAGGTGCAAGACGCATCATAAACAAATTAGGAATAATCTACATATATCAGAGTTTTTTTTCTAATTCTTGCTATAGTAAGTTGATTATTCTCTGAAGCATGCAGTTTGTGTCTTATGCAATAAGATATTTTCATTATTTACAAATCTTGCTAAATTCTTGGCCTTATTGATGTCATGTGACCATGAGTTCAACAGGTTATTCATGCACTGTATCAAAATTTACTTCCTTTTATCAGTTTTGAATGTGCTCCTTTTTAATCTCAATGGAAGCTCTTCTATTATATGGAAATGTACATGAAGATGCCAAGTTTACTTTTTCTCTACCATTCATTATTTTGTTTCCATCATGTCCTCTCTTATTTGTCTTTGCTGAACACTGAACAGTTCAAGTCTTGTCATATTACTCACTTCACAAGCCTTAGGAGTTCGTTCACAGAACAGCTCTATTTTAATATCTCCCACATCAGTGTGCAGAGTAACAGCCTGAGAGAGAGACAGAAGAAAATCATTAACCAGCCTCTTGACTTAAAAAAGGAAAAACCAAGTCTCAAGCCCTGCTTCATTTGCTAGTCACCCTGGACAGGTAAATGTTTCCCTGTTAACCATTATTTTGATTCCTGTTCATATCTCTGAGCATGCAATATTAAACTAGTAGCATATCTGGATTTGTTCCTATATTAGGTTAATTATCTCAGCCTGTACGTTGGGCATCTCAGTTACAAACAAAACCCTGAACTGCTTAAAAAAACCTGAACTGCTTTAAAAAAAAACAGTAATAAAACTGGGAACAATAATACTGACTGCATTAGAGCTTTCTCATTATGCTGTCCAGAAAGGCTATGAACAGATGTTGTCTTTAAAGCAGGAGTAGCTGCACCAGCATATGTCCCAGAAGAGCTGATCTGCTTCACTGGTGTTTACAGATGTTGCCAGGGCCCATTTTTACACAGGATCAGGCCCCTGATGCTCCAGGTGCCAGGCCCCAAGTTGGAACACAGCAGCAAGATACATGCACAGTGGGAATCCCTTGCAGGGGATCCTTGCATCCTGTGTTTGCAAGTGGGGACATCCCTATACAGATTCCCCTATTTGTAGATGTGTGTCCCAAGTTGGGGAATGGCAGCCTGATGCCCACACCATAGGAATCCGCTCTCTAAACACATGGGAATTCCCCTGCAGAGTATTCAGAGTAATGCAGCTGCTGTTCAGCCTGAGTTACACCCCAGGGCTACATTTTCATCTGTAGGAACACCACAAATAAAGTAAACTCAAAAGTAACATGGAAAAAGTCATGACTGTGAAGAGCCTAGCCAGTCACATCTCTGCCAAGCCATGACAAAAACCTGGGTTTATTCCAGTTTCGCTCAAAGACAGCAGTGCTTGTGGGGTATGTAATTCTGTCTATAACGGGAAAGAAAGACTTCCTTACATGACAAAACTGCAACCTTTCAGGTTACTTTAAAGACAGCACTAATGGGCTCTGAAAGGTATCCTATAAACCCCTCCCTATGAAGATGATGGCTTCAAAGTACAGTTCTCTTAGTAGCCAGTGGTATGTTTGATTATGCATTCTTATATACAAGCACAGAGCAAACTTTCAGGAAAGTGTGGTTTAAGCAGAGTGAGCAAGCATGTGCTGAAGTGGTGACTTTATTAGGGTGGAATGTGCTGAGAATTAAAAATAAAAAAGTAAGGTGAAACGCTAATATAGGATGAAAAATGGTTGTTAACCAACTGGCTCTAGGACATCTAGACAAGGCCAAGAAGAATAATAGAGTAAACAAGTATAACCAATTGTTTGGTTATGATATATCACCCCTTCCTCGAACCTATACAGAACATCCTCAAACAACTGCAACCCATACTAGAAGAAGACCCAATTCTTGAAGACATCTTCTCAGAACCACGCATCCTAGCCTTTAAACGAGCGCTGAACCTCACTAACCTCATCACCAGAAGAAAACATCCTCCGGCCCAAACACACTGAATGGATCCACACCATGCCATGAGAGAAATGTAAAACCTGCCAACATATCTCCACCACCCCCACAATTACTACACCTCACAACAAAACCATCGGCATTCCTAGATCTTACAAATGGACCTCCAGAAATGTAATATATCTCATCCAATGCACCAAATGCCCTGATGGAAAACACGTAGGAGAGACCAAACAACAACTAGGCACCAGAATGAATGCACACTGGAAATCTATCAAAGACAAGAATACCCAATTACCTGTGGGGGCACATTTCTTACAAGCAAACCAATCTCTCTCCAATCTCTCAGTTCTAATCCTCCATGGGAATTTACAAAACACTTTTCATAGACAAGCCTATGAACTTCACTTCAGCAACCTCCTGGATACAAAAAATAATGGATTAAATATAGACATTGGATTTATGACACATTATAACCTGCCTAACATCTAACTCTCCAGGTACCTCTCCACTATTTGCCTGCTACATTCATCCCCCTTTGCCCCGCCTCCCAGCCTGTCTCTCACCCACTGACTCCTCATTTTACATTTTCACTGAAGAGCACAAACCAACTGCAGATGCTTCCTCAGCCTGACAAAGAGTATTTAAACGCAAAAGCTTGCTAAGAAGAATTTTTCCAACTATTTGAGGTGGTTTACTAAAAGATACCACATTTACCCAAAGAAGCTTGTCTGCCTATAACCAATTTTTTGTGCTTTGGAAAGATAAAGTAGGCAGAAAAAAAAGGTGATTTACAGACTAGATCCAATTGGTTTTTGGAAGGGCTTTTAGGTGATATCTTTTATTGGACCAACTGTATAGCTGGGTGGGATGTTAAGAAAGCCTGGGGCAAAAGAGACTATTCCTTAGGTATTCTGATGTGAATGGAAATCTAGAGGGATAAAACAGAACAAGAGAGGGGTTGTTTTCTAGAGTTAACTAAGTCACTGGAGCCATCCAGTCCAAAGCATCTAAAATTTTGCCCTTAATATCCCTGTTGTAAGTATTCAAAGCAAACATTTGCAACAGTTCATAGAATCTTAGAAAATTGGGGTTGGAAGAGACCTCATCAGGTTACCTAGTCCAACTCACTGCTCAAAGAAGGACCACCCCCAAACTGTATCATTCCAGCCAAGGCTTTGTCCAACCAGGTCTTAATAACCTCCACGGATAGAGATTCCACAGCCTCTCTGGTTAATACATTCCAGTGCTTTCCTAACCTCCACATGAGAAAGTTTTTTCCTAACATCTAACCTAAACTTTCCTTTCTGCAACTTGAGACCACTGCTCCTTGTTCTGTCATCTGCCACCACTAAGAACAGTTATATCCATTATTAGTAACTGCAAAATAATACAT
The DNA here is from genome assembly GCF_052110815.1 of Crocodylus siamensis. NCBI lineage: Eukaryota > Metazoa > Chordata > Crocodylia > Crocodylidae > Crocodylus > Crocodylus siamensis. Next base: position 183,068,561 of record NC_143398.1, on the reverse strand, counting down.
GATTTTGAAGCTGTCTGGCGGTTTGCAGATGGTAGTATTGCTTTACTATTTCACAGAAACTCTCTTCAAGTAATCCACAGAGATATAATTATGTCATTTGATTTAATATAGTATTACAATCACTGGCATGAACTATCAAATACCAACATTGTATAAATGACATGAACTTCCAGCTGAAAGGTAGAAAAACAAACCAAACAACTGAACAGGAATACTCATGACCCAGGCTGGGCTCTGGATTATTCATAATTCGTTGCTGTCTATGAAAAACTCAGGGGGGACTTGGTGGCAGCCTAAAGTATATCAGGGCATACAGCAGGGTTTGGGGGAGCATCTAGTCAGCAAGGCCCCTAGGGCAAGACAAGAAATAACAGGCAGAAACCAACTGAAGATTGCTTCAGGCTAGACACAAGGAAAAAGTTCTTCATAAGCCAAGTGCTGAGGGTTTGGACCAGGCTCCCCTAAGAAGTGGTACAGTCACCCACCCTAGTAATCTTCAAAAAACATCTTGACCCCAACAGTCTTTCCTGCCCAAGTGCAGGAGGGCTGGACCCAATGATCTGTAAGGGCCCTCCCAGGCCCTAACAACTATGAAACTATGAAAAAAAAATGCTATTTGTTAACTTTCAAGATCCAATCAATTACCCACCTGTTAGTGACAGAGCTAGCATTTCAGAGCACACAGATCATTAAATCAGAGTGTTTATAAAGAATAACAAGCTAAACCAGAGTGAAGACAAAACCTCACTCATTGTATGAGACAGCTGTATGGAAAACAATTATAAAAAAACAATGCAATATCTGCATGTTTTTACTATATTTAAATGTAAAGAAGGGAAGCTGTTTAACTGGAATTTCTGTGAAGACAGTTTTTCTATTCTAGCTCAGATATGCAATATTAATTATACAGTTACAGTGAGACTGACACCTTTGCTTTTCCAGAGCATATTGTACAGAAAACAACAAAACAGAAAGTTGAGATTTTTACAATATTGAAGTAATTGTGAGATTATCTGGGACACAGAGCATCTGTCCTATTTTCAAGAAATACCAGTCTCACAAAATGTAAAAATATATAAAAACCCCTTTCTGCCTCACCATCCCTTCTCATTAGGTGTCCAAGTGTCCAATGTGCAGACATGTGTAATGGTTTCCTGCAAAGAAAGTACAATTATTTTAATTCCTATTCATCATTTCCTTTTAATTCTAAAACTCACTGACATCTACATTGTGTGGCTTACAAGCATTTTAAAAAAGCCGCGCATTACTTTGAGAGCTACAAATTAATAGAAAAAAAGTTCTTACAGTTAAGAGACATATGAAAAAAATGCCCTTTTATATGATGAAAGACTGAAAAAATTGTGACCAGCATAGAAAGCCAGAAGGGACCTTTTTTGACCTCCTGTGAAACACAGGCCAGAAAACCTTATCCACCTGTTACAAACTCACACCCAAACGAGGAAAATTTGGGGCATTCAAGGAGTGTCATGTATAGATGTTTTCCTGAATTAGAATCGCTAATATGGTGTTGGGTCTCCGTAGCCAATGTTAAAATGTGTTTAGTTTTTATTACTTCTATGTTTCCATGAACCATGATATTAGATGTAGCTGTATTTTTGTATTTTAAGCAGGGATCCTGGTTTTCTATTTAAAAATCTCAAATTCTCTAATTAAAAAAATCCCACAAAAATTCCAAATGATCTGATTAAAAACCCCCAAATCAGTGTTTTTTCTGTGATTAAAATGAAACATCACTATATATACAGGCATTAGTTGAACACAATGTTTTATTAATATATTGACAATTTAAAAGCAATTTGGATACCTACCAATGCCTCAATCATTATAATAAAGTCTAAATATCTATATATTTTGGCATTTGATTTTAGTTTTTTTTATCACGGAAAATCAGAGCCCCCCCCCCCCTTTGCTCATCAGGACACAAGTCCAACAGCAGCTGTTCCTCCCTGCTGCTTTGTGGCGCTGAGCAGCCCTGATACATCAGTGCCCTGCCCCTGCCCATTCTGTTGCCCCTCACTCCCAAGCAACAGTTCCCACAGCCATGCTGGTGTCCCTCACTCCCATTCTACAGCCCTTCCAGTGCCCCTCACTCCCAGCCCACAGCCCCCTGGTCCTGCCACTGCCCTTATTCCCCTGCTGGTGCCCCTCACTCTGAACCAGAGTTCCCTAGTCCTGCCAGTGCCCTAGTGTGTGGGGAATAGGGTGGGTGTGTGGAGGCGGGGGTGTGGGCACAGGTGATATGTTAGGGGACATGGGGGAGCACAGGCAATGTGTTGAGGGGCAGGGGAGGGCACATCTTGGGGGACGCAGAAATCTGGGAGGCATGCGCCTCCAATTCCTCTTCCCAACTGTCACCTGTGCTCCCTGCCACTCCCCGCCCCCCCACCTGTGCCCACTCTCCTCTCTTGTAGACTTACCTGGAGGGAGCTGCTCTCCACCACACTGCCTGGCTGCCACATGCAGGTGTGCGCACACGCATGCATATAGCACCCTCTACCCCCTGTATCCAGCTCCTCCCAGTCCCAAGCAGCCCATTACAGACTGGAACTCTGCCAGTCTACAAGGGGAAACCTGTGGTTTCCAGGGTTTTTCTCCTTTAAAAGAGAAAATCTGTGTTTTTGCACAGCAAATGGGAAACTCAAATCCCTGTATATAAGGAACTCATATAAGCCTGTCAAAGGATTATTGATTAGCTGTCAGGATAGATAAAAACTATTTGCAGCTAAGAGGAACAATGCTTGGTTAGCTGAGGAAAAGAAATCACTGAGAGTTAATATGAAAGATGGCTATGCAGACATGAGCTGAGCTGAGATATGTGAGCGGAGACCTGTTCCCAGACAATGGGTGTTTACATTTCAAGCAGGAAAGGACTTAGCTGGGGGAAAGTCTAATCAAAAACCTTTAAATAAATATGGGTATGAGACTGTAACTCTCTGTTATAAGTGATAGCTAGGGATACTGGATCAGGTGTCTGAAAGGATGTAAATATTTCTTAGGTAGGACAGCATCAGGAAAGAAGTGTACTCTGACAAGCAGGGCTCATGCCAGGGGTGTCAAGCATCCAGCCAGGGGGCAGGATCTGGGCTGTGGAGCTGGGTCAGGGTGCTGCTTGTGGCCTGGGCCAGTCTGCGGAGCTGGACCCTGTCCACAGACCCCCTCCTCCCCTTCCCTCCTGTACCTGACCTGGCAGCTGCTCCAACCAAGCTGGGCCCTGCCTGCACGTGGCACACAACCCGAGTGGCTGCGCCGGGGCCGCGTGTCAGCCAGGCCCTGGCCGGGCTGTATCACACAAGACTCCTGCTCCAGCCGGGCTGCGACCCGTGCTCACGAGGCGCTCGCACCTGCTGTGAGCAGCGCGGTGCCAGGAGGGCACTGGGGCGGACAGGCCGGGCAAGGGAAGCGGGGAGGGAGGCCCCGGCCTACACTACACGTCCTCCGCCGCCCCGTCCCCCTGGCTGAGCGAGGCGCACCGCGGGGACCCGCGCGCACCTACCTGCGGAGAGAACCAGTTGCAGTTGGATCGAAGCGGCGCGCGCTGAAGGCGAAAGCGGGACCAATTCGGGGGCGGACCGAAGCGGCGCGCGAGGACGGGGAGGGAGGGACCCGATTCGGGGTCGGACCGGACCAGGCCGGGGGCGTGGCCAGCTGAAGCTAACCCCACCCCCGTGCCCGTCAGTCGCGCATGTTGGTGCGGCCTTGCTTGCTGCAGCGGCTCCGCCGGCGCCTCCCGCGCGTGGGCCCCGGTCCCGGCCCCACGCGCGGCGTCATGGAGCTGCGGGCGGTGGCGGCGGCGCTGGACGCTCTGGCGCCGCCGGGCCTGGCGGAGAGCTGGGACAACGTGGGGCTGCTGTGCGAGCCCAGCCCGCCGCACGCCGTGCGCACGCTGCTGCTGACCACCGACCTCACGGAGCCGGTGCTGGACGAGGCGCTGGCGCGGGGCGCGGAGCTGGTGCTCGCCTACCACCCGCCGCTCTTCCGCCCGCTGCGGCGCCTCACGCCCGCTACCGGCTGGCGGGACCGGCTGTTGCTGCGGGCGGCCGAGAGCCGCGTCGGCCTCTACTCGCCCCACACCGCCCTGGACGCGCTCCCGCGCGGCGTCAACGCCTGGCTCGCGGCCGCGCTGGGTGAGGGCTGGGGCGGGGCGCGGCGGCGGGAGCCTAGAAGGGGCCAGGGGCTACCCCGGCGCTGCCTGGCTGGGAATAGCGGCTGCTGCTGGATGCAGCCCGCAGACCTCCTCCTCTCCCCTCTCGGACCTGGCCTGGCACCTGCTCCAGCCGGTCTGGGACCCCTGCTCACTGCCCCTTGAAGGTGCTGTGAGCAGTGTGCGCTGCAGCAGGTGCTGTGTGGGGCATGGTTGCCAGGCACATGGTTTTAAACTTTGAGAGGGAGGAGTAGGACTCAAAGGAGGGTTCAAGTGCACCAGTGTATACCCCTCCCCCCACCAGATACATCCCAGGATCCTGCTTTGAGGTGACCACTGTGCTAGATGTAACCTGAGGCCCCTCCTGGCCCTACTCTCAGCCAAAATTGCAGCAAGACATTTCAGCCTGGAGGTGAGGGAGAACTTTCTGGGGTTTAGCTGCCAGAACAGCCTTCCCAGAGAAGGTGTGGGATCTCCATCCTTCGAAACTTTTAAGAGCAGGTTAGAGGGGAACCGTGCTAGATGTGACCTCATAAGTTCCTTCCAGCCCAGCTGTCCTCTGCATCCTAAGTTGGTGTGTAGGCTGCTGGCTAAGTGCATAGACCTGGATCTCATCTGGGTTTCTGGTTTAGGGAAATGATGGGTGCAGGATGGGCATGTGTTTTCCCCCTCCCTCCCCCCATTACAAAAGGTAGAATGTTTATTGTCAGCTGAAAATGCCCTGATGCATTTTCAGTGTTACTTGCTTGGCCTTGGTCTTCGTAGGGTACGAGCACTTCTCAGTCATGGGTTTCCTCCTTCATCAGGTAGTCTTTATGGGACAAAAGTACACCAAAGCTTAAAGGACATGTCCAAGATCAACCAGTTTAGTAGTGACAGATCTTCCAACTCCCAATTCCATTCCTTGATGATTGATCATGAATTGTAGGCGCTATTTAATCGGGCAAAGGGGCGTAACCTAAGGCAGTATGTAGTGCGCAAGCTGTCTGATGTGTAATGCTAGGCCCAAAAAAGCACCAGTAGATATAATCAAAATGAATAGTCTAGCACCTTCCTTGAGGGATGAGCCTTGGTTTTATTTCAGCTCTGATACAGTTCTGTTATTCAGCACATCAGGATGGGAAGCACTGCAGCATGTTTGAGTGTTCTGGCAGTAGTGTTAAGCCATAGACTGCAAGATGTTCTGGTATCTTCTGACTCATGAGTGCAGTTCCGAGTATAATAGTCATTTGTGTTATTATTGGGGTGGAGAAACGTGGGAAGAGACACTTCCACTAGAACTTGATAAAACAAATTTCCCCAGCAATACTTGCTTTCAACTTAAGAAAGAGCTGTATATTTAGGAGCAGCAGGAAAATGTTGGCTAAGAGTTAACATGGAGATCTCCCTGTAAGATGCACATCTAGCCATGGAAAATATCTTTCTGAATTGAAACTTCTGCTCTGAACTGCTGTGTTATTCTCACAGTATTCAATTCAACCTTCCACACTCGAATTTCAGCTATATAAACCTCCTTGTAGATCTTGATTCTTTACTCCTAAAATTGACTAATAAATCACAGGCACTGTATTTCTCTAGACAGATCCTCAGTGGTAGGGGCCATTTTGTTGTTTTTTTGTTCAGTATCATGAACTGCTGGGTTGCATGTTCTCTCAGGTGCCTCTACCTCCTCTGTCCCAATACAACCATCGACTACTCTAACATATCCAACTAAGGGCAGTCACCGAGTGGAGTTCATTGTGGGCCAGGCTGAGCAGCTGGAAGCTGTCCTGGCCAAAGTGCAGAAAATTCCAGAGGTTTCATCTATTGTGACTCTCCCTGCCAGGTACTGCATGTGGCACTCTGGGTTTTTTTCCTGCTGCTTTGAAAAAATAAATACCATTGACATGTCACTCTTTTTTATCATCGTTTGTTCTTTCTAGTCAGTCTGCTGGTCTTACGTGATCTGTTTAGTGATATTAGGATTTCTTTGTAGCATGTCATTTTGTTGATAAATGCCATCCTTTTTTCTTTTTTTTCTTTTTTCTTTTTTGGAGGAGAGTAGGGTTGCCATTACTGAGTCTATAAAAAAAGCATTTCTTGAGCTGTTGTCTCTTCTATTTTGCATTGTTACCTTGTCCCTTCTACTCTTAATAGGAGAGCTCTGCGTTCTGTTCATTAGATTCTGACATCTTTAAAAAAAAATAATAAAACCATTGTTATTTTGCAGGGCTGAAGGTGAGGACCAGACACGAGTCAGTCTGAACTGTACTGAAAAGGCAATGCAGGATGTAATGTCATTATTATCCCAGAATGGTCTTTATCACATGACTGAGATCTTGTTGTTACAGAAGGTAATACACTTTATTGCTGTTCCCCCTTTCACTGAATTGCCTGTAATGTTTGTGAAAGGTGCTAGGTTGCTGGCTCTAGAGAGTAAAATGGCTTACCCCCAGAACAAGAAGAGTATTGGCAGTAATGCAAGCTTCCTTATGCTGCCTTTTCTCAGGTTTCCTTACCACTGACATTAGGGCACTTGAGAGCACTTATGCTTCACAAAAAAAGTGAGGCTAATTGTGTGGCCTGTACTACCTCTTAACCTATTTGCGGCATCTAGTGCAGACAGGCTCAATGGATTACCTTGTCCTTTCAATCTTTTGTGAAGTACGTAGAAATTCTTTCTCTATGTGGTTATTTCCAATGTACCCCTCAAGTGTCAGTTCCTGTAAAGTAAAAATTTGATTAGCTGGCATGAGCTTTCTCATAGTCATTAAACATTGTTTTTTTCACAGCCTCTGCTTCCACAGACTGGAATGGGACGTCTATGCAAATTGAGCAAGCCAGCTTCCCTGTCAGCCTTAACTGAACGAATCAAAAACTACCTAAAATTGTCTTACGTCCGCCTGGCCCTTGGTGTGGGAAAGACATTAGGTAAACCTACAAGTATGACTTTTCACCATAATTGGTGCCCCTTGGATACAATTAGCATGCACATGTATGGGAAAGAGACTGCTGTATCCTCTCTTTAGGACTGGTATGATTCCTTGTGTGAAATAGCTGCTTGTTCAAAGAACAACTAACTAATTTAGTAATTACTATGCTACACAAATCACTGAAAGTCTGCTCCTAATGTAGTCTGTATTTTAAGGTGAGTTTTGCATTGCACTGGTCATCCCTGTGAAGGAGGAAGTACACAAGCTAAGTATGCATTAGCTTTTTCATGGTTTGTACGGTGGTTTCTCCTGTCTTAAACTTTTTCCCCAAGGTCTCTGGGGACAAATGTTACCATGAAATGATAATTCTAGAGTGAATACGTAGCAACATAATTGAGACTTAAAAACTATAGAATCCTTAATATTTCAAGCACATTTTAGCACCTTGCAAATGTATATAAATATCCATGATTAGAGGGGCATAAACTGAGGAACAGAGAAAGTGATATGTCCAAGGTCAAACCATGAGGCAATAGTAAAACCTAGAAACAGAGCCCAGATCATCTTTTTACAGTTTTCAATCTTAACCTCTATAGAAATGCTGTCATTCCTCAAGAGGTATAACTTGTAAGACTAGATAACCTTTCCTTTATAATCTACCTGTAATGCGCAAGTATGTTTAAACTGAAAAATATATTTTGTGCAAGTTATTCAGAAACTAGTCACTGCTTTTAAAGTGCCTAATTCAGGGTGTGACTCCTACTTCAGACAAGTCTGAAAGGTGTAGTTACCAAACTATAGTGGCTAGTAGTGCCATGTAAAAGCATCTTACTTTCTCTGTGCACCAATTCAGAAAGCTTCTCGTAGCATGCAGGATGGAGTGCTGAGTAGTTCATGCATCAACACTTTCTAGTGTTCAAGGCATCTTGCTCTCTTTCTAGAGAAGTGGTTGGCCTATCCACCTCCAAATTAGAATCCCTTTCCTTCATCCAACACGTTTCCACTGGTCCCAAGAGCAAGACAGAATGTTAGCACTTCAAATTATCTTGTCAGTGTTGGCATCAAGGCTGAAGGACAGGGTGGGAATTTAATTGTGGCATTTGTTATTCTGCAGAATCCCAAATAAGGACAGTTGCTGTGTGTGCTGGTTCTGGAAGAAGTGTCCTGCAGGGTGTGGAAGCTGACCTCTATCTCACTGGTATGAGACCTGTTCTTGTTGCATCCTTTTTTTTATGAAAATATTTCTTAGACAAAGAGTAGTCTGGCTGCTGAAGGAACCTGCCATGACAGGGCATCAGGTATCATTGCTGAATAATCAGTTACTAAAAGAACAAATATTTTGAAGAGTAAGATGGGTCTACTGCTGAACTGTTCATTGTGTCAGGTACAATAGAAATGCTGGATAGGAGAGACTTTTTCTGTATTCAGTGAGGAGAGCTTACCGGACTCCCAAGACTAGTTCACTTTGAACATTCATTTATGCATGATAATATAGATGCCTGTACTTAACCTGTCTACATGCGTATACATCTAAATTTATCAAAATCACGGGGTAAGTGTTTCTAATCACAAAGTGTAAAATAAAATAAAATAAAATAAAGCCTCAGGCCTGCATACAGGTACAGCCTGCAGAGCTCTGCCAGCTCCAGTAATGATCCATAAGGGTGGGCACAATGAACTGCAGCCAGAGCCAAGATGCAGGAAGAGAGAAAGTACAATAAAAAGCTTTTTTTTCTTTTTCTTTTCTTTCTACAAAGAATCCTGTGGGTGAGAAGTGCTCAACTTCCTTTTAGAGACTTAATTGTTGTGCATCTGGCTGAACCCCCCCCTCAAAAAACAAACAAACACCTTACTGTTCACAAGGAACTAGTTAGCATTTGTATTTGAATACATCTAGGATAAATTACAAAATATTCTGAAAACCAAAGTTAGACATTTCCCAAAGATTTAAATGTTCCATGTTCAAGATGTTTATAAAAACACAAGAAGGTGCATTCATTAGAACCTCAATTTAAAAAATGAGGATTCAAAATAGAGGAAGAATGCAAGTAGAAAGGGTGAAAGAATTTTTATTAAAAAAAAAATAATTTTTATTCTTCTTTCTGGTTCACTTAAATTATTATTTGATGTTATAGATTATTATTGTGTAGTGAACTGCAAATACTGTAGTTTTATGTACTGTATGGGGTATCTCTTCTCATGCTGACAGGAGAGATGTCCCACCATGAAGTGCTGGATGTTGTTGGCAATGGGATAAGTGTGATTCTGTGTGAGCACAGTAACAGTGAGCGAGGCTTCCTGTTGGAGCTGCAAGACATGCTGGTCACCCACCTAGAAAATAAAGTTAACATCATTGTGTCAGAAATTGATAGAGACCCTCTTCAGCTGGCATAGAAGAAAGCAAAGTTCACTGCATGGAGTCCAGAATGATTGGACAATACTGTGTCTCCTATGCCTTAGGAAATATCTGATAAATAAAGAAAAATACTGTTTGTTTTTTTTCAGGCTCACAAATTAAAGGCTTTTTCAATGCTTTACTCTGCTGGTCTTCACTAAGGATAGGAGAGAAAGAAAGTACATCAGCATTCTAGCAACATGTATTTGATATTAAGAATGCTTAAATTCAGTTGACAAAAATACAATAGCGAGGTCTCTGTTTTAAGTTTACTTCATTTTACTAGGGTTAGAAAGTTAGACCCAAATCACAGCTGGACTAGTGGCAGCAAATTTCCTCATAAACTTTAAACCATGTCCCTGCACTTTGGCCTTAGCTTTGTAGAAGGCAGCAAGAGTATTTAGTTGCAAAAACAGTGTTAATGTGATGCTAAGGCAGATTGTTTACATCTGCAAACATGAGAAATTTCAGCTTGTTTTCTTACCTGCATTGTAGACAGAGATTAAAATGCTTATGTTCTTATCTTTAAATGCTGCTTCCTTACTTATGGTAATAATATTATACCAGAGCTAGGGCTGGTTTTAATCAGTAATGTTTGCTTTCTGTAATTTTATTCCAGCTTTGACAGGGGAAATAGCCTCGAGCCCTTATCATCAATCATTGAGTCCAGCCCCTTGCTCAGGGGGCAGGAAGTCGTCAGCTGGGGTCATAGGACCCCAGCAAGATAAGCATCCAATGTAGGTGCTTGAACCACCTCCAATGGCAGGCTATTCCAGACCTTAGGGGCTCAGACAGTGAAGAAATTCTTATGTCCAGCCTGAAACAGTCTTGCAGTAGTTTATAACTGTTCAAACTTGTCACCCCTTGGGGTGCTCCAGTGAACAAATGTTCCCCCAGATCTTGTGTACACCCCTGATAAACTTATAGGTGGCCATCAGATCACCCCTGAGCCTGCACTTTTCTAGGCTAGAGTCCCATAGCTCTCAGCCTGTCATTGTAAGGTCTGTTTTCCTGACCTCTGATCATGCACGTAGCTCTCCTCTGCACTCTTTCAAGCTTCTCCACATCCTGTTTGAATTGTGGAGCCCAGAACTGGATGTACTCCAGCTGCATCCTCACCAAGTTGAGTACAATGGGAGAATGACATCCCGGGATTTGCTTGAGAAGCATCTATGGATGCAGGCCAGCATTTTGCTCACTTTACTAGCCGTAGCATCACATTGAAGGCTCATGTTCATCTTGTGGTCAGTCATGTCCCCCAAGCCTTAACATAACTTGTTAAGTAAAATGACCATAAAGAAGGCTGGGACATTGCCCTCTCCCCCCCCAGTCAGCAGTGCTGCAGGTACACTCTGGTAGGGAGGCAAAGCTGCAACCCCATGATTTTGGGAGTTTTTAAATTTTGACCAACCAGCTGGGACTAGCCTGTAAAATCCAGGAGATATAGCCACCCTATTTTTAACCCAATATTTGTATCCCCTCTGGTTTCAATTCATAAGCAACATAGAGGCAGTACTATCACCTAACTTGGTGGTCTTCAAGAGGAGACTTGATAATCATCTGGCTGGGGTCATCCGACCTCATTCCTTTTTCTTGCCAGGGGCATGGGGCTGGACACAATGATCCACTGTGGGCCCTTCTGGCTCTACAATCTATGAATAGTCCCATGCCCCTTCCCCACCCCCATCATACTATTACTGCTGTTATTTCCCTGCACCCCTCTCTCACCAGAGATAAAGTATCTCCACTGAGGAAAATACTTCAATATAGTTCAAGTGTAAGAGTCATTCTACCATGTCTGTGATGCCAATTAAGTCATTCTTTTCTTTACAAACTAAAAGTTGCACAAGACAAGGACTAATACAGAGTTAACTTTTTTTACTAGCAATGTACTGCAGCCCAGGAAATCTTACCTTGAATAGAAGGGCTACTGTAATCCTGGAAAGTCTGGCTAAGGTTAGGAGTATGACTAGAGTGCTTAATCCAAGTCATTTTTATAAACTAGACTATTTCACTGAGAGCACACCTTTACCAAACTAAGGGCACAAAGGGCAATGACACTGCATAATGAATTGAGTTCTGTGTCTCATGACTGAACACAATACAAGGTACTTGAAAACTGATTTAATTCTTAGCTATAATTGCAACAATTCATATAATGTTTCTTCCTGATGGCGATCCTTTACAAGATACTCAAGAGTTCTGAGATCTTGGGCAAACCACAATCTCAACATCAGATGTAAGCCATTTTCAAGCCTTAAGTGTCATGAGAAGGGATGCAGATGCCCCTTTGAATTTTCATATCTTGTATTTTAAAAAGGATCTGGAAAACACTAGTTAGGATTTCACCCCTCATTAATGTAGGAGTATGTTGCATAGACAGCTAACATAACATTTGGTACCTTCAAGTTACAGACTGTGAGATCTGTGGACATAAAACACACTAGAAAAAGTGAATAAAGCCATTTATTTAATCAATATTTTTGGTAATTCAAAGGTCAAATCTTAAACATGGATGCAATATAATTAGGCTTCAAGTGTCTCCAGTGTCTGGCTGGCAGATAATTTCATGTAGGCAATGGAACTGCAAGGCCTAATAGTGACAAACAAAGCAGGAAAAGGTTACATTTGTGCCCATGTTTTTTTCTTTAGAATGTAAAAGGAAGGGCTGAACAATGTCCAACATGCTTCCCTGTTCACCTTCTGTGCCAGACATTTTTCCTTATGTGCAAGAAATCCAGGGTGTCTCTGGTTTTCTTAGAAGGCACTATAGAGGACTGGCATTTTATGGACACACACCTGCAAGAGAAACCTTATAAAATGTCAGTATTTGTTATTCACACTGACAGAAATTAACAGTTTTAAGTTATCCCAATTGCCTGAGAAATACTTGGAAAAAGCGGTCAAGGTTTTAGCACTCTTCCTTCTCTAACTCAAAGCTAGGATGGTTCTCAGTATGTAATACTTTGAAGGAATCCTCCAGGAATATCAAGGAGGGGACAGCCTTGTTATTTGTAAAAACAAGCAAATTAAAACAAAAAACCACACAACACAGTCTTCTGTACATTCCATGAAGCATGAAAATTAAACATTCTCCAACTACTAGTCATTTAAAAGGCTACAGTTCTGCTAATTCACAATTTTCAATAGAGATCTGGAGTTTGGAAAAACCTCAGTCTTCTTGTCAGTGTCCAGCATAGGTAGAAGATTTAATAAATTACCCACAATTCACAAGCCTACTTGTATTCTACCCCACTTGACTCGCCTGGTTCAGCTTGGTTTCTTTAGGCATTCTAAGTCTTGGCCTCTTCATGCATTGGAAGCCCATCCATGTGACTGGTGTGCAGACAACTGGAAAGCATTTAGCTGTGAATAATTGCATCTGTATTATAAAATATAGCTTTGAACATCCAGTCATTTGCACTTCCTAAATAAACTGCTCCAGCCAAACTTTCATCTCTGGAGAGGTTATGTACTGAAGGCACAATTTTACTAAAGAGTTAGTTTGCCTAATTGATAATGGAGGCTGCATAGATATGAAGAAGGCATCATCTGAGGTGAGAGACTGAGCAGACCAATCTTACAGAACTCTTTACACAAAACAACTTCAAGTAGTTCTGGACAACTTTAAATGTCCATTGCATTTCAGTGAACAGTCTATCAGCTCCCCTGACAAAAGGGAGAGCTGATCTGAGTGCAAGACTGTGGCAGTAATTGCCATAGATGGTTTGGGATTGGAGAGGCGCGTCACACATCTTCATCCTCTTTTCCTAAGAAATCCGTCAAGGTTCCAACTTCTACAGGAATTAATAAATACTCCACTCCATCGACTCCCTGTAAACAGACACATGCACCATTAACATAATACCTTGGGAAAGAAAGCAAGGATGAATAGTACAATATAAGCCACTGCATAGATTCAATGCACTAACAAATTTATAAAAAAAAAACAAACTAGACCTGCCTTCAGTGGCTAATTCTGTGGACGAGGAGGTAAAAAGCAACACAGCTGGAAGACAGTCACAGCCTTCTGATGCGGAGTTTACTACTCTACATCAGTGGTTCTCACCCTTTTTAGAGTCTTAATTTTCAGTCTTAGAGTCTTAGTTTTCAGTCTTTTTGACTATGGAAAAAATAAAAGCAGTTCTTCTGTTGCAAACAACTCAAAGACCACAATAGGTCAGATTGTTTCAACATCAATTCTTATTTGAAATTTCTGGGTTTATCTTGCAAATTATGTTTGCACACTGAATATTGCAAACATTGTATGGCACCCTGGTTGAGAGTCACACTACTTTACACAGTGCTCCAGGCTTCAAAAACTAAGTAATACAACCTCACTGCTGGAGCTGGCAAGCAGTCACCTATTCGGCTTCTGAACCCAAATATCTCCAAGTTATCCAAATTGTTCCTCAGGATTTTTAACCAATTGGGATTCTGAGAAATACCAAGAAGAGCTCTAAATAACTAAGCTATGGTGCACTTCTTACAGTGTTGTTTCAATGCAAAGAACATTCAGATGCTATGTGCAGCTCCCTTCTTGGCATTGAGATCTGTGGACATAAAATCTCTGGATGTTCAGTCCTCTTGCATACCCATCCATCATCCATTGGCAAGTCCAGAAATGTGACTAACTCAGCAGCGACACAAGAGATAAGCTTCATTTAGTCTCAGCAACAAGCACATACATTAATAGGGCACCCACCAGGTGTAACAGTAGCTATGTTGGCTTCCTCCAACTTACCCGCTTGGTTCGAATGAGCTTGTGGTCCCTGAATTCTGTCAGCTGAGCCCTGAGAGTGAGGTCACTGTTCACAAGAAAGGCCTCCCGGCATTGCTGGTAGAAGTCTTGGAAGGAGAGCCCTGGGTGTGGAGGAGAGTTACTGAAAAAATTAAACACTATCAAAAGCAGATTCTAAAGATAAATGTGGTCTGCTAGAGGGGCAGAGTTGTTTCACCAACACAGTCCTGAAAAAGCAGATTCTCCTCCCAGTATTACGCCTGCATCACTTGAACAAAACAAAGCAGTGATACTAGGATACACAATTTTAATTAACTCCTTCGGAAGAGAGGGAAAAAAAATCTCTTACTATATTAGCCATCCCTCTGATCCAATAAGAGCATACATTCTACATTCTGACCTATATTTCATGCAGCTTTCTTCCAAGAATGCAGCCAAACCTGAGATGATTTTGTGAATTAGTGGTACATCTGATAGTTCCAGACCCTCCATATTCTTAAAGGAAACTTTCAGAGCACCTTAAATGTACAGGCCAGTGCATTTTTCCAATGCACAGCTCCTATTTTTCCTCCACCTTCCTCAGAACACCACTTGTATGCAAATTTCAGTGTGACAATGAATATTAACAGAGCACTCTATTAACCACTGTATAAGTGAGCAGGTTAAGAGCTTGCCACAGAGATCACATAGTCAGTCAAGGGGAGCACTGGGAATAGGAAGAACAGGAAGTCTCATCTCCCAGCCTTCACTACTGGATGTTATTTAATGAACACAAGCAGAAGTTGACTATTGCATGTCAGGCTGCATGACAGCAGGAAAAGATTCCACAAATCCAGCTGTTTGTCTGGCTCTCTGTGAAAGGGCAGGGCATGCACTCCAATGACTAGTATTACTAGAACGATACTCTGCTGAACTGTTATCAGGAGCCATCGGCTCTATAGTTTCCAGCACATCTGCTACTGACAACACCACCTACAACAAAAGAACCCAACTTCCAACACAGCTACTCTGGCAATGCTGACACAGGGAAAGGAAATGCCACATGTAAGCAGGTACCTGGGTAAGAGGGATTATCCTTGTTCTCCAGCTGGTACTGGGCCAGCAGTCTGAATATCCCCCTGGGGAAAAAAGGAAAGCCATGATAAAAATTAAGTCATTTTTCTTCTATACAAACAGGACTGTGTGCACACAGTGGCTGGACAGAAAGGCTTACTTTTCACATGTCATTCATTTAAAGTAGTCCCATCTGAGCATCGTGTCTTGGCTTCTAGTTACTTGGAACCCAAGGTAAACATTTTTACAAGTTGAGACTTACCAGTAGGCTGACTTCTTTATACACAAAGCCCAAATTAAGTTGGGTTCCCCATAGCCCAAGACAGCACTGAAGACTGCATTCAGTTCTTCTTTTATTACCCACTAAAAGCAAGAGATCTATAATGGCAAGTCATATCATGATACAAAGCAATTCTGTGGTTTGTACACTGCACTGCAAAAAATACAAGTCATAGAACCTGTCCCATTTCAACCAGCTAGAAGCATTCACTGGGAGTTATGGAAATAACCTCAATTCAAGCAACGTGTTTCAATGCATTACTCAAATCGGAGGCATTTATTTTATGGTGTCTCCCAAAATAAACCACTTCAGCTATATTTTCTAGTTTTAGGGTTCTGTGGTATATACTTGCTTGTAAACGTAACAGTGACTGTGCGCTTTGTCTCCACCTGCTGAACTGCACTGCTGAAGGGAGCTGAAAACATATATACCTACTCCAAAAGTTACTTTTCTACATAAGCATAAGTGGCTGCCACAGGGATAATCTATGACAGCCAACAGGGAGGGGGGCAAATCTCACAAGGAGGCAGGGTATCAAAACGACCCCAAGCCTGCTTTTCTGTATTGCCTCTACGGGAAGCTAATGGATTTTGCAATACCTGTTTAATGCCTGCCAACTTGCTCATTCACAAGGGATATGCCACTGACCCAGACAAAGGCAGACAGAAAATGACATGAGTTCCTCATATGCCAGTGATGATACTAGGAGTTGGATTACCAGTCCAAATCACTATGCAGCCACATTGTGCCATAGCTTCAGTACTAGGTGCTTTAAAAAACTTTAGCCAGCCTACCAGTTATCTGTAACTGCTGGGAGACCTGTCTTCCCATTTTTTCATGGATGGCAGCATAAGAGGGAACACAGGTGTGCAAGGTGAAACACTGTACTGATGCACAGGAGGTCAAAGTTCAATTCAAGCTCTGCCACAAACTTTTTGACACAGGATAAGTTAATCCCTGTACCTTGGTTCTTCTTCTCCATCTTTTTTTTTTTTTTTTTTGCCTAATCTCGCTTGTGTTTAATGTATTAACCTTAGGACTGGATTTATCCTGTTAGATGTACAGAGCCTATTCAGTGAGGGGCCCCAATCTCATTAAGGTCTTTAAATGCCACCACTGTATATAGTCATGTCTTACCTTGCATTGGGAGTGAGACTGCGCAGGACATGTGTTAGAGAACTCAATGCCAAGGACCCTGATTGCTGCACCAAGAGTGAGTTTTCATAGGATGTTTCTTCCACATAGGGACTGTATGTGGTCGTTTCATACCAAAGCCAGTTATAGAGGCTTTGTTTGGCCTGATCCCACACTGGAGAGACAGAAAAGGAAGAGGAAAGTAGAGAACATTGGGGATTTAGTTTCTCCCAAGCATACAACGTAAGCCACCTGACTATGGCCCCTGCATAGTCTTTGGAAGTTATTACTTATACCATGCAATATATTCACCCAGACATTTATAGTCAGAACAAGACACAATCCCAACAATAATTTACACACAGCTTCAAGCACAAGCGTTAGGCAGTGCCAGGGCAAACAACCGGGTGTTCCGAGTTTGTGGTGCAGAGAAGCAGAAGTTTTCTACTGCTAATTTGACAGCGAGCAGACAGGCAGCTAGCTTTGTATGTACAGCCTTGTCACAGGAAGGCTCCACTATGCTACTAAAACACCAATATCACTAAGTCTATTGTGTGAAGCTAAGGACAGAGATAAAGCAACAAAGGCCATTTTCAAAGTGCACTTAATGCCAGAAGGGATCTTCTTCTTTCTAAAGACACAAAAAGGCTGTGGAGGACTCACTGAGTGGAGCGTTGATGTGATCAATGGAGGCAATGAGGTAGACGCTGGGCAGGGAGGATAACTGGGCAAGAATTTGTTGGCTTCTGTCTCCTCTCAACATCTGGCTGTCCAAGTTATGGATGAGGAGATAGAGCTCCAAGGAAGAATCTACAAGGGGAAAAACAGCAAGGGAACAGTCACACTAAGGAGGCAGAAATAAAGAGCTGCTTCTTCCGCACTGTAGCTTGAGAAGAATCCAATTAGTCAAATCCTACATACTGTTTTTCTCTGAGAAAGGGCTTCCTCACATTACAGAGATGAGTGCCAGTCATACTGCATTCCAGACCATCCGTAATGCATTAAGCAAGCACCCTGCACCATAACTCTCATCACCACTACGGCTGTTGCTGCCAACTCAGGCTTTACTTTCATGACCTTCCTTTCCCTTTGCCAAAAGTTTCTTCTGGACTAAAGATTTTCACTTCTTCTAGTTCTAAGCCTCAGTATGGCTTGATTTCATCTTAGCTGTATACACTGTACCTAAACTCCCTCCTGCTTTAATGTTACGCACGCAAGATAAACTTCAAACAATGAACATACAATTTTTTTTTGTGATATGATCCAAAGCCTACTTAGGTTTCTTCCATCAAACACTTAAAGAAGTAACTGTGGCTTCTTGGCATAGATAAGGCAAAGGGTGAATTTTAAAATCTTCAAAACTTCACTTGCTGCTAATCTTCCTAATGGAACAGCTACATGGCAAGTTGCAGAGTATCCCTGAAATGGGAACATCAAATTACACACCCAATTTTGTTCATAAAACAATTAGCTGTTTGACTGCCCAGCATTCTGGGCAGTCCACTAACCCATCATTGTGACCAATTAGAGTTTAGTATTGCTGAAATGTAAGAACAGCTACAAATGGTGATAGGCTGCTGGCCAGCCTTTCCCATTCACACTCCCTTTCAATATAGTCACCAGAGTAAAGCTACAGGATGGAAATTGAACATTTCAACAACAAAAATGGAAGTCATTGTTCCAATGGCAACAGGGAGTTCACATGCACACACGTATGTATAAACACAAAATGTAGCCACTGGTACCTCAGAGTATAGGGTACATTGCTAAATGTAGAATTTAGCATGAACTGTGTGATAAGACATATTTAATATTGCTTTTGAACCTGAATTTTCATTTCCTACATTAAAATCACAGGTTTAAAAGGGACCTCAAGGGTCCCTGCAGAGACGCAGGATTTGGTATTCCTGAACCATCCCACACAGATGCTTACACCTCAGCTTTTTCTTGAAAGCCTCCAATGAAGGAGATTCCATGATTTCTTAAGGCAGCCTCCACTGTTCTGTGGTTCTGGCAGTTAAAAAGTTTCTCCTGAGACTTTATCTAACTCTGCTTTGCTGAAGTTTAAACCCATTGCCTAGCATCCTGCCCACTGTGGCAATGGTGCTTTCATAGCAAGTATTCAAATATTTGAAAACTGTTATCATGTCTCCCTCTTAATCTCCTCTTCTCCCCACTGAACATAGCTTGTTCTCTCTCAGTCTTTTCTCAGAAAAACATTCCAAACTTTTTATCATCTTTGCGGAACTTAGTTTCTCTACATCCTTCTTAAAATATGGTATAATATCTTCCTGCATCCTGGTGACAGTACTTCTATCAGTGTGACCCATAAAAACGTTTGCTTTTTGGTCACAGCGCTGGTGTTTTACATTGAGATTCAGATCCACCAAAGCCTCCAGATCCTTCTTGACAGGGCTACTTCCTAGCCTGTTATCTCTCTTTGTGCCTTTGGTTGTTTTTTTTCTGAGACGTATCACTGTACCTTTCTCTCCATTTTTTCTCTCTAACCCAGTTCTCTAATTTAATCAAGATCCTTTTGAATTTTAATCCCATTTTCAAGTGTTTCCAAGCCCTCCCAATTTTGTACCACCTGCAAACGTGATCAGGATGCTCTATTACCAAATCCAAGTAATTTATAAAAATGTTAAAGGGCACTGGACCCAGAACAGACCCTCTGGAACCTCACTTGAAACCTCCTGCCATTTTGATATTAATCTATTTACTAAGGGTTACTTGGCTAGTTATGTATTCACCTAACTGCAATACCTTCTAGTCCACATTTCTCCAGTTTACTTATGAGAATGTCACATGAGACTGCGTCCAAAGCACTACAGAAGTAAAGGCATACTATATCCACTGCTTTCCTCTGAATCAGCGAGCTAGTTATCCTGTCAAAAAACAAAATCATGTTGCTTTGGCACAATTTGTTCTTAAATACACGTTGGCGGCTACTGATAACCACTATCTCCTTCAGGTTGTTTAAAAGCTGAACATTTTAAAATTTGCTCTAGTAACTTCCCATGTGTCAAAGCAAGACTAGTCTATAATTCTATAAAGGTCCTTTTCCTTCTTTTTTAAGAGACGGACACTATGTAAGCCCTTCTCCAGCCCTCTCAGCCCTTACCAGTCATCCATGATTTTGTAAATATTATTGCTAGTGGTTCTGAGATTTCTCACCTCAAGGTCATTCCTGACAGCCTCACTAGATGTATAATGTGGATAAGCAGGAAAAAAAGTGGTCTGAGGAACAGAAATTCCAGCAATTGCTCTATTATATCATGAATTGGAGTTAGGCATGCAGCAAACTTCATAAGATGAGAGGGCCAAAAGACAGATGGATGTCTCCATCTGCCCTTACCAATACCCTCTGCCTCATTCTCCTCCATAGTGCAGTGGCTGTGGAAACCCCATCCCCAGGGCTGTGCAATTCCTGCCTTCTGATCCTGAAGCATACTTCTGATCCTTGCCACCCTTTCACATCAGGTGTTCAAGACACCTGCATTAATTCTGCATTACTATAAGGCCTTGCAAGCACCAAAGGTACATAACCAGTCCCGTCAGTTTTTATATGGTGACTGAGGATCCAAAACCCCAAATTTGGCAGTAGAAGCAAAGCTAGGGAAGAGTTAACATGGCTTTTGGTAGTAACACCTGACACCTCCTATGGAAGCAGCATCCTGACCTAGCTCTGTTCCTTGCTTCCATTCCAGCACCTCCCTTTACTGAGTACCTGGGGCTCCCCTTCCACACACAACAGCACTGGTACTTTACAGGGTGATGTGACACTTAAATTACTGACACTTGCGACACTCATTTTTAATGGAAAGGGCTAGAGAAGCTCAAAATCTGTAAGAGTTCTGTTCCTTGAGCCCATTCTTAAACAGATACCTGCTTGATCCTTCTCTTCACAATTGAACCCAGTATGATAGTCCCACTCCCCTCCTCAGCACAGCAAACTCTGTGTGACCTCTTGAGTAACTGTCACTTGTGGTATGCACAGGCTGTGGGCTGACCACTCTACTGATCTCAGTGGGTGCCGGATCAGGCTCTTAAGCAACCGTTAAAAACCTCCTTCACCTGCCCACTAGACAAACTTAAGTTTACCATGCTCTGTTCAATGCATGAACACACAGCTTTTTAGAAACAGTCAAAATTTCTCCAACAAAAGTGAATTAAACAGACTTAGTGCTCAACAAAAGAGCAGTAAACTTTGAACGGAGGACTGGAAGGGGGCCAACGTGGTCCCCATCTTCAAAAAAGGGAGGAAGGAGGACCCGGGAAACTATAGGCCAGTTAGTCTCACCTCGATCCTAGGCAAGCTGTTCGAGAAAATTATGCTGGCACACATCCAGGAGGGGCCAGCAGGAGACTGCATGCTTAGGGGCAGCCGACATGGGTTCATCAGGGGAAGGTCCTGTGAGACCAACCTGGTGGCCTTTTACGACCAGATCACCAGATCATTAGATGCAGGGGTAGCAGTGGGTATAATCTTCCTGGACTTCCGGAAGGCTTTTGACACTGTCTCTCACCCTGTTCTCATTAAGAAACTGGGGGGCTGTGGTGTAGACACCCACACAGTCAAATGGGTCGCCAACTGGCTGGAGGGCCGCACCCAGAGGGTGGTAGTGGATGGGTCCTTCTCAACCTGGAAGGACGTGGGCAGTGGGGTTCCACAGGGCTCGGTCCTCAGGCCCGCGCTGTTCAACATCTTCATCAGCGATTTGGATGAGGGGGTAAAAAGCACACTGTTCAAATCTGCTGATGACACTAAGATGTGGGGGGACGTGGGCACATTGGAAGGATGCAACAGGCTACAATCAGACCTAGACAGGTTACAAGGGTGGGCAGACGAGAATAGGATGGGTTTCAACACGGACAAGTGCAAGGTGATGCACCTCGGGAGGAACAACCGGCACCATACCTAAAGGTTAGGGAACTCCCCTCTTGTCAGCACGGAGGCGGAAAGGGATCTGGGGGTCATCACTGACTCTAAGATGAACATGGGCCAGCAGTGTGGAGAGGCAGTAAAGAAGGCCAACCGCACCTTGGCACGCATCCACAGATGCATCTCGAGCAGGTCCAAGGAGGTGATCCTCTCCCTCTATGCAGCACTGGTCAGGCCGCAGCTGGAGTACTGCGTCCAATTCTGGGCACCACACTTCAAGAGGGATGTCGACAGCATGGAGAGGGTCCAGAGGAGGGCCACTCGTATGATCAGGGGACAACAGGGCAGGCCCTATGAGGACAGGCTGCAGGACCTGAACCTGTTCAGCCTCCAAAAGAGAAGGCTGAGGGGGGAATCTCGTGGCCTGCTATAAACTAGTCAGGGGGGATCAGCAGGCATTGGGGAAGTCACTATTTCCCCGAGCACCGCCAGGAGTGACCAGGAATAACGGTCACAAGCTGGCAGAGGGTAGGTTTAGGTTAGATATTAGGAGGCGCTACTTCACAGTCAGGGCAGCTAGGGTCTGGAACCAGCTTCCAAGAGAAGTGGTGCAGGCTCCTACCCTGGGGGTGTTTAAGAGGAGGTTAGATGAACATCTTGCTGGGGTCATTTGACCCCAGTATTCTTTCCTGCCATGGCAGGGGGTCGGACTAGATGATCTGCTCAGGTCCCTTCCGACCCTACAAACTATGAAACTATAACTATGAAACTATTATGACCCTGGGCAGAATGCTCATTTTCTCCTCTTTCCTTAGCAGCATACCTTTAGTTTACTCTCACCTGCTAAAATCTAAACACGAGAATACCATATCTGCAAACACTTGACACTCTCACAACTACATTTCACACCCTCCAACACCCCACCCAGAAAGTACTACTGATGTCATTCATGCCTGTTTTTAGAAAGGGCATAAAACCATAAGACAAGGAACAGAATCACTGGAGTGAATCCAGAGATCTCAATAGTGCGTGCATGTGGAAAGTGATTGGTGTAATGAGGAAGACACCAGACATTTAAAAGCTTTTCTACCATCAAGCAGAGTCCAAGGTTTGCAATATCTGCTCAGTCACTTTACCTTCTTTAAATTTTTTCATAATGAAGTCTAATTGGTCCAGAGGACTCCGGAAAGTCCCCACATGGTCCAGCACTTCTTCTGTTATGGAGCTCAGAACCTACAATAGAAGAGTGAAAAGTTACCATCTTCATGAGGGTTTTCTGATAGTTGTAGGTATAACCTGTCAAGTCTGTAGAAGTTAGCCCTTCACAGCCACCCAGGAAATGCCTTGACTCCTACTATCAGTAGCCAGTTGCAGTGGCGCTGCATAAGGTGCATACCACTAGAGTAGCGTTTCTCAACCTGTGAGTCACAACCCAGAAGTTGCAAGAATATATGAAAGGGTTGCAAACAAAACTTTAAAAATGGATTCTCCTTTAGAGAAAAATGTGGGAAACCATGGCTTTTTCCCTTGCAGGCTGACAGAGTTCCAGTCTTCAAGGGGCTGTTTGAGGCCTCCCACTCCCCACACACACTGGGGGGGCTGGGGACAGTGGGTTGGGAGTGGCCAATCTTTACAAATGGGTCCCGGTACAAAAAAACAATTGAGAACCACTGCCCTAGCAGCAGCTAAGTTAAGCCACAATTTGCACCAGTGCTACTGACCCATTTTTCACACTGGGCTGTGCTATGCATCACCAATTTCCTTTTTTTCAGTAAGGATCTGCAGTAATGCAGTTCCAATGGCTAGAATCATAGCAAGTTAGAATGGGCAAAACAAGAACAGAATGTTTTTCAAGAAGAGAAAAACGAGAATACTTTTCAGGCGGGAGTCCGTGCTTAGGCACTGAGAAATCTGCCTGCAGTCTATAGGATATAATTTGTACTAGAACCCCTCAAGCTTTTGTTACACACTTACTGATTTCACAGTGATGCTGGGGAAGAAGCCATTGACCACAAGGTGAACTGAATCTTGAAGCAAAGAGGTACGAAACTTCTCTAACAAATCTCTTTTTGAGCCCAGTCCATAAAGCAAAATATTGAACCCCAGGCTGCAGGGAAGAGAGCAAATTCATGGGGGGGGGGGGGAAATTAAAAAAAAAATAAAAAAATCAATGATTCATAGGCCCTTTAAGACTCACCCATTCCTATTTTCTTATTTTGGATTATGTGAAACAATGTAATCCAAATCTTGCCTACTGTGTTCTTATAATTCTGAAGAATTATTCAAATTCATCATACAGCCAATAACCTGTCTCAGTCTGGAGGAGTTTCAGATCAAAATGTCAAAGGCCTAGAAAGTCACTGTTCTACATGAGAAAATTATGCCATCTAAAAAAAAATTTATCAGCATGTAAATTTAGGTCCTCCAAAACACTGCAGATTAATGTACCGATTGCTCATGGGCCCTTCTTTCAAGCTATTCAGGCATGTTACACTTAGCTTTTCTCGTATATCACAGCATTTACAGGATAAGGTATTTAAGCTTACTGGTCACATCTGGGCTTGCAAATCCATGGGATCTCTCTGGAAGGACAGAACAAGCCCAGCTCTAGGCCTAAAAGGAAGAATGACCATCACTGAAATAACCAATAATGAAACACTTTCTAAGGAGCTGAGTGCAAACTCCCACAAACTTAAAACACAAACAAACTGCATGAGATATCTCTGGACTTGACCCAAATCCTACATTGCCCTCACATACACCTTTATACTCATTTTCTCCCCATTCTCAGCCTTTTTTTCCCCATTGGTCCCTACGGCTCTCCTTATCAGGCTGCCATCTTTCTCATGCTGTCCCCTCTGTCTGGGATGAACCCATCACTTCTAACAAAATCAAGAAACTTCAACTACCACTATGCCCTGCATCCCCCTGCAAAGCTTTCTAACAGTGATCTCATCACAGATATCTGCTCCTGTCCTCTACAGAACTATTACCCACCATAGCATGTCTGGGTTAGAATGTGATCAATCTAGGGATAGGATGGGGGTCCTGTCCTCTCTGTAAGGCATCTGTAGCTGCCATCCATATCTTGCAGCTGTCCATAAACCTACATCATTTTTTAGAGAGAAGTATTCATCATACTCTTGGTTACACACACACAACACCTGTCTACCATGCACAATGCAAACTGTTGCAGTCTCCCCCAGCCCCAGTGCACCTATAAACTGAGAACAGGGATTCATAAGCAGGGTCCCGCAATACTGAGATATCTTGAGATCCTTTCAAAGGTGCTCCATGGTGCCAACATGATTCACAAGATAAACCCAGAGATTTCAAATAGGAATCCACTGCGTTAAAAAACATTCTGACCTATTGTGATCTTCCTGAGTCTTCTGTGACAGAAAAACTCCTCTAGTGCTTTCCTTTAGCAAAAATGAGTGAAAAAACTAAAGAACCAACATTTTCCAATGGGTGCCTCAAGTCTAAAGAGGGGTTCCCCAAGTCTAGAAAGGAATAAGAACCACTGAACTGGAACTTGAAAGCAAAGAAAGGTCACCTCTATACAGCCACAGCAAACCAATGCTGCAGAAAGTGGTACTGGCAGTTACAGTGACTCTATGATTTCCTTCCCACCTCCTTAATCCTGTTGACCATTTATAAATAACTAATTAATGTCAGACCAGAGGTGCTGGGCACTCTCAGCTCCCACTGACATCAACAGAAGCTGGAGTTACTGCACCTCCATCAATCTAGCCTGTTCAGCTGACAAGAGGATCATCCAGGCAGAATTTCACTTACAGATGTACTGCAAGGACTCAGTCCTACAAAATGAATTCTTCTTAACCCAAGACTTGAGTGCTGAATCAGGGAATAGCTTATTTCATAGCCCATTATTAAATGATGGGTTGGTTTGCTGGGAACTAATACTCATACTTTTTTTTTTAAGAGAACTCCATTGGATACTTACTGTAAATGCAACATCCATTTGGAAAACAGGGATTCGTACTGTTGACTTAACTCTTTCATTTCAGCACCAAATGTAGGGGGAGCCTTACTCAAGAGGTCACGCAGAGTTTGCTGTGTTGGGGAGGGGAGAATGGGACAGTCATACTGGGTTCAAGTCTGAACAGAAGGATGAAGCAGGTATCTGTTTAAGCATGGGCTCAAGGAACAGAACCCTTACAGATTCTGAACTCCTCTAGTCCTTTCCATTAAAATGAGGTGTCACAAGTGTCAATGATTTAAGTGTCACAACACCCTGTGAGATACCAACGTGACCTAGTAGCCCAGTTTTGCTGATAGGGAAAGTGAAGCTGACCAGTCAAGTGACTACCTTTAGGAAATTTGGACCTGCCTGGGCATAGAACCAAAATCTATGCCTTAATTGTACTGCTATTCTAGGTCCCTTTCCAACATCTGGGCACACTGATACTGAACAAGCAGACACATTCAGAGCTCTATAATTCAGTGAAATATAAAAGCAGCAAGATGACAACCCTCTTAGTAATGGGCATATCTTGCATCTCAGTCAATGGGCTTTGCATTAATTCATTAGTCACTAAAGGTAGAACGTTTACAAAATATTACTTTTAGACAGTAAATCATTGAGTTTTAAATACAAAGCAGAAAATATCTGTGCAAGACTCAAAACTAGCCTCTGAGAAAGTGCAGTCAAAAATGCAGGAAAAATGTGGAAGGGTGGTTTAAGTTTTTCAGAGGCCTGTCAAGTGTTAATGTTAAAGTTAAGAGGAACAATAATAATTCTAGTAGCAAAACAACTACTGCTGTAGCATCAGGTTTACAGAGACTTAACATCCTCTCTGGTTTTAACATATTTGTTTCCTGCTCCCATACAAAAGGAAACTTTACTGGAGAGAAAACTCAGATGTAGCTGTGATATTTCAGAAAAATGTAAAGACACCACTGCAAGACTGAAGTTTATTATCCAGAGAAACTTGACTGGCAACCCTGACACAAAAGTCTGCTATGTGCTCACGGAGCAGATACATCAGTGCTACAAACAGGACACAAGGGAAGCATGCACTGCCAACATCTACCTTGATACAATGCATTCAATCCCAAATGAGTATATACTAAACGGGCCACTCAATGAAAGAGTAAAGCGTAGCCAATAGTCAGATGTATATGTCTGGCTACTAAAACAGAACTCATTTCAGAGACAGGGGCCACTGAGAAATTGTCAGATGATCATCCTGCGAGCTGCTCCCTACCTGGCTGAGACCTGAACCTGGAGAGGAAAGTGAGACCTGTATTTCTACCTCCCTCATTAACATTCTCCTACATTAATATGGAAGGAGTAGGTAGCTTAAAACCAAAAGACAAACAAACAAACAAAAAAAAACTCCATCCTCAAAAGGCTGGCTGGTGGCAGACTTCATCACCATTCCCTGTAACCATTGCCCTTCCCCTACATTCCCAGTTGTACAACTCTCAACCTGTTTTCAGTAGGCCTTTTTCCTATAGCTTCTCCATTGTTACTACAACTGGTTAAACTCCACTGATTGTCAGAGATGCAGCTGTTCAAATGCTGCTAACCCTTTGCCTAGCTTAAGGCTCCTGCCATTATTATCCCTGAGGAAGTTGAGCTGACATTACCAACAGTGGGGAATTTCAAGGAGGAAAACCTGCAGTGGGAGAGGCCCTAGATTCTGTGGGCAGTCAAACTCCTCACCATAACACATACCTGATCTAGTTTCCTGCTATGCAGCTTCTGAAGGGTTCGATCAGAGGTTAGCACTTTGGAACTACTGTGGGCTTCAAAGTATTCTTCCACCAGGCTGCTCTGAAAAGGGACAGCAAAAGGTCAATCTAAAGTCAGCTTTGTGCTTTCTTCCCACCCTGCTCCATCTATCTCCATAGGGCTAAGCTGTTTCATTAATATACCACTTGACAGTTACACTTGCTTCTCAGTTGAGAGGATGGCAAGCATCCAGAAGAGAAGCAGACTGAGAAAACTGTCTGCATGAAGGCCTTTAGGCTGTTTCCATATGAACCTTTGGCCAAGCGCTCCTACTCAGGTCACCCCAACTTGAAAGACGGGACCGAGAAAGATGCCTCCTACTGAGCAGAATGAGACAGCAATTGGGGATGGGTGGGATCCTAGTACAGCATAGGGGCTACACAAGTACCAAGGCAAAGAAAATGCATGCTTTCTTTTGCTGGGGAAGAACTAATTTCTGCTCTGACACTTAGTGTAATGTCTTTGTAGTGCCTGCAAGCTTCAGAAGCTGAGCACTGAGAAACACAGGCAGTCTTCAACTTATGACGTTCTGAGTTCCGATGAACAGCACTTACGACCCTTATAAATGGACACCCTGTTTTGAGGTTCTGACAGGTTTCAATTTTACAATGCTCAATACAGCTAGTAAGTCTGTTGTGGTGTAAAGGAAGGGGGCAGATTAATGCCCTGGCAGCAAAGGAAGGATTAGGGCTGGGACAAGTGCTGCCTAACTGGGGGGAGGGAGGGGAGGATGAAGGCGCAGCTCATCCGGGGGGCGCAGAGATTGGTGTTGGGGGGGCGGCTCCCGCCACTGGTCTGCGAGGGCATGGGGGGAGCAGGGTGCCCCCAGATCTGCGTGGGGCAGGTGGAGCTGCACCACACTACATTCTGCGCTGGCGTAGCTGCGCTGGAAGCAAAGACTATGCCCTGCCACCACTGGCCCAGGCAGGGGCACAGCATGGTGCCCATGGGATGAAGGGGCGGCTCACTCCTGGCAGGTGCAGAACAAAGCCGCTGTGTTGCCTTTGGATTAGCAGCACTCAGCAGCAGGAAGGCATAGCCCCTGCTCCCAGCACCCACCCAGAGCAAGCCACACCTTCATCCTGCACCCCCTTGCCCCTGCTGGGCCAGAAGCAGCAGGGGATAGCTCCTGCTCCCAGCACCGCCACGCCTGCCCGAAGCACAGCATGGTGCAGCCCCAGCCTAGCCCACTTTGCGAAGATCTGTGGCCCCCCAGACCAGTGGCACGCAGCAGCAGGAGCCACCCCCCCTCCCATCCCCATGCCCTCCAGACAAGACACATCTTCACCCTGCGTGCGGGACCTGACCTGCTCCCCCTCAGACCTGACCTCAATTCTGACTCAAGTGCAATGGCCTTATTACCAGTGACCACCCCCAAACCTTAGCCCTCATGGCTGCACTTGCTCCACACTCACAGTTTTATCTCCCTTCAGTTTCTTGGCTGGTGTTTTCTTCATAGATGGGGTGGAAGCTACTCTGCTTTTATCTGGGGTCTTTCGGTCGAATACTTCATCACTGGTTTCTTTGGGGGTCTCTTCCTCAGAGCACGAGGCAGAATATTCACTCTCACTTTCTGAATGAAAGTCTGGAACTAAGAAGTAAATA
The DNA here is from genome assembly GCF_052110815.1 of Crocodylus siamensis. Lineage (NCBI taxonomy): Eukaryota > Metazoa > Chordata > Crocodylia > Crocodylidae > Crocodylus > Crocodylus siamensis. The sequence continues at coordinate 183,039,633 of NC_143398.1, read as the reverse complement.
TTCAGGAGGTTAAGACCTGGTAACAACCTTCTTTAAAAACTACCTAGTCATTTCCTATAGCCTAGATCATCTTGTATACATCTTTTAAACATCAAAGTCTTATGCTTGTTTCATAGCTGGACTGTTACCCTAAAAAACACTATTCTGATCAAAACTGCAAAGATGCTGGCCGAATTCTATCTTTTCTCTTTCAAATTATTTAGTAAGACTCCGTAAATTGGTACAAGCCTTGAAATATGGCTCTTCACCGAAGACTCACTCTGAAAGGGACATTATGGGATTCCATGTTTCTCTAAAAGACTGTACATTAGACTGAGTAGGAAGAGGATTTTCCTCCCTTAATTTCCAGTTTTGCAAACACAGGTTGGATTCCTTTGGATCAACATATCACCATTAACAATAACAATTTTGTAATGAAAATTCTGTTAACACATCTGAATCTGTTAATTCGAAAGTATGAACACAATCTGGCTCATTCTCCCATGGCTTTAAAGTGTAAGAAAAGCAGATACAATTTAGTAAAATTAAAGTACATTTTTAAAGTAATATTTCCAAAGCACACGAGTTAAAAGCCAAAATCCCATTTTCAAAAAATGACTTGGATACTGTGTAAGATCCAGTGATGCTCAGTCATTTAGGTGCTTTTGAAAAATACCCAAAGTCGTACCAGTGATCAGTTATCTAGATGCAGAGGAGAACACCAATAAGCTAAGATAACTAAGTAAAATACACAACACTGCAAGAACATGGCAGGACGCAATTTTCTGACTTGGAGAAAAGCACAAGTGTCTCTTCATGGTATTCAGAGAATCCTACTGGAAATGAAAGTTCAATGGAAAAACTCTATATTTCCACTACGGATGAACACAGCACAAACAACAAAGCTTGTCCAATTGGGCCTACTAAGTCCAGCTTTAATTTGCTGCTTCACTTATAACAAAAACATAGAACATGACACATCACACATGCAACTCTCTCTTAAATTAATCCTGAATGCCTCAAACTAGCCAATGAGAGGAAATAAATTATTACAGAAGATTAAAATTCCAGTTACTTCTTACCTGCAAGTCTCTTCCTGAGCCTGTAAGGCGTTGTGGACACATATTCATTCTTTTTACTCTGCAAGAACATAAAAGTGTTAAAGAAAGTCACATGTGCCCTACCATTAGCAGCTTCTTTGTAGGCAAAGGACCAGGATTTTATTTTTGAGCTCTCACCTTTGGTTGGCAAAGGGCTGAGAATACAACACCAGTAACGTCTGTGCACAAGGAAAGAGCTCTCAGTGTGGAATAATCCCCACCCAATTCTCTGGGAATAGGACTAGATTCCCAAAGAGAAGCCATCTATGTTAAACTCTGGGCAAAAGTCTCTCCTGAACAAGACACAATTCAGAGTATCTGAAGCAGTAATGTGGAAGTGAGGGCAAGGGTGAGACATGCAAGTAACTGTCCTTCGCGCATGATCAGAGGTCAGGAAAACAGACCTTACGATGACAGGCTGAGAGCCATGGGGGTCTTTAGCCTGGAAAAGAGCAGGCTCAGGGGTGATCTGATGGCCACCTATAAGTTTATCAGGGATGACCACCAGGATCTGGGAGAACATTTGTTCACCAGAGCACCCCAAGGGATGACGAGGTCAAACGGTCATAAACTACTACGAGACCATTTCAGGATGGACATAAGGAAGAATTTCTTTACTGTCCAAGCCCCCAAGGTCTGGAACAGTGTGCCATCAGAGTAGGTGCTTGAAACACCTCCGAACACCTTCAAAAGCAAATTTGATGCTTATCTTGCTGGGATCCTATGACCCCAGCTGACTTCCTGCCCTATGGGCAGGGGGCTGGACTCAATGATCTTCCGAGGTCCCCAGCCCTAATATCTATGAAATCTATGAAATTCTACTCCAAGTCATCTGGAGCTTCAAAAAGAAACCCTTCCAAAAACATGGCAGGCCAGCCACAAGAGGTTGTGCAGAGCTGAGCAGCACAGCTGTTATGTGATGAGCCTAAAGAATAGTGAGCACTTTTATCCAGTCATTGACTGCACCCCTATTAAATAGATCAGTTCTGTTCAGTGGGGAGGAAGGAATAATTGTGTGCATTTTGTCCAAGAGTTCAGAACTCATAGGACTTGCAGGCTCACTCTCTCTTTTCTCATCAAGTTTGACACAATGTCAAATCAGGGACACCAGACAAGAAGGACCCCTAAAGACAGCTTTGATGGGACGTAAGCAAGTCTTACATCACAGAGACATAATAAGTCTCAAGGCATTTTCTGCAACTTCAGTAGCACATCTGATGTGTAGGTCTTAGGAACTGACTATGCACAAATGCCACCCTAGTCACCCTTGTGTCTTCAGTCAGATGCAACATTTTACTTTGTGCAGTAGCTTGCTGTTTTTGTTTGCTGGCTGCATTCTGCCAGCAGCCTAAAAAGCCTGTACAGACCTGGAAGAACAAGGCTCACGAATCAACCAATATGCACAATCTGTATTACTGATGCATGAGGCAGAAAGAGTTCAGGGTTCAGGCTCCAGGCAGAGTTTGAAATAATCATTATTTATTTATTTTTAGTGCTGTGCAATTAAATTAAGAATGATCAAGAAACATAACAGAGTTCCTAAGCGTTATCAAACTAGAAATGCACTTTAAAATATGCCACAAAGCACTACACATATATCCATTATAGTGCTAGGTACATTGTCATTTAGAAAAGTCTAGTGGTCTTTTTCCTAGCACTTACTTCATAAACATTAGGAGAATCAGTCTAACCCTTGTGCACCCTCAGCCAAGAGGCTAGACTGAACAGATTCATGGACAGTTAATTATCCTGTCCCCTCAAGGTTCTAAGTTCAAGAGTTTGGAACAAGCTCCTGTAACAGTGCAAGGGAAAGCTTGCCTTGCTCATGCATGAAGTCCATATACCCTGAACTGTACCTAAACTGCATTGTAAGATGGCTCAAGTCTCCTGGATCTTACCCCAACATCATGGTTACATCATTAGCGATGGACACTAAAATGAAGTGCCTAGAAAACAGCAGTTTCAGATGCACCCACATATATGTTAGGGTTAGAAATCCACACGTGTAAATTTTACAAGAGACTGACAACTTAAGCATTTATCTGCATACAAAAAGGTAGTCAAATACTTTCATTTGTGAGAGACAGAAATACTCTCATCCATTCTCACCCTGCTTAAAAAACAGACATCTGCCCAGAAAAAATGTTGGGAAAAGCAGAGGGGCAAGAATCTTCAAGCCCACAACACCATAACAAATCAGATGGTTCATATCTTAAAATAGAAACAAGGAAGAATCAATGCTCACCTTCAACTGGGCTTTATTTGAAGCAGAATGCTCTGCAAAGCAAACATACCAATGAATCAAATAGAGCACCACATATTTCCTACATGGCCAACCTTTTCCAATACTAGCACAAAATGATCTTGCTCCTCCTGCTAAGGAACATGGGCATCAGATACCCATCTCAGAGATACTATTCCTACATATTAATTCTCTGGCCAGAGTAGTGCAGTTGACAGTCCTATCCAGAGAGGACAGATTTAGATTCCAACCACAGGTCTGCAGGAAGATTGCCAGCAAGGGTACCTGGGGATGTGCTCAAAAAGCATATGCTAAGGTTGGTCTGTTTATGTCCCTTTTGGAGGCTACACCAACCACTTCAGACTTACTCTTTGTATTCCAAACTAAATTGGACTCAAAGAAGTTGCAAACAAAACACATACTACTGAATATAACAATGATGTTTCAACAGGTTGGCTAAAAAAAATTAGCAAGTGAAATAAGAGCCAAGGGGAAGACCAAATGCTCATTTTCTTCTAGGCCAGTAAGGAAAGAATAAAAGGTCTCACATCCTAGTGAACCACAACACCTGCACTTCTCAGCTCTTGAATGCAGTCTGAACTGGCTTCTAGTCACTTTTTTCCATTTCACTAATCCACCTGGTAACTTACTTTTGTTGTTTGGAGGAGAGCTAGTAATCTTCTCAGGACTGCTCGAGCGGCTGAATGTTACATTTTTCCCTGGGGTCTGGGCTAGTTCAGAGGCTTTGTGGGGAAAACAAGACAAAAAACAAAAAAAAGAGCAAACTATAAAAGATGGTGGGTATGAGCCTCCCACCAGCATCTCTGGGTTAGCCAGTTGCATGCACAGTAACTCTCTCATGCATTAATACCACCCAGACTTTGCAGGCAATTCCATCTTCCTCCTAACACTGGTAGGTCTGAGTGGCACCATTGGCGCCCCTCCAGACATGCAAGTAAAGCAGTGATGGTATTTGAAGTGCGATCCACACAACTGCGCTTCCTGCCATGCATGCCACATGTGCATGGCAGGAAGCATGACTGCAGGATTGCAAAACAGTTCCCATCACGCCTTACTGCTTGTGCAAGAGGAGGCTGGGATCACAAGCCCAGGCTCCTCCTTCAACAGCAAGTAGCAAGCTCTTGTGGCTGGGAGTCCCCACAACCTACATGGCTTCCAGCCTTGGGGGTGCTCCAGGGATCCCCACCACTTGGAGATCATAACTGACATGGGCTCCCAGCTGTTGGGGTGCTAGGGGCACCCTCATGGCTACAAACCTGTATCAACTGTAGACTCCCAGCCATGGGGGTGCCTGGGGAGCCCTGGCAGGTGCCAGCTCCAAGCCACTTGGGCCCCTGGCCACACATTCAAATGGTGTGATAGGAATGAGCAGAAAAGTTATACATTTTTTGTGGAATAATTTTGTGGCTTATTCTTCCTTTTTTCATGCTGCTAACTGATTGAAAGTTTGAGCAGGTGATGATTTAAGATGTGATAAACCATTTAGTGACGTTTTAAGTGTAACGTGTATGTGGGACCTTACAGACCAACTGGTTCAGAGAGGTACATACCTTCCTGAAAGATTCAAAGATACATCACATATACAGCTCTTCTGTAAATTAATCCTGAACACCTCAAGCCAGTCAATAGTAAAGATAAATTTCAACAAAACATTATTAATTTCAGCCACTACTAGAAGTAAACTGCTAGGATCACTTCAAGTGAACGCATCTATAAATCTTAAACTCCTAGACTGCAATTTTGTAGGATGTTCTTTATGAGGGCTCATGTCTCTCGAACCAATTACTCTATCTAATGTACCACACTGCCCTACCTCAGGTTACCTCAGTTTACCACCTCTCTTCTTCTAACACTGAGTAAATTTAGTGCCCTTGAAAGGTTCTTGAAAACCAACTCCTTTCTTGACTGATAGCACAGGAATGAATGGCTCGGGCAGAAACAAAGCAAGCTTCCCCATACTGCATGTTAACCTTAGTGCCTTGCTCCGAGAGGTGAAAGACTTTAGTCGCAGCCCCTGTTTTAGACCTGATAAACTGGACAATATGGTCATGGCTTATGTGCCAAGAACATCAGTACCCTAAGAACTAAGCTAAAGTTATTCCCTGTTGATAATTATCAACATGGTCTGGATTTGAATGCCATGAACTGAACATGACAGGCTCTATGGCCCCATTAACAGTTCTTTGAGACCTCCAGACTCCACTGAAGAAGACTTCAATGATACCAGCCACAGCCCAGCATCTCCTAATCCAGGCCTGCTTTAAAAACCACAGCATTAACTTGGAGAACTCCTCCAACCTCAGTTTTTCACTTGCAAGGCAAAGGATGGAGAGGCTTAAGGTGCACGGTAGAAGGATATCACTGTGCATGGAACAAAGAAGTGCTGGAAGAGGGCTCATCACTGAAGTAGGAAAAGGGAGCTGACAGCACTTATTGTAAGACCTAAAGCTATTAGTGAAACGCAGTACAACTGAATAGGAACCTCTATATCATTGGTTTTCAACTGAGATGTTGCAAAACCCCCTGAGGGGTGCTACGGTTAGGTAAACATACCCAGAGTACCTCATGCACAGCCAGACTGAGAAGGGATGCAGCACGTACACACACACTCCTGCCTCATTAGGGTCTACTGATAAGCCAAAGCAGGCAGGAGACCCACTGGTTTATACTACAGCCCTTCCTACTCCAGACCCCTTTCTCTCCCCTCCCTAGTCCCCACTCCCAGAAACAGTGGCATGCAAGACTGTTCCATCTGCCCCTCGCTTCTGTTTTTGGGAGGCGCCAGGCACGGTCAGACTAATAAGGGATGCAGCATGAGCCAGCTCTCCTGTCCAGAGACATAACAAGTCAGTCGGGTACCTGGGGAAGCTGTGATGCACAGAGGTAGAGGCATCATCAGGCTGTCCCTGTGGTACTGGTGCGATGTTGCAGCTGTGGGAGCAACTGTTTTTTGGGTCTTTTTGCACCCCACCTTCCAGGTCAGGGCCTGGAGCTACAGCCTGCTTAAGAGTTGTCAGAGAACTCGAATGAGGCAGGACAGCACATATGTACTGCAGCTCTTTCCAGCCTGGCTGCAGCAGCACCTGATTAACACCAGCTGAGGAGGCAGAAGAGTGGTTCTCAACCACAGGTGCCACAAATTTGAAAAAGTTGGGAATAACACTCTAAATCTAGGAAGGGGAACCATTGCTGCATGCATACAGAATAGGTCCTCTGTAAAAATTGGACCTGCATTACAAAAGCCACCAGCATGTACACGTCACATCCAGACCCCAGTTTTCTCCACAGTGCTGGTCTCTGTCAACTGCAAGACTGACAGAGCACAAATACCTTAATAAGTCTTCATGTTAATAAAAAGATAACAAAACAAGAGCCTACAAGGAGCTCATTGCTCCATGACAGGAAGGAGAACATACCCAGCTCTGCCATCTTGCCGGAGCGCTTTGGAGTCTGGAAGGAGTAAACTTCACCACCACCACCTGCCCAGGGGCCATTTCTGCAGGAATCTGTTAGACATGGGTAAAGAGTGGTTTCTATCTGATAAACAACTGGTGTGAGTCTGACACGATGTTTCACTATCGATGCTGGAGGTTTTACATGAGACATTTGTGTGACAAAAATAAAGGGGGGGGGAACAGTTCTTGAGCTGCCAAACCCCAACCAACCACACAGACAGCCAAAGCTGGCTGTCACCAACACCTGCCTGAAGAAGAACAGCTGTCTCTTAACAAGCTTGTGCAAGAGTTTCCTGAAATGATGGACATCGTTTCCGCACCAATACCTTGGGCGCCTGCCCCCAACACAGCCACGTAGCTCTGCTGTTCCAGGACCTCCTGCTCCTCCTCGTCATCCGAAATGTTCTCAAGCTTCTTCGCGAGCCTCCTCGCACCCAGCACGTGGGGGGCTCGGTCCCTTTTCACTTTAGCACCTACGATTGCAAAGAAAACCCGCGCCTGCCGCTACACCGCTTCAATACTCCGTGCCACAAGAGCGCCCGGGAGCTCCCGCGCAGCACCAGAGACAGGCCCCGGGGCTGCACACCCGGCTCCGAGCTGGAGCGCCCGCGCTAAGGCCCGAGCGCCCCGCCCCGCCCCGCCCCGCCCCGCCCGTACCCGCGTCCTCGGAGATGTGCCGCAGCACATCCTCGTCCGGCACGAACTTGGCCTCCAGGCGCCAGCCGCCCTGCGACGCGGGCTGGCTCATGGCGACCCCAGCGCCTCGCGAGGGGAAGGAAGACCGGGCCTGCGAGGATGCGAATCTACCGCCCACCCCGCGGGCTGAGCTGCACCAATGAGGCGCGCCGCCGCCTCGTGAGCGATCAGCCCTGCAGCCAATCGGCATCCCCGCCTCCCCCTTCCCCGGATGTAGCCGCCCCTCGCCAATCGGCAGGGGGAGCGAGAGAGACTGAAGTAACAGCAGTGATGTGTTCCGCCCGTTCTCACGTTCCCTCCTCCCTCTGGGAAGGGGGGGAACGGATCCTTAGCATAACTACCCAGCGGGGCGGGGCCAGTGCGTGGGATCACGTGAGGCCGCAGCCGGTGCTTCGGACCTCAGCCCGCGCGTCATTTCTGTGCGGGGGACACTAGGCGGCTTCCTCAGGGGGGCCTCCAGCGAGAGACTTCATAATAAACTACCAGGCAAAAACCCAAGCGCCCCGCCCGCGCTAGTTCTCGTACCAGGTCTAACCAAAAACACCGGGGGGGGGGGGGGATCTAGCTACTAATTGAGGTGGCGGCACCGGCGCGCGGCTGCTATAGGGAAGGCGGCGCAAGCTCCTCGAGCCAGACGGGGCCTTCCTGAGCGCCGGACAGCGCCCGCCCGACTATGCAGGTTTTTGGCTCGCAGCCGCCGGCGGCCTGCAAGGTGGGGCACGGGACATTGATGAGAGCGGCCCCGCAGGGCGAGGCTGGGAGAAAGGAGGGACTGAACTGGAAAACGGGATAGGGGTTCTTACGGCCTGGGGGAGGGGGCGAATTCTCATAGAACGGGTTCCTTCAGCTCTGTCCGCATAGAAATGCTGCTTCCCTCCCACGTACTTGGTTCTAAAATTTAAGGTAAGCACAAAAGGGCTGTGACTGTGCCCCACACCTGTCCCTGAATACCACTGATAAGATGCATACTTTTTTCCAGAAACAGCACAATATTTATTTCACATCATATATCTGTGTGTATGTATATTTTCTGCATTGCAGATTGCTTTAAATTTTATACATCCTTATTTACAGTGATTTAAAATATTTATTTTTCATCTCTGGCAGATATTTACAAAAAGTCAACAGTAACTACATTTCACATTTCAACAACAGTCAACAGCATTAACCAGTTTCAGTAAGACAGTTAAGATAATGGCTTACATGCACCAATAATATGATCTTCAATACGTGCCATCTTCAACTCTGCAAGATTTCCCCCTCCCTCTTGTCCCAGTTTAAAGGACAGCATCACACAGCAGAGACTGTGTTTATGATGCACCCAGTTCGTTTAGTCTTTCACCAGTACTGTATCCTGAATGTTTGCAGGTTCATATCAACATGCAGAGTCCTGCTGGTAAAATGGGAGTTTATCTAATTATTCAGGTCCTTTTGCCAAACATTTGTCCATAAAAATAGGTTACTTGCTGCCTATTCACTTTCTGTGACAGAGATAAAATTACATCAATGCAAAATAGTAAAAGTCCTCAGAAACCTTCATTCTGAGAAACAAACCTGGTATGACAGAAAAAGTAAGAAAAAAAATCTTTAAATCCTTACAGAATGTTTCATTTTCCTAGTTAAACTGATTGCAAATCTTGTATTGTTACAAGGACAGTAAGAATCAAAAGATTCACTCTAACGTAGAAGAATTACAAATTTTAAAAAACACAGCATGGGGTATTTCAGTGTATTTTTCATAACAAACAAAATCTACCAATAGTAAATCCAAAATGTTTTAAGAGTGTGACTGAATCATTCAAAATCTTTATTAGCTTATTTCCTGGATTCTGTAACTAATTAAATTACTCTTACAGTTTTACTTAATTATGTGGTTTCTTTCCATAAGTCACTAGTAGTATTACCCTTCCCCAAAAGTATGCACTCTGTAAGAAAACAGCAAAAAGTTATATTTTAAAATAACAGTTGAATACACACACGACACACACTTTGACCACTAACAAACAATCCATGAATACTTTGCAAAGTAGCTTATCCTGAGTGATTGCCAACTCGTACTTACTAAAGGTATGAGTCGTGTAGTTACTAGTAATCATTTTTTCTTATGAAAAATGCAAATTAGTGCAGGCATGTGAATTGTCTGAACTGAGAAAAAAATTCAGCAACTTTTTTTCTGTCACTTTCAAATCTTTTTATGATAGCAAAAAGAAAATTTAGCTCGCTTTGAAGAGATTGCTTTATTGACACCAATTTCTCTGTTTTGTATTCATTTTTAGAATAGGATCCACTATCTTGGCTTACTGGCAGGTATTCCTAAACTCAAGTCATCCCAGTTACAAACACAGTACAACTATTTGTCTTGTTTGTAGGCATTTCAGTAATTAAACAATTTCTGCATGGAATTTTTCCGGACATAATCTTTTGGAAGGTCAGAATTTTAATTTTCTGTGATAGAAGCATTCAGTCAGAATAAAAAGGTTTTCTGTGCAAAGCTATTCACTTCTTACTGACTATAAAGGCAATAAATAGCATCTTATGCCAAAATAACAAATGGGACAAAGTCAATTTTTATCATGCTAAGGAACTTAAAACCCTAGATTCTAGCTTAGAATGTGTCAGAATCTGAAAATTATTGTATGCCTGTTTTCATCAATATTCCTCACAGGTGTAGAAAATTAATTCTTTAGATGAGAGGGAAAAATTATTGAAGAATGGACCCTTTTTCAGACACTTTTGGTCCTTGAGCAGTATTTTTTGTGAAGTAAACTGATGCCCACAGTAAAAATAGAATTCACTTTTCTAGACTGTGAGAAAATACACATATCATGAAACAAAGAAACATACCATTAATTCTAAAACTAAAAGAAATGGTTAGCCTGGGAGAGGCTGCACACATGAACTTAAATTTCTCCTCCACAGATTGTATCTGAGGATTTTTGTTTCTGATACCTGGGGATGACTACAGAATTAACAGAATCTATTCTAATTGCAAGCATCAACCCTTACCCAACTCTCAGGTATGTTTTATTTGTAGGTGGCTATAGCCACCTCTTTTCTTCCTGTTCTATATTTTGCAAGCTAATATTAAGTAGAGTTGCATTAAAATATATATTAAAATGTAAGCAATGGCCATATGAAAATAAATACGTATGCCAGCTTCACAAAACATGTTCTTTTCACCAACTAGTAATGAATCAATTTGCCCCACAGCTCTTCATTTTCTTCCATCATTGTGTAAAAACCATACAATTTGGGGCTTCAGATGATCAAGCGTTATAGTAATTTTGAAAAAAATGGATTAATATATTTATATTACAGCCACAAAAATATGAAAATAAAACTTTAGTGTAGTATAAAAACCCATGACTATCCAAGAGCTGTAGGGAAACGGAATAAACTAGGATAATCAAGGGCAATTAAGGCCCAGCTCCTACAAACAAATGTTACATTTAAATACTGAAAAAAATATTACATGTGGTATGGTCTGGTATACATTGAATACATAATCCATTTGCAGCAAATATGTGCTTTTATTATACAAGCTTGGAATGAACTGGCATAAATTACTCTTAATTTTGTCCCTTGAGTTTTGCAGCCATCCTTAACTCATGGAATAAAAATGCACATTCACTATCCACACAGACTACTTTGATAGCATCAATGGATACAACAATAATATACAAGTAATGCACTTAACACCATGATAAATGTATTAAGGTAACAATGTCTTTGGCAATGATAGATTGTAACAATTTAGGTTTGGATTATTACATTTTAAGAACATTAAGAATATCTTTGTTCTGTGTACAGCGCATATATATTTAGCTCATATTCTATTTATAGATTTCCATTCTGTGGGTACAGTAATTTATAAAGCTTATTTCAAGTCTGCTTCTTTTCTTGAGAAGCTATTATTAGTTTCTACCTGATCTGCAGAGTCTTTTGGTTTACTATTGGATTCTTTATTTCTTTTTAATCCAACTAAAATGATCATCAATCTATTTATCAGAATTGTTTTCAGGTTGATTCATCACAAAATAAAAAAACCTGAAAACATGAAAAGCAGACAGCCACTGGTTTATCTGAAAGGACAAAAAGAAGTTTATGCTGTTGGTATAAACATGGCCATAGTAGTGTAGAATAACCTGCTCCAAAATGAAATCTTCATAATATAATTTTCATAAACCTTTAATCCACTATGTATTGAAGAAACTTTCCTTGAGCTATATTTTTCAATTAAATACTAATATTCAAAATGTAAAGCAAATCACATAGTAAAGACACAAAGGGGTGGAAAATAGGTTACCCTCACTATGCAGTAGCTTTGCCACTATACAGTCATGAGTCTTACCCCTTAATCTTACATTTGTATTTACACAGAGTATACACACAATTGAGGCAATTGATTGTCAACACGTGACAAATATATGCATCTACCCACACACAAATAAACCTCACATGGTGAGAAAAAACCCTGCCCCAGTAAATTCTACTATTCACAAAAATAGTGCAAATAAAATACTTTATCAGAAAACAATATTATTCTCACTATTCTGATGTCAAAGCAAGTGATTTTAAGTACTTTAAAGCTAGCAAGAACAACATGAGAATCTAGGTTGGAAACAACAGATTTAAGTATCTGTAACTTCTGTATGCAAAATAGCTGATATGACACATCCTTGCCATGACATCATAATTACTATTACAGTATGGAACTTCAAGCTTCACACTGCTAAAAAGCTTTTTAAAAATCATATCAGAAAGAATATTCAAAAATTGTATTTGTGATGTACAATAAGGTCCAACATTGCAACACACTGAAAACTAAAAGAAGGGACAATACAGAAAGTTAATCTTCATGTTGCACATTCAGTTTAACCACCATTACCCGTCACTGCTGCCTGCAGTAGAAAAAGGTCTCACAGTTCAACCAAAATGCTACTTAGAATAAATACCTAGAAAGGTTGATCAAAGCTTTAATTAGCAAGCCAGTAATTTTGTAGTTTTTAAATTATAAAGCCCCAGGAAAATTGGTTACAAAATGGCAGCATATTATTGTAATGTGGTAAAAACAGTATATAGTTATACTAGAAATCAAGGGATAATACATTTATCCTTATTTATATGTATATATACACCTGCATACAGTACCCACTGTTCCTCACCCAAGAGCTATGTGCACACATACTTAGATGAGAAGGTGAATGTAGCATTCGGTTTTCTGACTCTCTCTTGTATGCATGCGGCAGCTGTATTGAAATATAACAGGGGTCTAAAACTAGTCCATGATGTTACATACCAAATGCACCATAATACCAGGACAGTTAGGTATCAAGAGATTTAAGTTTAAGCATCTCTCACAATCATTAGAAAGTTCTTTTAACATAGTTTTGTATTTAATCTATCACTAGCATGTAACATATCCTTCAAAGTCAGTTAATTCTTTCAGTTTGTAGCCCAAAAATAGCCATTTCCATTACTGCCACAGTACTAGTATGTTTCATTACACGCTTGAATCCCCTTGGTATAGACTGACACATTTTAGGGCGTTAATGATATGCTCAACTGACATGACACCATGACACATTATTATAACTAACTCCTTCATGATTGTTAATGGATTAATTATTCTGTAAGAAAGATGTTGATCAGGTGCTGTCTGACTCAGAAAGCACCTGAAGGGTCCTTGGGAAAGATTATACTGTATTGTGTCAGTATACTATAAGGAATTGGGAAGCTAACCAAAACAGGAGTAGACGTCTCAAAAACTTGAGAAAGTAAGGTTTATATATACACAGAAAGCAGACTAACAAAAGATTTGATTTTTAAGATGCACCAAAAGACATACCACCAGAAAGATTACCAAACACAAAGCTGTTTTTTGTACACCTAAGATTTTAAACAATTCAGATCTGAGCACCCAAAATTTACTCCCCATCTGAAAGCACAGGACTGTTTACTTTTGCTGAACATATTTAATTTCATTTTGTACAAGAAATGGATTATGATGTGAAAACTTTTCTTAACTTTATGGCTTGATGCAAATTTTTAAAAGAGAGTTATAAACCCATTAGGTGAGAGCTTTTAATGGTCAAGGGAGAACCTAAAAGCAGTGCTACCAAACAAATGGAAATGTTTTGTTTATAACTACACAACAAAAATATATGTTACAATTCTTCCAAGCTCAGCTGATAAGTCTGACTTGTAGTCCTGCCCCAAAAACCTAACATAACAATAACTTGATCCTTATCACTTTTCAGTTATGGCTATTTATCTTTACTAATACTCCCTTTTCTGTTTTACATCTGTTCAAAATGCACCATTTTTACTCTTTAAATAAAAACAGCAAAGCTTCTGCACAACTATAGTTGTGGCACTGCCTCCACTGCTAGTGCTCTAGAAAATGAACTGACACCAGGGTCAATCTCTTGCTACACAGCAGTTTTAGGATTTTTCACAGTAGACATTCCTGAGGCTGGTGTTACCCAGGTGCTCTACCTCATGGTTACTCCCAATTTTGTCTTTGTTCTATTTATGCTCACAAGTGATATTTAAATGCTAATTGCAATTATTAAAAAAAGAAAAAGGCTTTTTCTTTTCTCTTTGCCAATTACTGGTTTATTCTCATCTCAATCTTTCCTCTCTGAATGCAAATTATTAAGATTAATAATAGATTAGTAAGATTAACGGACCACCTGGCCATTTAGCCCATCAGCCACAAAGACTCCTTCCTCTAATTGTTTAAATAAAGAGGGTAAAGTTGCTTTGAAGAAAATACTAATTGAAATGAGGGCTGACATGCAAAGAAAATCAGCAGTTACATTTAAAAGAAAGCATTAAATAAGTTTTTATACTACACTACAATGTTACTTTATAGCTGAGAAGTCTTTACAACTTTAATATAACCTGTTATTTTTAACTACCTGTGTATATTCTTTCACAGTGAAAATGATGAAGCCAAAGTGCCCATACCCCAAAAGATTGCAATTGTCTACTTTTCTATCAGTTAGTAACCTACACCCTTCCAGGCAATAATACAAACAGAGAAAAAAAGGTTAAATTCTTTCTTTTTTCTCTGCAAAAGCAAACTAGAGACAGACAAAGATATGGGGAACATTTTCCTTTGTGATCAAAAGTGTACTTTTAAACAGTGCTCTATAACTTAAGTATCGAACGCTCCCCATACACCAAACACATACATTCAAGAATTGGCTCAATGGCATGAGTTCTGAGTTTTCTAGCGGATGGGCTGCTCCACGCCACTAAGTTATGGAATTGTATTTACAAAATGCAATGGGTTATAAATACCAAGGCAGTGAAGTGTGATCCTTCTGGGAGAAAAGGACTGTCAGTAACCCCTTTGTACAAACAATGCTTCCAGAAAAGTGTTTCACATTGAAGCTTCAGTGTTTCAGCAAACCATCATCTCTGTCTCTGATACAGCTCCTTGGAAAATGATCTGTCTGAAATATAAGTTTCAAAATCTATACTGTGACTGAATTTAGGGACACCCTATCTAGAAAGCAGCTGAGAGGTTCTCTCCAGTACACTAAAAAAATCAGCCTGAGGAAGCCCTCTCTTTACCTGAAGATACACTTAATTCAGTGATCGTTAACTCACAAAAATAGGACCAGAACTAGTTTATTATTCCTGGGAAAGTGTGCACCCCTCCAACTTCAGAACTACTTTAAGGATATAGTCTTTCTAAATTGTAGCCTATCACAATGACCCTGTGTCCTGGAGGGAAGACATGTAACATTAAACATGGCTACAACGCCATTAAAAGTGCACTGTAACCTACATCAGCTCACAGTCCTCTCTGTCTGAGTGGGCAACAACTTGGTAATATGCACATCTCATTTTCTGAATGTTTAGTATTTTAGGGGTAAGAGTACAGATCCGAGAAGAGAAGAACTACCCTCATTTTAATGAGAAAGTGCAGTAGACAGCCAGGAGCAATGATGACTATCCCCTCCCCCAGAATTGATTGCACAAACTCAGAGAGGTCCAAAGTCATATTAGAATCTCTGAGGCACTCCTGGTTCTGAGAAAGAAAAAGTCACGATCCAGTAGTCTTTGCAGTAATGTAGACTGAGAAAACTAACCCGTTTCTATTTCATGACAAAAGCCAAAGCATCATCTCATAGGGATCACATTCACCATTTCTGCTGACATCTCCAGTCTCACAGTGTTGAAATGGGACTGATCGGCCTACGATGGATTGCACATCACCCAAGGAGAAAGGAAGGCATAGGAAAAGGCATACAGTACATTCTATACTGCTTCACAACCATGTTTACAAGGGGCAGGGACTGGGGAAGAGGAGAGATTTATTGCTTTTTCAGTACAAAATACAGTATAATATCTAAACCAATTCAAACAAGATCACAACAGTCAGTATTTTCACACCGTGGGATGAAGGTTCTTCTTTTGCTCAAGGATGAATTTTATGTGGGTTAAAGGGAAAGATGGAGGATTTGGAGGGGAATCAAAGCTACACCTGGGATATCAGCTGCATATTGAAACTTGGAGATCGAGACTGCTTGGTCAGGGGAGCTCCTGGGGTAAGGAGATCTTTACCATCCCCAGCTTGGCCTAGCCGATCTTCCTGTAGGCTGATAGTTGAAAATCGATTGGCATTGCCAACTGCTAGATTAGTAATATCCTCAGTACCAACCCCAACACTGGAGCCTGCTTGACTGCCATTCACATAGTCAAAGGATTTACTGGAGGAAGTACTGGCGGTCCGGATCAAGTTCAAACTACTGGCTTTTGGCACCACCTGCCCAGCTGGCAGGCTCAGGTGTTTCTTAGTAGGTGTCATCTCAATTCCATCTGCACTTAGGTCAGTTGCCTGGTGCAGGTACTGCTTCCGAATTACTGAATCTCGAGGGCTCTCACTGGATTTAGTGGTAGAAGATGTTTCTTTGTCTTTAGCAGAACGCCCACTTGCTGATTTTCTTAAGCTGCTCCTCTGGGATGTAGACAATAAAGGTTTGGTCCCAACTGGCTGGCTGCTAAGGGAAGCACCTGATGAAAATCCTTCATCAGCATCATTGAGGTTCATGGATTCCTCCCTTCCATTTACACTCTCCACATCTATAAAACCCAAAAACAAACAAATCAGACCCAGAAACTGAGCAGTCAAGTCACATGAAGCAGTAAAATGTGCACACACAAGAAGGTGAATTGTGTTTGCTGAGCCAAAGGTTTTTCCACTTGTTACTAAGGATGATTTTTTGCTACCAATAAGCTTCCTGTTTTATACACTAAATGGTAAAATTTGCAAGTACTGAAATTAATTGGTGCCTCTACTGATTTGCCTCTCATTTGCACTGTTTTTTGTCCTTGAAGAGTTACTTCTAACTTACACCTGCACATAGGAAAAAATTGGGTTCAGTCATTCTTGGTTCTAGCCACAAGCCCCAGTCTTCTCTCACACTTGTATAAATATTACTTCTGCTTACTAATCTAAGCAGAAAATTACATCCTCCATTAGTCAGACTAATCAACTTTTTATCTAGCTAAATGATTTGTTACAATATTTTATCATCATCCTCTTTAAAACTAATCAACTCTGCCATTCTAGGGAGAGATAATCATCAGCATCTAAATAAAACTTTGCTTTATTATACGAATGCACTAGCCAATTGTTTAAGAGGCCTCTACAGCCCCTTCACTCAGCCTTTCAACTTAAGTTTCTACTTTTTAATCTGGATTTACAGCAGAATTTCAAGAGGTTCTGAATACATGCAGTTCCTCTTGGAATCTGTTTGCTTTTGTAAGAGCTCAGGAACCTTCAGGATCAGATTAGACCCCTTGTTATAGCTCATCTTTTAACACTGCTATAAATGTGGTAGATTTCTACTGGTGATGCTAGCTGAGACCTTGAATTTAGCAACTAAAAACTTTTCACTGGAGATAAATCTGACTCCTAATTATCCCTCCCCCAAATTCCTACCTTCCCTTCTACTCACAGCAGTTGAATTACATGCAGCTGGATTCCATTTTATTTAAACTAAAATATCTATGTAGCTTTAGATTATATAAGATTAAACTGAAAAAAGATTTCAGGCTTCCAAACAGAAGGTCCCAAGGTTGAACAGAAACCTATAATTTTAGTCCACAAATGGGAAACCAATTTGTAGGTGACTTTGTCTTTAATCTCATGGGAAGCACCCTGGTATATATTTTTGAAAGGTGGAAATATAAAACCTAATTGAGAATGTACTTGATGAGTCACCTTTAGAAAGGGCTGCTTTAATAGACTGCAACAGCAGATGAGCTCTGTTAGTGTGCAGGCTACAAACACTTTTGGAAGCCCCTTTTAGTCCCTGGTTCACATTTTGTTGCATTTTCTCTGTTGCTAAGCATATAGATGTATTTATTTTAGTCCTTGTTTTCAGTCCTATAAAGTGTCTAGGGATGTTAAAAAAACAACAACAAACAAAATCTCACTGTTCCAACTGCAATTTTGAGACCCAGGGAAATTCACAAATTGTTTTCCTATCACAAATATGAAAAAATAAAATTAATTATTTAACTTAAAAGTCTGATCTGAACATTCTAAATTTCAAGAACTGGAACTTTTGCTTATGTTCCTTTTCATTCAAAAAATACTACTTTCAAGAGTAGGGAAAAGCCAAAAGTTTCACCCTAGTTCCAAAAGTGAGTTCTTCAAGTTGTAAGAATTTCAAATTTCCTTTTAATAGCCTAAATAATGATTGATTGTTTCTTACAAAAAGTGCACGTGACAGCTTCAATTGCTGTTATTCAAATAACAGTTTGTTAAATTTAGTTTGCCACCAGTCAAACAGGTAGTATGAAGCGCCTTCCCTGAATGAAGGAGGAAAGCACACCTTTAATGATATTAAAATATACAAGAGACATATGTCTGTTCTTCCATGTAAACTGTTGTCAGTGCACCGACAACAAATGGGTTAAAAGTAGTACGTGAACATACAAGCTTGTCTTCTGATAGCCACTTTTTAGCTCTTGACGTTGTTTCAATATGAAAAAAAAAGTCTGGCTCGATTCTGCTCACATTCAGAAGCAGAAGTTTCAGAACTGGGTTATTTTCCTGTCCTTTTCCCTTTAGGAAAAAATAAATAAAATAAAACCTTTTCTTTGAACTTAACATCGCTTATTATTCAGCCTACAAGATATCAGCAGTCCCTACCAGTTTGGGCATTCTCTAACCCAGGGGTGTCAAATTTATTTAACCCAATGAGCCAGATGAGGGTCACTAGGTCCGTCTGCAGGCTAGATTGGGACCACACGCTGAAGCAAGCATGCAAGGCTGGTCCAGCAGGTTGCTGCATAAAAGTGTGTGTGCCCTTTGCTCATCCCTCGTGTTGCATGCAGTGCACACAGCCAATTCAGCTCTGCACACTGCATGCAGCATTTGCCAGCCCTAGTACCACAGGCACTGCATACAGCACAGAGACTGCATACAGCACACAGTCCAGGGCCCGTGTCGCCCGAGGTGCCTTACTCGATTGACCCAGCACACTTGCTCCAGGGCCTGGCAGGATTGGGTCCAAGGCTTATCAGTACTCACCAGAGCATATGCGCAGAGCCAGTCTGGCAGGACACCACATGCGGCACACACCCTGCTGACCCCATGTACTGCATATATAGTAATTCCTAGAGCAGGACCAAAGCATGCTACATGCAGCATAGGGTTGGGCACAGGGCATAAACTGCATGCCACATCCTACTGGACAGGTTTTGCAGATTGGCTCAAGTGCAGCCCAATCCAGACCAGCCCAGGAGCCAATGCTCAGGTTCAGGCCAATGCAAGCATGAGTGCTGCATGCAGCATGTGCCCCAGACCAATTCCCTGTGCTGTGTATACTGCCAGGTCCAGCCTACTGGCCAAACCAGCACTGCAAGCCACAAGTGTCGTACAGGGTCAGTTGGAGACTCATGGGTTGGATCATATTTAATACCCCCAGTCTAACCTAAGGCTATTCTGAGAGCAGTGTAATGCTGGTCTGCTTCATTGTGTAACGTCTCAAATATTTAATTAAGATCCCCAAAACAGAAGGAGTTCCTCAATGTTG
The DNA here is from genome assembly GCF_052110815.1 of Crocodylus siamensis. Lineage (NCBI taxonomy): Eukaryota > Metazoa > Chordata > Crocodylia > Crocodylidae > Crocodylus > Crocodylus siamensis. The sequence goes on along the minus strand of NC_143398.1, from coordinate 183,020,075 downwards.
CAGTTTTAACCCTGTATGGTAGGGGAGAGGGTAGAAATCAACCTTAGGATAAAACAGACATTTTAAAAACATTACGAAATATTTTCTATTCATCAGAATGAAGACCAGTGTACTTATTGCAACTTCTGGAATAATTATTTAAAATCCTTTTTTTGTTTTGTTTTATCTCACTATCTAAAAGGACTTGCTTCAAAATGTGTCTTTTCTTGTGTTCATACAAATATTTCTCTACGTTCAACAATGAGACATCATATGAACAACCCACCACCACCAACATACAATTCTCAAAAGGTGCTAGTAACAGACGATAGCATTATAACATCCTAAAAGCAAAAGCACCTTTTTCACCAGAACCAGCATTTACATTCTTTTATACTCTGCATGCAAAGCTGGATGAAAGTGCATTTTGCTAGGAGCAGCACCAGCTTAACACCTCCCCTCTCAACTCTTCCTTATTCAAATATATAAAATGCAACTTGCAAGGAGACATCCAAGCAATGGAGTGGAACACTTCAGTGCTTCCTCAGTTTTTAAACTGACATTCAAAGAGAGCGTAAGTAAAAGATCAGAGCTGCTAGGGGCTCATCCTACTCAAGATAAATGACAGGAAATCTGTGAGAGCAAAGCAGAAAGACCAGACACACAGAATTTATTTATCCGTTCAATTCAGAGAGGAGACTGAGAGGCTTGGTGCAAGCTTTTAGATGCTGCAACTACGCACAGGCATGGGCAGCTCAGCGGTGCTCAAGAACGAAGAAAACAGAGAAGACATCATGCAAGAGAATCTCTCACTGGTAAGATCCCTGGTATTCTGGAAAGTTCTCACTGTAGTTAAGTCATTCAAACATACATAGTTATCATAATGCTCGATATTTTTCTTTTAAACACTGCTCTCAGAAACAAGGAAAGGGGGAATGCAGTTTCACTGTCTACCTCCCTAATCTGGAACACAGGACTCAGGAAAACTGGTGGTTTTCAACAAACCGTTAACAGAATCAAGAAGCATTCCTTTTTCTTAGCAGTCTTACTGATCAAATCCTTGTAAGTGTTGTGATACATAAACTAAAGAAAATGAATAGTCAGTCGCATAGTTCTTCCCTTCAGGATTTGCAATATTTTTCTGTAGGAATTAGTGATTCTAAGTAACATGATTTTCTTTGTTGTACAAGTCAATACAAAGTATATCCTGCAGCAGTATTTTAAGAACAGTAGTACCACCATACTGGGATAGAAGAGTGGCCCATGTAGTCCAGTATCCTGTCTCTGAAAAACTGTCACTGACAAGCAGACCTGTCTCTAATCATGTCAAGCATTAGAGGGAGAGTATATGAACAGAGCATGTCTAAAGTAATCTATCCCCTGTCATACCTTCCTTGGCATCAACCATCAATGGTTTAGCAATGTCAGAGGATACATCCCTGACTATTCTATGTAACAGTTTCCAGTAAGCTTGTCCTCCCTGAATTTTTCTAATCTATTTTGAACCTGGTTATACTTATCTGCCTCTACAACCTCCTGTGGCCACAAGTTCCACAAGTTAACTATATGTAAAAAATATACATCCTCTGGATCATCTTAAAACCGTCTCCTGATAATTTTAGTGGATGCCTTGTTTTTTCTTTTTAATTCTGGAACCTAGAGTTAACAGTTTCTTATTCACTTTATCCATACCCTTCTAGACTTCTATCACAAGTTATTTCCTCTCTGAATTGGCTTTTCCTTCAGCATTATCTACAACCTACTACACACACCTATAGCTGCTGTCACTACCAACTGACAAGAGAACACACCCCTCTGAGAGAACACTAAGTTTCTTCCTGGAAACAGGCAGAATAATTTACAAATTGGATCAAAAAGGGATTCTTAACCTTTTTCAAAAGACATTTAATTCAGTTTACCCTTACCAAAATTAGATACATCACATTTGAAAGGAAATACTAAGATTCACTAAAAAAGATCTTTTCCACCATGCTATTGTTAGATAAGGCAATGCCACTTAAAATGAAAGCATTTGCAAATCCAAACTTCTTGCAAAATCAGCATCAGTAAATTACCAAGGTAATAAACAGACCATAAAAATGACGAATTTAATTTTTCAATTTCAAACCTAAATTAGCTCCCTGGCCCCCTTCCATCCCAAAACATTACTGAGTGGCAGAGTTCAGTCCAATTTGTTCAAAACAAATCATTATCAGCTTTCTATATTTAGAAATCAATTCACACATTGTTCACTTCCTTATCCAGGTAAATATGTGGGATGACCAAGGAACAGGTCACATAATACCAATATTTTAAAATAACTCAAGTGTAAGAAAGGTATATCTACATCTTTTCGCAACCACTGTTTTTAAAAAAGTTCTCTGCAAAGCTGAGGACTTCTCCATATCCTTCAGTTCATGCACATGCAATGTTCAATACCAGGAGTAAAACCAATCTGAACAAACAGAGTAAGGATAGGATAGGGCTCTTATTTACTGAGCATGCTCAAATTCACTATGCACCAAGAAGGAGATGCTAGAACTACAACTGAAGAACTTCATGCTTTTGTATGCATCTTAGCTTCCATAGCTCTTGCTTATTATACACATAGATTAAAAAGTGATATGCTTTTACCATGAAATACATCAAATTAAGAATCTCAGATTTTTATTTGCACAAGGACATCTCTGAAATTTGTACAGTCTGAAAATATTCTCCATCTTGGACAAATTGTGACTTTTATAAGATGTTGAAAATGGCAAAGGAATGTTCGCATAGCAAAGGAAATCTACATTACAGAAACAAATTAAGAAGATCAGGAGATCTTGAGAGTATCTTTTCAGCTAAATGCACAAGAAACTAAGCATACCTTCATCATCATCATCAAGAGAAACTGTAAATCAAATTCACTGGACCAAAGCATACTTTTTTAATAAAGATGACAAGTTCATAGATTCACTAAAATAAAATTAATCTCTATCAGTCAACCCACAAAATACTACTAACACGTGGCTGCAAAGGCAACTGTTCCAAAGCCCTACAGCATACACCAAGACAGCCTGAGAAGGAAAACTCATTGTTTTAAAGTGGCTTGAAATGAAACATCATTCCATTATGAAAACTTCTCCAATTGCTCTGTCAGTCTATTCATGCAGGCTAGCAACAAGATTGAGAGACCTCAGTTAAAAGCATCTTGAGGAAAAAATAAAAAAATCTGCCAGTGCAGAAGATTGGGAATCAGTCTTAGATAAAACCACCTTATAATTATGGCAGGATATTAGAAAATTTGAGAAATATTCTCTCATCAATATAAAGCTGTTACCAAATTCTTTTGTGCCCTAAACTGATTCTAGTTTCTTGACTAGCTTTTGCTCATTTGGTGCATTTTTTCCTCCTAATTATTAGAGTAAACATGCTCAGTAACAGGAATATCCAAGCAATCTCAAAGCACTTAGCTACAGCTCTTGCCTTTTCTTTAGCCATGCCAAGCTATCTTTCACTGCACAGAGATGCAAGCCCCAGGCCAGCCCACATGATAACAAAAGGTAGTACCTGACCTGGTGTTAGGTATATAGGGGATGCGTGTATTGCAAATAGAAGCTAATACACCCTGGGATAGTGGAAACACACACTAGTATGGAAAGAAGTTCTGCTTGGGGATAGGGAGCCAGGATCCTCCTCCAGCAACTGCCTCACTGACTTCTGCCTCCTCATCTCTGTCCTACCCTCTGTTGTGGCTGCTGCCAAGGTGGACTCCGGTAAGCCATGCTCAGGGGTCCTGCGCACCAGCACCTCCCCCTCTTGCTCACGTTTGATCCCTAGGTCTGTGGAGCCGTGTTGGATCGGGGAGCCAGGAATGCTTGAGTCAGCCTCGTTTGAGAAGTCAAAGCCATCTGGGATTCAACATATAACATTTTAGTGCTTTTCTATTCCTTTCTAAGCAACCAACCCAGGCAGGAAAAGAGAGAAGGTTTACGCGGACATGGAACAAACATACACTATCCACACTCAGTTACAGTTGTGTGTACACCCATAGGAAGGGACAGATGAGCTATACTGTACTGACAGACTGACAGATGCATAGAATGACACTGCAATAAGAACAGACATGACTAACAATCTGCAAAATGGTAACACCTGCTCTTTGGCCTAGACAGCTTGACTTGACTAGAAGACGAGATTATGAATCATCTCACTATTTGATTTGTAATGGATTACAGAGGAAAGCCTAATCTTTGTTTTCAAACTCTTGTCCCTCTTTTGCAGTTTCTTTTTAAGTAATTTCTACCATTTATGGTAGAGCCATTTATGCAGCCTTTTTAGTTCAAATGTTTTACACATGAAAGTACACAAAGCTTTGTAACCCTGACAGGCTTCAGAAACAAAATTTTGCCATCATACTGAAGATGCTTACTCATCTATTCAAGTTAAAATTACCACCATATCTATTTTTCCTCCTTTCATAGTTAAGTACTATTCTTAGGTACCTAGTTATCCACCAAAATAAATAAATAAAATTCCTTAACTAGCTCTACATAATTTATGGCGTGTTCCTTCACGCACTAATAGGAAATGATCTGACTTAAAAATCACTCAACTACATCTCCGACGGACTTCAGTGGGAACAGGGGATGCTCAGTAGCTTTGAAGGAGTCAGGCTACTTGCTCTAATTACTGATATGAGGCAATATAGTTAGTAAGCTGAGTGTGGGAGAGGTAGCAAAAAAACTCCTGAATACTAATTCCACAGCTATGCTATGCAACACAGAAAAGTTACTAAACCTCTCCCAGTTTCTTGTTTTACTTACCTACCTCCCAGAGTCCTATCTATATATTTAAAGTTCACATCCATGCAGTGTTCTGAAAATGTAAAGCACTACACTATTTTTTTAAAATAATTAAATAAAACTGTTTTGCCAACATTCAAACTAGAAGCCAGTTCATAAACAATGGGGATGAAAACAGTATGCTGCACAATTCACTGTGCAAAGAGATGACTCACCTTCTCTCCTCCAGCGATGGCGGCGGATTGAAGCTGTTGTAATGGCAGTCCGAGAGATTCTTGGTACTGTGGGAGTGACCTCCACTTTCAACACCTTCTGGCCTTCCTGCGATGCATCAGGGGCATCAAAGGGCAATGAGTTCTTCATGGCATTTGCAACCTAAAACAACAGTAAAAGGCTGTACAAATTTATCATCCTTTATTGTACTAAAGAGGGATGCCAGTTTTTGTGCCAAATTAAAAGATTGGGTAGGGGAGACCATAAAGACTGCTGCATGGCAGTGTGATGTATTCTTGCCAGATGTGGCAAGGACTTCAAGGCTCATCCTTTGAAAACAAAATGTTGGGCTCAATGGAAATCTGGTGTTTTAAGGAAGGCTTGAGGCTTCCCATTCCTCTTTTATATCACCATCAAAGAAATGCGTCACAATCCATGTTGATGGAAACAGTGAAAGTACTATGCCCAGCAACAAATAAAAACATGCTAGTTTCACAAAGGTGCTGCGATTAATTTTCAGTCTTCTGCTACCCCTTTCTTTTGAGAAAAAAAAATCCTACAAGGTTTTAGCATAAGTCTGACTAGCAAGGTGCTTCAAATCATTAAGATAAAATTTCCTTTATAATTTAAAGCATTTTCACTTACTGTAAAATCTTTAATTTTCTAGTTTTGAGAATTAAAATACTTTATAAACAGAAAAAAATTATAAAATAGGCATTAGATACTTCCAGATTAAAATTCCAATTTAAAAAAAACAGAAAGATGGCTATTCTAACAGTCACCTGCTAATTCAGTTTAGGATATGAAACAATTCCACCACCACCCTGCAACACACACAAACTCAATCAGTATGCTCTGTGGCACATGCAACGCCACCAGTAATAGAAAAGTCAAAATTGCAATCTGGTTTGCAACTTTCACAATAAAGTGATGAAAACTGAACCTGCCTTCATCTTCTTAAGCAGGGATGCTCAACCCACTTGGCCCACAGAGCCATGTTAGCCAACCTGCAGGGCTCCCCCATGGCTCCAAACATTTGGCAATGAGTGACTGGTGGCAACATTAACTGCCACTTCCCTACTGCCAAATTCTTAGACCCTTGGGGAGCCCTGTGGGCAGACAGCATGACCCTGCAGATTAGACTGGGTGTGGGGCCAGGGTGGTAACCCAATGGACCAGAGCCACCCATTATCCAGCCCGCAGGGCCAAATGTTGAGCACCCCTGTAATGGACCTTTGCAGCATTAACAGTAATATAAAACACTACAAAATATTCTGAACTTGTACAATAAACTCCAAGGAGTTTATTGTACAAACACATTCTCTGACAATGGTACGGGGAAGCACCAGAAGGCAGCTAGAAGGGACACGGGGGGAATGGACAGTATGTCACAGCTGCCTGCTGCCGACTGGGGCTATATCAGACCTTTCCAGACTGGACGTGGCCTGCAGGCTATAAGCTGCCAACCTCTGTTCCAATTCAATCCCCTAATCAAGGCAGGATCATTCCTCCCCCACCCCCCGCACCCTTCCTCTCCATCTGTCTACACCATCCAAGACAAGCATTTGTCCAACTTGCTCAAAAAAAAACCTGCCAAGGATGATGCAGATTCTATAACCTCTCTAGGTAGCCTGTTTCAATATTACTACAGTATCATACAAATGTTACAATTACAGCATAAGAGCTGAAGCATGTTCTCAAGCAGCAGCTCCCCTTCCTTGTTAAAACAACTAAAGTACATTTATCCACACCCAGAAACCCATCCTTCATAGCAACAGATGCTATGGTGGGTGGGACAAGCTTTCCCTGCCAATAAAATCCATAACATTAAGTCAATGATTTAACAAAAATTGGAGATGCAGAAACACAAGTATGTTAAAGACTAAAGTCTGCTTTAAGTAGGATGTGCTAGACAGATACAGACATGGTCTGTATTCACACAGACTATTTGGCTACTCAGGCCAAAGACAAGTAAACCTTAGTAAAATAAGTTAAAATTGGAGAACACAGTAAGAACACCCCAGTTAGTTCAAATAAAATAAAGGTCAACAAGATAAAAAGGCATTATCCTCTGATGTTCATAGTGCTGAAATAAAGACACTAATGTATGCTGTAGAATTGCCCAAGTCAGGCACATGTGGAAAGAAGTGGAACCCCTCCATTTTCAAATTTTCTATCTGACATAGTGTTAGAAATGCACAGCTTGCATCTGATAAGAAAGAAACACTGCCAAGGACTTTTTCCCTTGCCCAGCCTTGCCACAGCTCTTCTTATACTAAATCACAGACTCTCCCCCAGCTTCTCCCTAGCCTTTCTCATGCAGATTACAGAAGCTGGAATTCAACAGACTGTGTCCTTGAAAGGGGGGGGGGGTTTAAACTCTTGGTGACCTATAGTGCTCTCTGAGCATGCTCAATTAGCTGATGCATATTTACCTCTCCGCCCTGCATACTTAAGTAGTTAATTATAATATACATGCGATGGATGTAGTGATGTAACCACATGTATGTTTGTATGAAACAGAAATGAGCTGTAAGAGTTCCTGTTTCTGCACACGTGCCCAGGAGGAAAAAGATAAATACAGCCTGCAAAATTCCTTAGTGGGTTCGGAGTAATCCAAGTTTTTGACTCTGCTCTGACCCTATTTGCAAATACACCTTTTGTGCTGCTAAATGACTGTGTGTCTGAGATTGTGAGCCTCCAAGAAACAAATCGCAATTTTTTGCATTAATAGTATGAGTTTTCAGATATTCTTAGCACCACCTTGAACACTCTTCATAAGACTCTGCTCCTCTCTCAACACATTTCATTTAGCTTCCTTTAGTTCAGCAATGCTCCCAGCCTCACACCAATTTGTGAGATATTCAGACAAATATGCTTACAGGCCTCCCTTTCCTGAAGCTCTTGCATTCAACCTCAGCCTGCTCATATTAAAGTCCCTCAAATACTCAGTTCTACACAGAGGGCTGGACACAGGCATGAGCACACCAGGTGGCCGCCCAGGGCCCAGATAGAAAAGGGGCCCGAAAATGGTAATTTTTATTATCATCATCAACATTATCTCTGGCAAAGGGGGGTCTGATACTAAAAGTTCACCCAGGGACACCAAAAGCCTGGTTACAGTGCTGTCTACACAGAGCACATTTAATACTGAAAATAAAGAATAATATCCAGGAAGCCTCTGTGAAAGAACAGGGGGTGGAAATTATGGAACCCTGTAATTGTGGAAGACTACAGGCACCTTCAACCACACATATTAAAAACCTGAGAAGGTGCTGAAGGGGAGAAATCCTAGAAGAAAATAAATTTAATCCACGAGAAAAACAAAGGCATGCTAAGGAAACACCATGCAGCACTCACAGGCCTTCCCAGAAACAAAACATATCATTTAAAATGATGACGCCTCTCATCTATCTCGTCCAACTGCCTTGTTATCATGCTATCATATCAGGCACATCAAGGCCAATGAGCACTGAAAGGTCTCAAAATACATCAGGGAGGTAGTAACGTTTTAAGTTGCAAGCTCTGGTTACACAGCACAAGTGACAAAGCAGAACAAGCTGCAGGCCAGAAAAGTCTAGCCTTCCCATCAGGAGTACAGGCTCTGGCAAAGTTAGACAGATAAAGAAGCACATTCATCACCACAGTGGCACTGGGTCAACTCTTTAATCCAGAGAGGCTGAACAAGGATATTGCGTCTTTTCAATGAACCACCCACTACAGAAGCCCTCAGGGTTTTCTCTGCCGTGAAACTTCCATATCACATTTGTTTAGAAACTTAGATTTTCTTGCATGATTTCTATCTTTCTAACTTCCCCCTATCCCTGCCCCAACGTACAGTGTTTGAGAAGTGCTGAGGATAGCTAGCCCAGAACACAACTTCTACCCTTGAGTTATTTCTTATATTAATGATGCTACAATTTCAGCAACTTTTTTCTGTTTGGAAGAGTATGCAAATAGAGAAACCTGTGTAAAGAGAAACACTGATCCACTGTGTAGCCAAAGTTTTCTAATGAGAACTAAAACTACTGTGGGTTGTAATATTTTTTTTCACATTAATGATGGTCATTCCCAACTATACAAATGCCCTAATACAGATGTCTAAAAATATTTGCTTGTGGCTTTCCTCCTTTTAAAAATCAGGGGATTCGTGATGAAGATCATGTGTGAAACCACATAGTGAGCACTTGATTTAATGCTAACAATTGCTTTAAATGTTATTTTTTAAACATTATTTTATCTTTCTGCTAGATTGCATGTGGCTTCTGGAAAAAAAAAAAAAACCCAGAAAACAATTAGATGACAAGACTCTGCTAGTTATAGAGTCAAAGGGGACAACTGCTTTAATATATAGCAGGGCTAGGGACATCTATTCCATCCTACGTAGAACTAAACCAACCTTTTTGAACAATCTAAATGCTTTTTGAAAGGAAAAGGAGGAGTGTCCTGAAGTGTAATTTAATAAGTTCAAAGAGGCACATATGTCTGGAGGTCAGAAAATCATTGGAAAATCATGGTTAAAACAAGGCTGTAACAATCAGTTTTATACTCAAAAGGAGTTATCTTCTAAAAGAAAGGGGCGGGGGGCAGGAAGACAACCTTTTGTTAAATCTGCATCTTTATTTTAACAGTGTACAATGATTTACAACCAGGAGCTAATATTTCATTTTCAATAACTATTATTCTATTAAATTCAAATACAGATCCACCCATGTGCTTCATCATATTGTCGCAAATTCTCACTTCCTCAGGTTCAATATTTCATTAAAAAAAATTCCAGTCTAATGGTGCAATGAGTCATGTCCTAAAGGAAATCAGTATTGTAAGAATTCACTGGGTAAGATGCATTTAAAATACTTAATTCACAAAAAGCATCCAGCTAAATGTTCTAACCAAAATCAATTCATCACACTAACAGACTTACTGAGATGTGAGGAATTCATCTCTGGATTGCCAAGAGAAAGAAGTTCCTACTGTAGAAGTAATTGGCTTACTTGACTAGAAAAACAGACAAAGACCAGACATGCTGATACTGCCTAATTCAAATGTTCTGAGATAAGGAATCCGCATTCCTGCATTCCTTGGGTTATCTTGATATCTTGCCCTGTGCATTCCTGCATGCCTTGGGATAGCCCTATGCATAGACAGTTGTTTAAGTAAACTTTCTAAGTTTGTGTAATTTACTATTGTTTTCATAGATTTCATAGACATTAGGGCTGGAAGGGACCTCGGGAGATCATCGAGTCCAGCCCCCTGCCCAAAGGGCAGGAAGTCAGCTGGGGTCATAGGATCCCAGCAAGATAAGCATCCAATTTACTCTCGAAGGTGTTCAATGTAGGCGCTTGAACCACCTCCGCTGGCAGACTGTTCCAGACCTTGGGGGCTCGGACAGTAAAGAAATTCTTCCTTATGTCCAGCCTGAAACGGTCTTGCAGGAGTTTGTGACCGTTCGACCTCGTCATCCCTCGGGGTGCTCTGGTGAACAGACGTTCCCCCAGATCCTGGTGGTCACCCCTGATAAACTTATAGGTGGCCATCAGATCACCCCTGAGCCTGCGCTTTTCCAGGCTAAAGAGTCCCATGGCTCTCAGCCTGTCATCGTAAGATTTGTTTTCCTGACCTCTGATCATGCACGTGGCTCTCCTCTGGACTCTCTCAAGCTTCTCCACATCCTTTTTGAATTGTGGAGCCCAAAACTGGATGCAGTACTCCAGCTGTGGCCTCACCAAGGCCGAGTACAAGGGGAGAATGACGTCCTGGGATTTGCTTGAGAAGCATCTATGGATGCACGCCAGCATTTTGGTCGCTTTACTAGCCGCAGCATCGCATTGCAGGCTCATATTCACCTTGTGGTCAATGATGACCCCCAAGTCTTTTTCTTCTGTAGTGCTAACCAACGTAGCACTGCCGAGCCTATACGGGTGCTGCACGTTTTTCCTCCCAAGGTGGAAAACCTTGCATTTTTCGGTGTTAAACACCATGAGGTTCTCGTCTGCCCATTTGCTGAGCTTGTCCAGGTCAGCCTGGATCACCCGCCTATCTCCTGGCGTGGATGCTTTGCCCCAAAGTTTGGTGTCATTGGCAAACTTGGCCAGTCCACTCCTGACTCCAATGTCCACATTTTTGTTTCTCCAAGGTGTATTTTTTTTCTCTTTCTCTGTCTTTAGTATAAATACGCTTGTAAACTTAGAGAGTCTGAGAAATCCTTTGAAACAGACAAGTGGGCCATTCCCCTTGCTGTATGGAATTCTCCCTGTGAGTACAGTATAGCCTTAAATAAAGAAAAGCTGGTTCTGTCAGTTCTGATTCAACCGCAACGCGAAGTTTGATTTCATAGTAGCTAGAGTCGGAAGGGACCTAGGTAGATCATCTAGTCTGACCCCCTGCCTTGGCAGGAAAGAGCACCGGGGTCAGATGACCCCGGCAAGGTGCTCATCTAACTTCCTTTTAAAAATCCCCAGGATAGGAGCCTGCACCACTTCCCCTGGAAGCCGGTTCCAGGCCCTAGCCGCCCTGACTGTGAAGTAGCGCCTCCTAATATCTAATCTAAACCTACCCTCCGCCAGCTTGTGACCGTTATTCCTGGTCACTCCTGGCAGCACACGGGGGAACAGGGACTCCCCCAATACCTGCTGATCCCCCCTGACCAGTTTGTAGCAGGCCACAAGGTCCCCCCTTAACCTTCTCTTGTGGAGGCTAAACAGGTTCAGGTCCCGTAGCCTATCCTCATAAGGCCTGCCCTGCTGACCCCTGATCATACGAGTAGCCCTCCTCTGGACTCTTTCCATATCATCCACGTCCCTCTTGAAGTGTGGCGCCCAGAACTGGACGCAGTACTTCAGCTGCGGCCTGACCAGTGCCGCATAGAGGGGGAGGATCACCTCCCTGGACCTGCTCGAGATGCGTCTGTGGATGCATGACAGGGTACGGTTGGCCTTCTTGACTGCCTCCCCACACTGCTGGCCCATGTTCATCGTGGAGTCAATGACGACTCCAAGATCCTTTTCCGTCTCCGTGCTGGCAAGAGGGGAGTTCCCCAACCTGTAAGTGTGGTGCCGGTTCTTCCTCCCCATGTGCAACACCTTGCACTTATCAATGTTAAACCCCATCCTTCCACACTACTTAATTCTTCTCTTAATAAAGGGTTGTACTTTAAGTAACAAGCATTTCTTTTAGAGTAAATCAAACAAATTTATTGGGCATTAGCTTAGGGAACGCCCCAAAAACCTACTTCCTACATTAACTCTAGACCAATAATTGGCAAGATGACAACAGCATCCCACTCTGACTGGTATTTTTCCTGTTTCAATCCTTTCCCCCATCCTCCTAAAAATGACCATTCTTCCTCTCCCTTTATGAGGTTTCTTCTTCCCCTCCAGTCACATGCATCTTTCTCCTTTTACCTCTCTGTCTTGCCTTTGTCTTTCTTCTTTTATGTCCAAGACTTGCAGTGGAAATTAAAAACAAGCAAACAAATTATGTTCCTAGAAAAAAGTGCCTCATCTAGAAAACTAGCTACAGAATAGAATGGATTCAGACCATCTGATTCAGTTATTGTAAATCTGTAGTTAGATCTGTAGGTAAAATGACTTAGAAAGTTCAGCTCTACTCACTTTTACTCACACTGCCAGCACCGCTGCAAGTCAGGAGAGCATGACAGCAAAATGGCAGTTTGTTTATAATCAATGCCCCAGGATTTCTAAAGCAGGTAATTTAACTCACTGAAGCCATCTTTGTGTAGATCTCACTACCATTTGCATTCTGAATGAATGCATGAAGAATATTTGACTCCTAGCACAAAGTAATTATTTCTTCTGAGCACTACAGCTTACCACTTAAGCAAAGGAGTATTATATGAATAGCTGTTAAAGATATCAAGCATCCTACCACAAATACTGATTGGAATGTCATCAATAACTGTAACTTCTAAATAAACCTTTTAGGAAAAATCCATTTCATCAGCACATTAAATTTTTTATATATTATTACAAACAATACATAATTAATATATACATACACACCCCTATAATTAAGTAAAGTTATTTCAGTGGCCTCTTTCTTACCAGCAGTGGCTGAGAAAAAAGTTCAAGTTGAGCTCTGTAAATTATATCATCCAATACCTCCTGGCCAAGATCCCACTGTCCATTATATCTAAAAAACAAAAATAGAACAAGGGACTTCTGTTGTTCAGTACTTTCGAAACCCTTCTCCGTTTTATCTACATAGAATATACATTAACATCATATTCTTCTCATCCTGCTCTCCCATCTCATTTCTCTTAGTATAAAACAATAAGCAGAGGACCTGTTATTAGCCTCAATATTATACCTAACCATTCTCTCCCATTTTTGAGCCATTCAGACATTATCATAATTAGTCTCACAATCAAGAAAATTAGATCAGTATTTAAAAGGTTAATTTTAATTTGCTACGATTAGATTTCAATCCGAAATGGCTAAATGCCAAACTCAGTAATTGCAAGTCATGCTGTTGTTCAAGAGAACTTAGCTATCTTAGAGTTTGAAGTTATTACACTGGCAGAAAGAAGATATGCTGTAGAAGTGACATCTCTGAGGAAGATGAAACCAAAAGAACCACTCTTTAGCGCTCAATGCTGGTGACTAATAGTCTTACAGATGACAAAGGTATTCCCCCAAAATGTCTGCTGACCAATGGAACAAATCAAATGCAAGGAGAGGCTTAGTTTGTGCTTTTATGCATAACAGAGGGAAAACCAAGTATTTTAATAAGGTAGAAATCAGTCTTCTCTTCCACTTCCAAGCCCCACCTACTTACATGGCATAATAGACACCTGTAAGCAGCTGCACCATGAATTCAGGATCTAGTACCACTCTGCCACAATGTTCTTTCCACCGTTTTTCATGTTGCCTTGGAAATCCGCTCACACAAAGCCTGGCAAAATGTAACAAAAATGAAAACTGAGTCTTCAAGTGAGAGGGGCTCACATAAACCCTAATTATGTAGAAAGCAAAAAAATACCCACAAAACCCCTACTAAACGTTCCTTGTTGTTTATTCTCGTGTCAACTCTTCAGATTATAAAAGCAGCATCCCCAAGCACAGGCCTGAAACTGCCCATAGCTGCAACACAATCATCTCCACACAGCCAGTACTCACAGCGGTTTGCATGAAATCACCAACTGGTGTGTGGGTCTTGGGGCCCTCAGGCTCTGGCAGGGAGCAGGACAGTTCCGCAGCCACAGGCAGCTCCCCGCCACTGCACGCACTCCCAGAGGAGGCAGGAGGATCCATGCTCTGCAAATCTGTGCTCACGGCAGGGGCAGGCTTCTTGCTGCAGGCTCAGATTCCCTGCCCTGCAGCCCAGTGGGCAGGACCCAGCATGGCAGGGCGGAATGGGCCCACGTGGGGAAGCTCTTTGCCACTGCGAGCCCTACATCGCCCTAGCAAGGCATCTTCTGCCCACCTAGCAGAGGCAGGGGCAGTGGCTCAGGGTTGTGCCCCTTGCTGCTGTGGTTCAGGCAGGGTTGCATCACCAGGGCAACGCAGAGCTCACAGCAGCCAGGAGCTTCCCCGTCTAGCCCCACTCTGCCCTGTAGAGCAGTGGTCTCCAAACTTTTTTGATCGCGCACCCCTATCAGTACAAAATTTTTGAGCACACACCACCAATACATGTATATTTATATAAATATACATATAAAATAGAAGTTCTAATATTTTCTTCCCACACCCCAATGGATCATCTTGCACACCCCACTTTGGAGACCACTGCTGTAGAGGACCCAGAGGAGGGCAGCAAGGCAGGGTGCCTGAGCCCACAGAAGGCATCCCATACCTGCCCCACACACAGATTTGGGTGGAATGGGTCCCCCCTTGGCCCCCTCCAGGAGTGTACACAACAGCAGAAAGCTAGCCCCTGCCCAAGCCCGCACCCAACCTCCCCACAGGCCCTGCTCCAGCTGTGCTGCCTGCCACTGGGGATAAAGCTGGGCTCTGTGCTCTGCTATGCTGCAGTAGCTGCCACCTCCTGAGGGTGGCAGCCAGGGCTCAGATGCTCTGTGGGGGGTAGGTGGCTACAGACCCAAGTCCCTGGCCCCAAAGCCCTGGCAGCTAGGGGCCCCCTCTGGCAGAGCCAGGGGGAAGTGATGGGTACTAGCAGAGCTGGGGGGCTGCGGTTTGGAAGTGAGGGGCCTGACCTACATCTTGTGAGCTGACAAAGCAAGGGGGAGCTCTGATTTTCCAAGATAAAAAGCCCAAAATCAAATACCAGAATTTACAGGCATTTAAAATTTATGTTACTATAGTAACTGAGGCACTGACAAGCTTCTAAATTGCTTTAAAAATTGTAAATATATCAATACACAATTGCATTCAATTCATCCATACATCCCTCCATACATAGTGCCATTTCATTTTAAATTGCAGATTTGGGGGTGGAGAGAATTTGTAATTTTTTACCAGCAAAAACCAGGATCCCTGGTGATATGTAATAATAGAATATTAATAGGTGAACATTTAATTAAAAAATAAACCGGGGAAAATATAATAACGCTTTCAATTGTCTTTTTATTGCCAACTTCTTGGAGCAGGGACTTAATTTTCCGCACATACTGCACAACAGTAAACACACTGTACCATTCAGTCACTTTTATTTACAATTTTGAAATCTAAATTCTAGATAGCAAGGAAGCTGCTTTACAGCCACTAATGCATTATTTACTTTTATACTCACAGTCAGTACTTCTTAGGCAAACAATTAACGTAACAAGCATTAGCCCTTAGAAGCAGTAGACACAGTAGGGCCTAGAATTTGATAATGAACATACCAACTCTTTTTTTTATATATCATTTATTCAAGAGTTCAAATTTTACTGCAAGTTTTAAAAAAAAAATTTAAAAAGGGATGTAGAAAGAACAAGAGTTTTAGGCAGAACTAAGAAAAGGATTATGTGAACTTGACCTAATCCAAACAAGAAGCATGTGATGATATTGTCCAGTATCTCTCAACCTCAACGAATTCAAGGAACCCCACTGGATTTAAGGCATGCCTCAGAAAACACCAGCTTTAAGTTTTCACTTTTTTGCCATTATAAAAAAAGTAATAGAGCAATTCTTCTGTTGCACAGAACTCACAAAAAACGCATAAAAAGTCAAAATGTTTTTGAGATCCTATTTGAAATCTGTGTTTATCTTGCGAATCATGCATAGGTATTTGCATACCTAGCTACTAATACTAAATGGCACCCTTAAAAGAACTTCCTGGCACTCCAAGGTGCCACAGCACTCTGGCTGAGTCACTAATATATACAATCCTATAGAATATTGCCCCTTCCAGGAAATATGACAAATAGCAACCACTTGCATGATTTTTCTTAGTCTTTTAAAGAAGTGAGGGAATTAATTTAACTAAGAATGTCTTCATTAAGAAACACGTCTCACAAACGTCTAAAAGCATTTAATATCTAGTTTGCTAGGTCTAATCCAAACACATGC
The DNA here is from genome assembly GCF_052110815.1 of Crocodylus siamensis. NCBI lineage: Eukaryota > Metazoa > Chordata > Crocodylia > Crocodylidae > Crocodylus > Crocodylus siamensis. The sequence continues at coordinate 183,003,625 of NC_143398.1, read as the reverse complement.
CAAAACCTTTCATTATTTGATGTGTGCTTATTGGCTTCTTCTGTGAAGTAAGTTGGACACGGAAACAGGACAAAAATGGTAAACACAGCTAGAACTATCAGTGACCTAGTCTTGATTGAAAGCAAGCACCGAATGCCCAAATCTAACTATCCTCGTCACATGCAAGTGCCATACCAGGTCAGGAGTGACACATGAGGCAAGAACTATAAGGTTCTACATAATTAGTTTATGAAGAACAATGACAATTTGATTTCCAGATTTACTGATCCAGCATCTTTTCCAAAGGAAAAAGGAAAGTATGCAAGAAAATGCATCACTACTCAGTACACTGAATGAGATGGATGGAATAAAAAGATTTCAAAATGGTTCTCAGAAGTTCTTTAAGGAGATCTACATAAGAACACACACAAGCATATTTATACTTGACAGCACAGTTTGAGCTTAGATACAAGGTCCATGCTTGCTAGGTATGTCTTCCTAAAAGAATACTGCAAAGGAACAGCAACTTACCAACAGCAGACAGCAGAACTACTGCCGTTTGCAAAGTTCTGTACCCAGGTGAAAACTGGAAATCTATTGCAAAGATTTCAGAAAGATCATAAAAAAAGAAAAACAGCACCAGAGAACAAAGCATGTGTCCCTTCGGTCTGACATGGGTAGTCTACTTGCAACCAGGGTATGCTTCTAGGCTTATAAATTTCTCCAGGATTTTGAAAACGTGGCCTTGTTAGCACTGTGCATGTACTGTACTGTATTTAACCCTGATAGAACCAGTTTTAATGCAAGTTTAGTTATTTTTATTATTGTTTTGGTTTTGAGACTGTTTAACATTCACTTAGATAAAACAGATGGATGATTTAATTTATTATATTTAAGTAAACGTGCTAATCCTTTAAAGAAACAATACGTAATCCAGCAAATAAACAGGTAGGGACATACCAAAATCATGGCAGAAATACGCTGTGTGGCAGCTCTTGTAATCATAGTTTCCCCTGTGCACTCCCTCCCCACCCCAGTGCTGCTTGCTCCCAATTGGCAGGAAGGCAAAACCAATGGTTTTAAATATGGCACAGTTTGTGCCTCCTGCTGCCAATTGACTGGCAGCAGGAGGCCCCAGTGGCCCTGCTGCTAGCCAGCCAGGAGGCAAAAACTGCACCATATGTAAAACTGCAGCTTTCACCTCCTAGTAGATCAAGAGCTAGTGATGACACCCCTCCACCAATCTGCAGCGGGGGGCGAACGACTGCACAAGTAAATGCTGAGTGTTTCATTTACAGGCATGCACACACACAATGCAGTGGCTGCATTTCTTCTAAACTCTGATAATTTACAATAATAACAATAATAATAACAACAATAAAAGATTTCTTAATTTCTTCTTCCCTGCCTTGTTGGAAAGAAACTAACAACATTTCTTTTTTAGTCTAGAAAGCAATTTGCTCTTTAAGATTAGAGGTTGCAGGTGATCTTTTATTGCACAAACAGCTATATTACCCCAACTTTACCCAATGACATTCAAAAACTACCTTTCCATTATTTAAATTAACATACCTTAATTATAAAATTTAGTATGAACACTTTAATGGACTTCTAAATAGAAAAGCATGCTTAACTATTAGTATACATTACTTGCATTAGTATACAAGATTAAAGAACAGACATGATTCGCCTAGTTCTCATTAAACCTTTCAAAAAGCATAAAGAATAGATAACGATGAAGCACAGGCTGACTTACACAGTCAAAAAAAGAACTATAAGAAAGGATCAAAGTTACCTGTAGGGCAGGAAATAGTTGATAATGAAAAGGAACTCAACTTGGGTGTGGTGCATTAAGTGCAGTGTTATAATCAGGGATCTGGGTTTTCCGTTTCCTACGGAAAAATGGAGTAAGCCACGGATTTTACCTTTTAACAGAGGTAAGCACAGATTTCTCATTTTACTGGAGAAACCTGTGGATTTTGCACTTTTGCAATGAGCCCTCTGCGGACTGGCAGAGAATGGGAGGAGGGCAGTGAGGCAGGGTGCGCGATGTGCATGTACATGCACATGGCCTTAGGCAGCCTGGACAGCAGCTACCACAGGTAAGTTGGGGAGTAGGGTGGGGATTGAGGCCCCCACAAGGATTTGAGTAAGGCTAAGACTGGAGCTGAGGATGCTGCCCAGGTGGGCAGTGGTTGAGGCTCAGGGCCACAATATGAGCACAGGGCCCTGGTGGGGAGCAGGACGGGGCCGCAGGCAGCTCATCCAGCAGGTTAGGGGGTGGGGCCAGCTCCCCGCTACTGCGTGCACTCCCAGGGAGGCAGGAGGGACCCATGCCCCTCAGATCTGTGCTTGGGGTGGAGGCTGCATGCTGCCTACTTCAGGTTCACGTTCCCTAAGCTGCTGCCCTCCCTGGGACCTCTACAGCCCATTATGTGCAACCCAGTGCTGCAGGGAACAGTGGAGCCATGCAGGAAGCATCCCCCACGTGCAATCCCACACCACTGCTGCAACTGTGCAAGGAGGGGATGTTTTACCAGGGCAGAATGGAGCTTGCAGCAGGAAGCTTCCTGCATAGCCCTACTGTTCCCTGCAGTGCCAGGTCTCACACACCAGACTGTGGAGGCCCTGGGAAAGGGCAGTGGGGTGGGAGCCCACAGCAGGCAGCACACAGCCCCCACCAGCACACAGATGTGGAGGGCATGGGTCCCCTAGCCCCTCCAGGAGTGCACGCTGCGGTGGGGAGCTGCTTCCCCCCGCCCAAGCCCAGCAGGAGGGAGGGGAGTCAGGGAGCCAGGCCCTACTGCAACAGCCGCTGCCTCCCTGCTGCAGACCCAGGTCCCTGACCCTATAGCCCAGACAGCTGGGAGTCCCCTCTGGCAGGGCTGGGGGCAAGGGGCATGCACAGAGCTAGGGGAACTGTGGAGGGGCCTATCATTTTAGTCATGGATTTGGGGGGGGGGGGTGTTAAAAAAATATAATCAGAGAATTTGCAATTTTTAAAATAACGGAAAACTAGGATCTTTGGTTATGATCTCTTTTAGAACCACAACTATCAATTCAAAATGATCATTTCAAGTACCATTTCTGAACTAGTTACAGCACTGAGGAAAAAAACCCAAAAAATACACCATAAGTGTAAGCAGTGTTTTTATAGCAATTAGCTTTACACTTTTCAGAACTGCACTGGGTTCTTTGCAGAACAAAATTCTTGCCTCAAGTCTAAATTATGTTTTATGATAAAAAGTAAGAGCTGTTCAAGCAGGAGACTGGTAAAGAACTAGTTAGAGTAAGAGAAACAACTAAGACAAATGTCGTTACTACTCATTTAGGCATGTACATACCTTGACATGTATACTTAAATTTTTAGCTCAACTGTAGTCACAATACAGAAGCCAGGTTTTTTGATTGTTTGTTTTTAGGCTTCTTTGGGGATGGGGGAAGGAGAAACTAGGAGAATGGTTGCAGTTGCTGAATAGCAGTTTGGAAGGCTCTCCTCACATGTGAAGTGCTGCACATTGAGTACAACCCAGTTTGAGTGAAAGTGTATGGAAGGAAGTTCAGCTCATAGGCAAGAAGAGCTGCAAGGGACCACGGGTCATCTAATTCAATCCCCAGCTGGATATGTTGGCCAAATTCAACTCAAGTGTACCTCAAGTAAAGGTAATAAGCATAACAGGACTTGAGAACAAAACTTGAATTCAGCCCCACAGGACTTGAGAACAAAACTGGGAACAGCAAAAGAAATGAACAGAATAGGAAGTCTGCATGTATGTAGTGTACAACTGTGGAATATATACAGATAGAAAAAAATCTGATCCTGTTGTATTGCAGAAAAGCTATATCTGTATGGCTTGCAATCATTGTCACAGACATATAGAAGTATACCGCTAAAACTGAAATGTATAAAAAAAGTGCCAAAAACTGGCACTGAAAATATAAAGTATAAAGAAAAAAAAAAGACAGTGGCTGGATAATGTAATAAAAAACTGGTACACAGGAAAAGACATGAGGGTATCAAAATATTCAAAATTTTTAGAACAGAAAGAAGGAATCTATACCAGTAAGCTGCCTTAAATACTATTCAAGGAAGAGGTCACAGAAAGATTAGTATACAGTATGATAAATTTTGACAGTTTCTCTAGTAAGTGGGCTGTTACTAAGAAATGAACTATCAGCCCACAGAATGCTTTGCAAATCAATCTAAACCAATTTAGAGAAAGCTGGACTAATGCATAGAAGCAGAGTAAAAAAGGATATATTTAGCCAGAATTTTTGCATTCATGGAATTTACCTGTGAAAGCCACAACAGATTAGTTTTTCCTATTACTTTATGTTCCAGGACCTACAACTAAAACATACACTAGAAATACTATCCATTGGTGTATATTCACACAAGTTTCCAATTAAGTTCAAAGACTCGGTTGAAAGTTACATCCATCAAGTGGGCAGACTGATCTCAAGAAGCATTTCTCTTTCAGCTATTTCAAGTGCTAGAGTCTCACCTGGAGCCCATCCTGCAAAGTGACTGATAGGAGGAGGCAGGCATGTAGACAATAGCAGAGTTATAGCACAACATAAGGAAGCTCAGTACCTCAAATCTGAAAAGAGACCAGAACATGAAAAATTAATTATGTAAACTGAGATTCTAATACTCCACCAGAATATCTTAAGTCTTGTTTATTGTTTCTCACAGGGCAAGCAAGGTGTGATCACCAGAAATGCTGTGTGCACGCCCACACACACACAAAGAAATGAACTAGAAATATAGGGCTTAGTCCATCTGTCTGTTTGTAATGCTCTTGGGGGGGGGGGCGTGGCTCCTGGCAGAGCATGGCTCCAGCCAGTGCTGCATTAAGAATGATGGGTGGGGCAGGCAGGCACAGAGTGCCACTACCCACCACCCTGTGCTGGTGCTTCCTCTCTGGAGCAGTAAGGGGAAGCTTGCATGCCGTTGCGACCACTCATTGTCCCACACTGCCGCCACTCCGTGTCCGTCCGGCTGTGTTCAAGCCCCTCGCCCCCGGAGATGCCAGCGGCACGGGGCAGGGGGGAGAGGGAGGAGGTGGAGGACAGGGCTGGATGTGGAGCGAGGGTGGGGATGCAAGACAGGACATGGAGCAATGGGGGAGGGGAAGAGGCGTGCAGCTGGATGAGGAGTGGGAACAGCACGAGGCAGTAGGTTGCACCAGCCGCCACATGTAAGCTTTCCCCCCCGACCACCCACTCTTGCTCCTGGGAGGCAGCAGCAGTGCAGGGTGGCAGGTGCCAGTACTCTATCCCTGCCCCCCTCCCCCCCCCCCCCCCAACATTGTTCATGGGCAGTTTGTTAGTAAATATGTAAGTTCTCTGCTTCATTTTAATTAAGAATAAGTGAAAATAGCCAAGGTATAGAAAAGTTTGCCTTCCTGTAAAGTTATTTTATCTTAGTATTGGTCTGTCAAATGTTCCGTATTATAAGTGGCCCAAAAAACAGGACTGAGGAACATGGACATAATGCAGAAATTATTTGCATCTAAACTGGTCAGATTAACAGATTCTAGAGTTTAGGAAAAGGGCCTCACTGTACAGTGTGAACACCACATAGACCTAGTGAACTGGAATACCTAGACTTTATTTCTCCTTTCCCTATTGCTCTCTAATTACAAAAGAAAGAAAAAAAAGAAGCATTGTGCTCACCCTTAATGCCTAGATCTGCTGAAAGACTTATCAAATATTTCTGACTTGTCTACTTGCCTGTTTTGTGCAGTGAAGGTTTCTCTCTGTGGATGAAGATCACTATAAACCACCCTGATCAGGTCATGCTGACATAGAGCTCCCTCAGTCAAAGCCATGGATCCAATAGTGGAAGGCTAAGGGGAAGAAGTTACGAAATTAAGACCTGAATTCTTAGCTCCATGCATGGAGTTACAAAAACAGCCTCATCTCAAGAGTAAATTGGATGCTTATCTTGCTGGGATCCTATGACCCCAGCTGACTTCCTGCCCTTCAGGCAGGGGGCTGGACTCAATGATCTTCTGAGATCCCTTCCAGCCCTAATGTCTATGAAATCTATGAGAAGTTATGATCTGTCCAGACTTTCTATTCTGCCTGGAAAACTTAACGGGGGGGGACGGGACGGGACATTGATTTGTTAGATATGAAGATAACTTTGTTGCACATATAAATGGGACCAGCCAGAGACAGTGGGGCTATGTTTCAAATAAGTTTTCCCACACAACTAGTTATCAAAACAACCACTTCTGGTGGCCTGTGAAAAACTGGCTAACCTTGGCAGTCCCCTGGTGACAAGTGGAAGGTGGCTCACAAAAACATCCTGTAGAGTACAGGATCAGGTAATTATTTTGGACAGAGAGCTGCTTACTGAGTTTGGCAAGCCATCAAGGGCCACGTGGGTAGCCCCAGCCCTTGATGAGTGCCCCACCCCCTGGTTGCCATCTTAGGATCAGAAGTCCTGCCTCAAAACCCCCGACCTTTGCAATCAGACAGCCCTCCCCTTGCCCCCCAGAATTATTCCTTTCAGCAAGGGGGTTTGCCATTTCTGAACCAGAAAAATACCAAATTATATTCTAAAAATCAAACAGGTACTACAACATTCATTCATTTCAAAAAAATATTTTTGTCCCGATTTGTGTAGTGTACATAGAGGTGATAGTATAATAGCTTAAAATGAGGTCTTACTCTTGTATATTGCGGGAGGGTGTCAGTGGGAGGATGGGTATAGGTTTGTGGGTATGTAGGGGGTGTGTGTGTACGCATGTGGGATTTGTGGGGGGGGTAGAGATAGGTGTGCAAGTGTAGGTGGGTATGTGTTTTTGGGGAGGCTGTGAGTGTTTGGGGAGGGTGGCTGAGGGGTTGTGGAGGGGAGGGGGTTTGTCCACAGCCCCTCCATGACAGGCAGAGCCCCTGCCAGCACTCCTGCAAGCCTGGGCTCTGCACTCCTGGCCCCAGGGCACTAGCGTGAACCCTGTGCTCCCACTTGCTGTCCCCCCACCCCCAAAGCTGCTACTGCACTGCAGCTGGGAACCACGTGATGCCACAACGCAGAAGGCAGAGGGGTGAGTGGGGAAATGGATGCAGCAGGCAGGGGGAAGGGGCAGCAAATGGGGGCACAGAGAGCAGGAGTGTAGGGCCTGGGCTGCCAGGGGCTATATGGAGCTGGGCTGGGCTGTGCTGTTCAAGCAGGAAGAGGAGGGAGCCAGCCTAGCTCCGTAAAGCCCCTGGGAGCCTGGCCCCATGCTCTTGCCGCCCCACACTGGGCCCCGCTGGCGCTGGCCTTGGTGCACCAGCATGGGCCCCACACTCCCACCCAGCTGTTGCTGTATTCTGCATGTCCACTTACTGCCCCTTCCCGCCACCTGCTGCAGTCATTTCCCCCACTCGCCCGCCTACTGGCCAGCACTACATGGTTCCCAGTTGCAGCACTGGGATCACAAGAGCCTGCCCTGAGGACTGGGGCAATCATCCAAAGCCCTCTCCTGCTTCCCTCCTTATCTGTATTTCCCTTGGTGCAAGGAGGCAGGCCAGAAGCCTCTAGAAGCCCCTGCTAAGCAGAAGCTTCTGGCTGGGGCTTGGGGTAATGGGGGCTGAAGGGAGGGGGGGGCCAGGCCAGACTTACTGCTGCAGCTGTTTAGCTCTGCCACTGGCTTCCCCTAGGTCCTACTGCCCCTAGCTCCTGTCATGTTTGACAGGCAGCCAGGGACAGATAAAAAATTAAATTTTCTAAATTTTTTAGGGGCCCTGTAGGCTGGACAGAATGGCCTGGCAGGCTGGATTTGGCCCTTCAACCTTATTTTGCCTGCTCCTGCTGTCGCAGAAAGGGTCTATGTTATGATGAAGTCTGAGAACTGCCCTAAACAGTTCCACATCCAATATGGCATCTCAGTACTGACCTGTAAGACCTTTTTTTTTTTAGCCAAGGATTTCTTTTTCAAGAATCAAATCTATGCCAATTTTCTCGGGATTTTGTGATGTGAATACATATCTGCTATGAATTATATTGAGATGACAAGTTCTTCACAGCTGTCTTGGTAAAAATTGAGTTCTAACATTTACAGTAAGAAGTTCAGTGAAGTCATATTGCCCTGCTTACCTCCTACACCCACAATTTTACAATTAAGTATGTAATATCAGTGACTATTTTAAATTTTAGCAATTCTGAAAATTTAAAGAGGGAATGAGTTCTAAATAAGGGAACTGTGCCCATTTTTATCCATCAAAGAAAATCTCAAAGAAATAATTAACTTACTATGGCATTATGTTTTTGCAGTTAACTATGCACTTGACAATGCCCGAGTCCAGCTCCAATCTCAGGGAAGAACCTGTTAACAAGAACCTCATGGGGAAAACACTGACCCTATTTAAATCAATGGGAGCTTTGCCATCAACTTCAGTGAAGCTAGGATTTCACCAATATTTCTGTATGACATTTCACTTAAAGGGAGTTCAAAAGCTTTCCTTGAGGCTAGTTTCTAAGCAACTTACTAGTAAAGAGCTAGTGAACTCACACTCTGCACTACAAGTCACCATAATGCAGAATCTCATAAACCACAGTACGAGACCAGTTTTTCAATTCCCTCCTTCCCAATCCTAAATTTCCCATTAGTGACCCAGGGACCATCAACTGCAGAAATAATTTCATTTTCTGAGCTCGATATTTCCCCAATATCTGACTTAGTGTCACCATCCATTCTAGGAACAAAGCGACATGCAGTGAGAGGAAAGGATTTTTAAAGAAGAATAGCATATAAAAATGTATTCCAATTAGACATATGAAAAATGGGTTTAAACCTGAAAAATCACTAGAAAAATCTAAAGATTCAACAGAATCATAGTTTCTAGGGTCGGAAGGGACCTGAGCAGATCATCTAGTCCGACCCCCTGCCATGGCAGGAAAGATTACTGGGGTCAAACAACCCCAGCAAGGTGTTCATCCAACTTCCTCTTAAACACCCCAGGGTAGGAGCCTGCACCACTTCTCTTGGAAGTTGGTTCCAAATCCCAGCCGCCCTGACTGTGAAGTAGTGCCTCCTGATAGCTAGCCTAAAATCGACCCTCTGCCAGCCTGTGAGCGTTATTCCTGGTCACTCTGGGCAGTGCTCGGGGGAACAGGGACTCCCCCAATGCCTGCTGGTCCCCCCTGACTAGTTTGTAATAGGCCACTAGATTCCCCCTCAGCCTTCTTTTGTGGAGGCTGAACAGGTTCAGGTCCCATAGCCTCTCCTCATAGGGCCTGCCCTGCTGCCCCCGATCACACAAGTGGCCCTCCTCTGGACCCTCTCCATGTTGTCCACATCCCTCCTGAAGTGCAGCGCCCAGAACTGGACGCAATACTCCAGCTGCAGCCTGACCAATGCCACAGAGGGGGAGGATCACCTCCTTGGACCTGCCTGAGATGCATCTGTGGATGCATGACAAGGTACAGTTGGCCTTCCTGACTGCATCCCCACACTGCCAGCCCATGTTCATCTTGGAGTCAATGATGACTCCAAGATCCTTTTCCGCTTCTGTACTGACAAGACAGGAGTTCCCCAGCCTGTAGGTATGGTGCCGGTTGTTCCTCCCCAGGTGCATCACTTTGCACTTGTCTGTGTTGAATCCCATCCTATTCTCATCTGCCCACCCCTGTAGCCTGTCTAGGTCCGATTAGAGCCTATTCCTCCCTTCTAGTGTGCCCACATCCCCCCATATCTTAGTGTCATCAGCAAATTTGAACAGGGTGCTTTTTACCCCTTCATCCAAGTCACTGATGAAGATGTTGAACAGTGTGGGCCCGAGGACCAAGCCCTGTGGAACCCCACTGCCCACATCCCTCCAGGTTGAAAATAACCCATCCACCACCACTCTGGGTGCAGCCCTCCAGCCAGTTGGTGACCCAACTGACTGTGGGTGTCGACACCACAGTCCCCCAGTTTCTTAATGAGAACAGGGTGAGAGACAGTGTTGAAGGCCTTCCAAAAGTCCAGGAAGACTATGTCCACTGCTACCCCTGCATCTAATGATTTGGTGATCTGATCATAGAAGGCCACCAGGTTGGTCTGACAGGACCTGCCACTAATGAACCCGTGTTGATTGCCCTTAAGCATGACCTCCCCTGCTGGCCCCTCGTGGATATGTGCCAAAATAATTTTCTCAAACAACCTGCCTAGGATTGAGGTAAGACTAACTGGCCTATAGTTTCCTGGGTCCTCCTTCTTACCCTTTTTGAAGATGGGAACCATGTTGGCCCTCTTCCAGTCCTCTGGCACTACACCAGAGCACCATGACTGTTCATAAAGCCATGCCAGGGGTCCTGCAATGACCTCAGCCAATTCCTTTAGTACTCTAGGGTAGAGATCATCTGAACCGGCTGACTTGAATACATCCAGTCCCTCCAAAAGTTCCGTAACTAGTTCCTCACTAACCCTTGGCCTAGGTGTGCATCCCCTGCGGCCTGAGGGGGGCCCAGCGGGGGCTGACTGTTCTGGTCCCTGCTTAGGAAAATGGAGGCAAAGAAATCATTAAACGTGTTGGCTTTGTCGTCTGGTGTGACGACCAAATTTCCTAACGTGTGCTGCAGGGGCCCCACATTACCTGGAACCTTCTTTTTACCCCCTATGTATTTAAAAAAGGACTTATTGTCCTTAATCTGGGAAGATAGTCCCAGTTCCAGCTCTGCCTTGGCCTTCCTTACTGCCCCACTACGTCCCCAAGCAACTGCAGCATAGTCATCCCTGGTGATGTCCCCTCCTTTCCATTGGGTGTACGCCTCCCTTTTAGCTAGGAGACATTCCTGGATGCTTTTGGTGAGCCATGAGGGCTTGTGTGCCCTCCTGCTCCCTTTGATCCGCATTGGAATTATCTCCCTTTGGGCTTGGAGGATCATCTCCTTAAGGAGTGACCACTCTCCTTGGACACCTGGCTCCCCTCCCCTCTGGGACCTCAGTGCTTCCCTGACTATTCTCCTTAGCTCACTGAAGTCCACCCTCCTGAAATCTAGGGCTGCTGCCTTGCTGCAGGCCTTTGCCACCTTGTGCTGGATGGTGAATTCCAGCAGGCGATGATCGCTGTCGCCCAGGTGGTCAAGCACCCACAGCCCCCAGGTCGTCGCCCATGGCCAGCACCAGGTCCAATGAGGCATCTCCCCTGGTGGGGCTGTGCACCTCCTGGGTTAGATGGAGGTCCTGCATTTGGGCTAGGAACCTGCATGAGCTGTCAGACCTGGCTGACTTCTCTTCCCAGCAGATGTCTGGGAAGTTCAGGTCCCCCATGACTACCACATCCTTAGACTTCACTACCTCCATGAGCTGACCTAAGAATTCCTGGTCAAGTTCTTCCCCTTGGTTGGGAATCAGCCATATCTAAACAAAAACAGTAGAAATGAAACTTCCCTTCATGCTCATTTATCTATCTTCACCTTCTTCCATTACATTTAGATTAGGTTACACCATTTCAAAAACATCATAGCTTTGAACATTCTTTGAAGATATATGCAGGGTATTTATTTCTGACATTGACTGGACCCAGTTTTCAGTCCTTATTACACAGCCAGCAACTTTTTGCAAACACAAGCCGTAGCTTGTAACCCAGTGCCATAGGCCAGCACTCCTCTCCTGCCACTCCAGCAACAGTGAACAGAGGCTGCAGTAAAGAGCAACCCTCCACCTAGATTGTAGCAGCTGGCTAAGGCAGCTAGAAGCAATTGGCATGCTATTAGCAAAACCTGGACCAAATCTAACAACTGGGAAATTGATGGTGCCCTTAGTAAAATGCAGACTGGATCCAATCTCTTTGTAGGCTGTATTTAGCCACAGGCCGTAGGTAGCTAACCCCTGCCTTACTGAATCCAGTTTTAACTTATCATGGCTTCATTCTTACCTCATGGTATATTGACGGCTTGGATAACGAAGGGATGGTGAATGATAAAACTTTATTGTTCCCATCTTTATCAGCAATTTCCTGCAGTAGTGAAAGACATAAGGAAACAGGATTTGGAATCTTCTATGAACTTTCTTATGGCAAAGACAGTTAAAACAAATAATAAATCAAGACCTTTTTTCCTTGCAAAGTAATTTACTTACAATTTTTTTATACTTGCCATTAAAAAAATACCAAAAACAACAGGAATGACTCCACTACCACAGGTTGCTTTGAAAAATCTGTATCCAAGCCTATTTACAATGGAGCATTTCCTCCCTTTGAGTGTGTCTACACTACTCAAGTACAGGTAAGGAGTGGTATAACGAGACATTCCAAGTTATGCCCAGCAACAGCGGTAACTGGTTCTGGAGGTACCTCCCTAACTATGGCAATTGTGCATATCTCTAAGCTCTACTGACAGCTAATTTATTGTCCAGTTCCACAAAACTGCACTGTTGTCAAAGACAGCACAAACAGAACATCTCAGTACAGCACCTATTGGCACCATACTGAAGCAACAAACACAGGCTTTGAAACAACACATTCCTCAAGGAATCAGAAATGAATGAAAAATCTTTTCAGTTACAACATTTATAAAGCACAAAAATTATATAATGGAACAAGACTGAAGGTGAAGGCCACAAAGTATAAATGTGCAACAGCTGATAAGTCATTTATTGGCAAAAAGTAGTATATCTTAATAAATCTATCAAAGGGAAAAAGTTGAAAACAAGGCAACTGGCAGGGTTTCTAACAAATATACTGGCAAGGGCAGTGAAAGACCGACAACATTTTCAGATAGCTTTCATATTAAAGTTTTTATTTGCTTAAAGACTGCTAGTTTGCTTGTGTTACAGCATAGCAATTTTAATTTATTATGGAGTAACCCCATATAAAATGTCAAATACTGCTCTCTCCATATTCTACCATTCTACTATGAAATTTCTAACATACTAGAAATTAATTATTCTATTTGAAATAAAAATAGAGCTTTATGGAAGAGAGAGGGGAAGACTAAAGTTGATAGCATTTGTAAAGTCATTTGTCTGGATTTAAATAATTCCTCATGCACTTTCATTTTCTTTTTTCCCCCTTTTTTAAAGAAAAGGGGTAAACAGGATTGTTTTTCTGTTTGTATCTGGTATTTTTCATGAGAAAGATACCAGCAAAATTACTACGTCACAAAGAAGGATATTAAGGTGTAGCTGAGTGAATATCTATTGATTTCTGTCACTAGTGGTAAAAATGGGGACTGCTTCAAACATTTAAAACCTCTCCTTCTATTTCAGTCTGCAGAAAACGTAGCAATACAGTACTAAACTGCTGAGCTCATGCATGTGTGAATCATTTACATGAGTTCTAGAAGGACCAGCTAAAGCATCTTCATGTAAACTGACTCCAATGACAGAAATATGAACTACTTCTCACCAAAAGATAAAAATAAAAAGCTGCTAGTCAGGCTTTGATATCATATACATCAGCATAAAATCAGTATCTTGATTTTATTGAAATTATTTTGGATTTATAACAACATAACAAGAGATAAAATAAATCAGCTGAGCCATATCATGCTTACCAAGGATATAAAGAAAAAATATTTAAGAACACACCTTGGCAAAAGAAAATTTGTAATGGATTAGAAAAAGGACAATTTTAGGACAGGCTACATCAAAGGCCTGTAAAAGCTGAAATTTTCATTATAGGAAAGGGCCTAACTTGATAACATTGCTAATAAATGACCTAATAAAAACTGATGCAACATTAAGAATATATATTTGCAAGATCTACATCAGTGGGGCCAACCTTTTTAGCAGACACGCTACAAATTAGCCCCGCACTCTCCCCAACTGGCATGCCAATCCTCTTCTTTTATCTAAATTCGCTGTCTTGCTCACTGCTTCCCACCCTGTGCTCCCTGCCCAACTGCTGCTCTACTTCCTGCTTCTTGCCCCGTCTACCAGTGTTCCCTGCTCCTTCTAGCATTTGCCAGATGCCATATACGGGCTGTTCACAGATGGCCACCCCAATCTACATAATTTAATGTCTATGACAACGTTTTTTTCTGACACTGAAATCACCCTTAAAACTGACCACCAAATACAAGCCTTCAGCTGGAATAACATTTTGTTTTAGGTTTCTCAATTACAGTTATGAGTCCCCTTCTGTGCACGACTTGTGGCCAAATGCTGCTTTAGTCTCTATTTTTCTCCTTAAAATATGTTGAGAAAAAGCAACAGAAAAAGCCCTGCATGAAAAGACTGAGTTAGCACAGGGCTGTTCATCTTCCAAGCAGCTGGAGGTCACCTGCCCTGTAGGCCAGACCAACAAGAGCCACATGCCCCAAAGGCTGCGCAGGCACCACTGCACTCACCATTGTATTGCAGATACGCATCACTGCCCAGTACTGCACCATGCACCCACATGGGCACCCCTTCCATGTGCTGCACTGGAGGAGAGGGAGAGCCCAAAGCCCCCAGCTGCTGTTACAGCCAGAGCAGTGGCCAAGCAGGAGCCACATGTGGCCAACAGGCTACCAGTTGGACAGGCCTGATTTAGCATAACTGAGAAAAGGCTCTCTGTAAGTGTCAACTGTTAGACTTTTAAAAAACAAGAACTACTACATTTTTCTTGCAAACAAAAATATACAAAGGCAACAAAATACTAAGTTAGAAGAACTGGAATCAATGTTAATCAGAACAGTAAGCCCTATGCAGGGGAAATCAATCTGATTTACAAGCTTGTAAAGATAGTCCTACAAACATACTTTCACTAAATGTACATTAAACTGGTTTTACCTTCAAGTTAAAAATATCATTACGTTACCATTTTTAATATTTTGTTCTTGTGATATTCCTGAGCTTCATTTTATTTTTTATTCCTCACTAATGTAAAAGCATATAAAAGCTGTTCTCACCCATCTCTTATCTCACTTACCAAATTGTAAATCCCAAGAAGCAATGCTTCAATGCAACCATTACTCTGTCTATCCCTGCTGGCAGTAAGACGCAGATAAACCCAGATCAATTCTGGCAAAAACTGCAAAGTGAATCTCTTTAGCCGAACTTCTGAACTACGATAGAGTTCAAAGAGCTGGTGGCAGACAGGCTCCAGGAGCTACCAAAAAAAAGGACAGAATAGCTTAAAGTTACCATAAGCCTTCTCTTTTGAAATAATTTGTACAAATACATACAAGGTACCTCTACACATGCCATTAAGGTGATGAGATAAACTCCAGTGCAGTTTACGCCAGTCAGCTGCTCCTGGGCTCAGTGTCTACACATGTGCCTAGAACGGCAGCCATCTGAACCAGTGTGAAGCAGCTCTGGGCTGGTAGGGAGCCTGGGGGGTCAGCCCTAAGCTCTTGGTGGTGGTACTGGGCAATGGAGGGGCTGGCTGGGGCACTAGGGTGCTAAAGTGCAGAGCTAGGGAGCAGGCAGCCTCTGCACTTTAGCACACTCCTGCCCCAGTCAGCCCATCACCACCTACATGTCTGTTTTGGCAAGAGTTAAGTACTCCACCTTAAGATACCATGGTTCTCAACACTACTATCTTAGGGCAGAGTTAATTAGATTTACTGCACCCTAATACTGCCACATATGTAGATGGTGCTGCTATACTGTGGAGCTAGTTAGTCAACTCCACAGTAAAGTAAACGGGTAGATACACTCTCATAGGCATCTACAATGCAAAACCACAACTGGATATATTAGCACCCTTGTTGGCAGATCCTAGGAAAGACCAGGAATTGAATGGGCTTAAAGAAAGACTTATCTTCATGCCACTAAGAGTGATATATTGGAAAAGAATTGCGGTATGCTGGCAGGACAGCAAGACAAAGTGAACACTGCCATAGCCCCTATCCTACCTATTCAGTGCAAGAGTGCTTTATTCTTCTAGAACAGTGGTGCTCAACCTTTTAGCCATACAAACCTGGGTTGTAAGCTGTGGCTTGTGTTTGCAAAAAGTTGCTAGCTGTGTAAGTGGCACAGAGCCAACCCTGTGTGCCAGGATCAGGTCCCACACTGCCCTCCATGCCTGATCTGGCACACAGGACCATGCCATCTGGCTTGTGGGGCTCACCATGGGTCTCAAAATTTAGCAGCAGGGGAGCAACAACTACTCCTCCAATACCAAATTTCTAAACCTGTGGCTGGAGCACAGTGGGCTAGGTGACACTGTTCCACTGGCTGGATCAAGCCCAAGGGCTATGGGTTGAGCAACCCTGTCCTAGGATGTCAATAAGTTTTGGAAAGTTTAAGACCAAACAAACCATCTTTTTAACGAATTTGACATCCTATGAACTGCAAGGCTTATTTCCACTGGGGATACCTAGATTCAGTGCATGTAACCAAGATTACTGCCCATGTGACTGGAGGCCTGATCTAAAACCTAGGGAAGACAAAGGAAAGACACCTGATAAAACCTGAGTCAATTCATAAGGTCAAGGTCTACAACCTTCAATTTATTTTAAAGTTTTTAAAATGATAGAAAAACTTTATCTTATAAATCAACACATACGTGATGCTGTGACCTAACAGAGGGAACTGAAGCACAGATATTATTGGACTAGCTCAAGTTCAAACAGCAACTTAGAGGTACAGTCAAAAGAGAGCCCAGACTTGTCTGATAAAAAGGGGGACTTTTAGTCAACATTCTAGTGACAAAAAAATTCCATTCCAGGCTATCAGTTATTTGCATTTCTTCAGGACAGGAAGATCCTTTTTGTTGCAAAGTATTAAAAAAAAAAATAAAATCACAGGCTTTATTGACTTTGGGAACCTTATTCCTCTCTTTATAATTAATTACTCTGAATGTATGAGAAATGTACATGGCCAAAATATCTAGTTTCTGTACATATATATTCAGACTCTTATAAGCATTCGAAGATACTATTACTGATCAAAACATTAACACAACATTAATATGTCTTAACAGAATAACCATTTCCCACATACAGCACAAAGATGGGAAAAAAAAAATTAGTTTTTAATAATACAGGACATTGTATATGCTGAAACACACCACTTCTTAACCCAACAGTTGTTCACTCCCATGGAAATCCCATGGCAATCCTTATGCAAAGGACCTTATATAGCCATCTTGGGTATCAAGGTTTACAACTAATAGTCCCACTGAAGTAAAGGCTTTTTTCTTTTCTTTTCTTTTCTTTTCTAACAGCTGAAGCAAAAGAGGTACAGATCTTAGCAGCAGCAATGTGGGCAAGAGTGGAAAAAAAAAATCTTGTGTTCTGGAACACCATACATGGATTTTTCCATCCATATAAAGCAAGGATGCTACTTCAAGACTCTCCTATTTAAGGCAGGATTTTAATAACAACATCACAAGTCAGTCAATTTTATTCCCCTTGATGGAAAAAAAAACCCACATAGCTTTGTTCTGTGTTGAACACCTGCTATTCTCTTTAGCGTATTTATAATAATACTTAGTACTTGTACAGACTTCGCATGTTCAAAGGGTTGCAAAAATATTAAAGAACAAGTCCTGTTTTAGTTTAAAATAGTAAATCCTATCCAAAGGTAACATTATCAAAATCAGCTGTTATAATAAATATAAAAATTGTCCAGGCTGGGACTGTGGTCTTGAAAATTACCTAGCACATTTTCAGATGCCCAAAAAACAGCAGTTAAGAAAAAAGTATTTTCTTTCACAGATCAGAGTGCCACTACAAACTCTCTTTAAATTAAGGAAACAGGAGGGGGGGGGTGGAGGGGAAGAGGGACTAGAAGAGGAAAAAGATACCTTTGACAACAAAAAATACTGATGAGGGATGAAAAATCTGCAAGGGATGAATGGGGGGTGGGGGCCAGGAGAAGAGAGCACTAACATACCAGTAGAAACTATATCTATGAAACACATCTACAAACAGCATTGTATGACACTAGTAGAGGCAATACCAAAGTTCTATCCCATTTGAAACATAATAGGCCTAAATCAAGGCACAATGAAGATTAAAAATTAGAAAAGATTTTTTCCCCTTTAAATAGTGAAGTAACTGGTTGAAGTGACTTTTCTATTGCAACTTTACAAGATTGGCCTCTGCTTAAAGGCTAAATACTTCAGAAAGGAAAAAAAGGAAATCAATGAAATGTATGCAAGTTCTGCATGTATAAAAAGTCTCTCAGCTCCCATATGGACCACAGAGAAGTTTAACAATGGCCAAACAAACTTAATCCAAATTCAGCTTTGTTTGCAGACCTCTCTGATACAGCTATTAGTTTACTAGGAGCTTCCAGACTATATGACGATACAGTCACTCACAAACACCCCAAACATCACAACAATTTTTAAACTTATGAACACTAAAAGTTTTCCCATAGACCAGTAGCAGACTTTTAAAATCATTTTCTGATGTGCTTCTTAATGTTTAGAGGAACAAATCTGTGAAAATAAAAGAGTTAACATCCCTTTAGCTATTCTGCTTTTTACACAGGACAGAGGGATGACTGATTCTCGGAACATAAAAGTTCAAAAGAAACTGTAAAAAGAGGAAAGAGAACAAGGGCCAAAAGTCATTAAGTGGTTTATTTTCTGATACCCAAGAGATATTGGTGCAAGCCTAATGCCCTAGATGCATCAAGACAAACAGATCCAGATCATGGCAAAATGAACACCCCTTTTGACATTCTGGTTCGTGGTAACCTAATAACAGAAGAAAGTACAATCAAATAGACTGTAACGTCATAAGATATGGGTAAAAGGTGGTATGCCACACTGACCAGTCAAAGCAAGCAGCAGCATTCAACAATTTTAAGAAAAAACAGTTTACATCTTAACAAGATGACATTGAAAAGTATAAGTGGAAGAAGCAACTGCATCAACCCCTGAGAACAGAGGAACAACATTCAGGCTCTTCAACACTATTTTCTATTTTGGTGGGAGAAGAGATTTTGGGAGTCTCCTACCTCATTGTTTGGGTCTTGAATGACCTTATAAAGAGCTGGCACCAGTGATTTTTTCCGGTGTAGTGTTGCTGCATAACTGGAGATTTGAGTTTCAGGTAATGCCTAAAGAGAAAACAAACAAACAGGCACAGCAATTACTGTGATGAGTAGGTGAGAATGAAAATTTCCATATATTGACATATTACTATGAAAGCACTAAGCCTCATTCCAACAACAGTGAACACAGTAATTTCAAACCTGCGTCTCAGTCAAGACTGAAATCCACAACTCCTTGTTATAAGGATGGAATTTAGTTCTTTCCAGACCAATTCCTATTAGTTTCAGCAGCAGTTGAAAGCATTCAGCGAATCACAGGCTTAGATCCCTAAATAGCTCAGGACCTATTATAATAAATACCAGTAATACCAATCTTAACGTTATTTGCCCAAACCTTCACTTTATATTATCCTAAACTTACATGAGAACCATGAGCAACACAAAGCAAGTGATCATGGACAACATCACTTGTCTCACAGGCAACCATGTCGCATCAGATCCTTGCATTACTCTGATCTCCCATGCAGAAATTCTGCACTAGCATCTCCCAAATTCTCGTATGTTGACAAGGACACGAAACTGCACCATCAGCTTAAACACTGGTACTACTGACACAACCTAAGACCAGCTTATTCAAAAGGAAAGATTAATAACAATCAAAAGTAATCATTACTATTTATGAACTACTTTGATATTTTTCTCAGCTCAGAAAGCAATAAGCAATGAAGACAGCTTATTTTTGTCTTTGCTTTTTCAACTATAGCAACACTTTCAGGTTTCTAATGACAAGAACTAGAGAGTTCGTAAATTCTGAAGAGGAAGTTATAGCTGTTTAACAGCCATTTCCGCTGGAATTTTAAACTGGGCAAACAATATTTAAAGTTTTAATAACAAATTGTTTATCAAAGTTAAACTTGCTTAAAGTAGTTGGTTTCCTTTTACATTCTAATAACATTGATTTAAATAGCATGATGTGTTTTGAAAGCAGATCTACACAGCAGGCTATAACATTTTCACCATTATAATAAACTAAATTAATATTTGTATTTCAACCTCTGCTTTTTATTTTAATACCTTTATACAGACATCTGTGCTATGCAAAAATACAAAAGATTAAAATACTGTTGAAGTTTCTTTTGATTTTTAATGTTTACTAATTAGCATTCTTAATATTACCCGTAACAAAAAACATTGCAATTCATCAGCCTAAACTTACCTTGAATTCTGATAACCATTCTTCCACCACACCACGTTCTGATCCCAGCATTTTCTTACAGCTCCTACTCCTCTCTTCCTATAGGAGAGAAAGAAAAACCCTGAAGTGCCAACTGAAGCTAAAGTAAAAGGTTGGCAATAAAACATACTGTTACAAAACACCCTCAGTGCAGGAGAGGGTTCTGATATCTGACTGCTAAAATTCATATCAAACATTAACGTAAGTTGTATTTCAGAAAGTTATTTGCATATTTCAATTTTTATTTTTAAATTGTTCCCTTCATGCTTCTAGCTATAAAGCTACTGTACTTCGGGGGGGGGGGGGGGGGACTCACTGTTACAGGCCAAACTGCACATTATCTGAGACAAACACATCATCCATCCCTGTTCACTTACCAAATATAGTACAAAGAAAAGACAACTGGAACAAACTGAGCATCGTGGAATAAAACCATGAGAAAAAGGTTATAATGATAATCCTGAATGTGACAAAGCAAAACTGTTTAATTAAAAAAATTAAAAAAGTAAAATAGACTTTTGGAAGTCATAACAGCTGTGCTTTGTCAAAACTGCTCTTGAGGAATTGCAAGCTTCACTTTTCAAACCACAAAATGGAGGTCTATTCATAGCAATGTGTATATTTTATGAAAGTAAAAACACTACTGTTTTCTTTTCCAGTGGCACGCAAATATTGCAAGCCTTCCAATATTTAACAACTTATTTACCCATTTACCTGAATCCAAAATTATTTCCAATTTAAGACAGCCTCCCACGCCCCTGTAATTAGATTCTATGCATGGAAAATTAGAAAACTAAAACAAAACTTTTATATGTATAGAACCTAATTATTGGAAGGTCGCCTTAAATTCACACCCCCTAGCCCCCCACCCAAGGCTGTGGCAGGAAAAGCAGCAGCAGCAAGGGGGCATGAAGTGGGGAAAGCAGCAGCAGGGGACAGATAGCTACCCTCAAAACAACCTGTCCCCCAGCAACTGTAAACCCCACCTCAATGCCTGCCCCACAGAACTTCCCCTCTCCTCCCCACGTCCGCCGCTTAATCTATGCAGCAGCTCTGACCCCAGCACTAACCAGGCAGCAGCAGTAATGGCAACTTCAGCCCCAGCCTCAACATTGGGGCTGCAGCTGGAGTGACAACAGTTCACCTGCCACTGTGCAGTCTCCCCCACTCTTGGTGGTACTCAAATCTAAAATAAGGTGTCTTCCACGCCCTTCCTTCCACCCACCCCCATGTTGAATGGAGAAAAAAAAATCTTGGATTCAGGTAAATACAGTAACAACTTTTGAGTGTGGGCACTAAGGTGCATGGTTGACAGCCCAGAGGCTACAAGTTCAAGGTCACCACAGCAAAAGTGCTCACAGTGCAGCCCAGTCAGATTTAAAATTTTCTGATACCCAAGAGATATTGGTGCAAGCCTAATGCCCTAGATGCATCAAGACAAACAGATCCAGTCAGATCTCCAAATTCTACAAAATACCCTGTCATAAGAACACAGAAGAGGAAAGGAATGGATTTTTTGAGTTCATACATATACATGCGTCAAGCCACAGTTTTACAGTGTCTGTTACTTTTTCAGACATTCTTATCCAATAAATTATCTCCATTTAGGTAATTAGAATTCAAATTGTATCCTTCTGTTTTTTTAAAGTAGGGTTTAGTTATATGGCAGGAATTTGAAAAAGTTACAGCTCAATAGTTAAGTGAAAGGATTCCTTTTTTCAATAAAAGACCCAGAGCTGAACTAACACATCAACTTAAATGTCATTTTTAAAATAATATGCCTTCTGCTGTGTTCAAAATTAAGAATACAGACTTTTTATGGGCACCAAGATGTATCCTGCATTGGGAAAGCTCTTAAAAACCTAGCAAATATTTTCCACCTTTTATGCCATTACATTCTTTCCTTATGGTTTCAGCACACACAGAAATTTAATCAGAATAATGCCCAATATATTCACTCAACTTCTGTTGTCGCAACAATTTCTTAATGCATCAGCTGGAACACACTGACCCAACACTTTGACATTCAGGTCCAGAACCACCATTACTAATTTTCCTTTTCAAAGAAAGGCAGGTGCTCTTGCCAACGAGAATTAAATCTGAGCACAGAAGATATGAAAGTGGAGCTTCAGGGAATAAAATATTGATTCCCTTTCACTTTAAATAACAATACCACAAGAATCTAGATGTCTCAGAAAAAAACCAAAAAAACCCAAGCTCATATGTAAAACTGGCAAAAGGAAGCCTACTGCACAGCTATAGCTCTGCAACATTATGTAGCAATAACCTGCATTCTTCCTAGCAATCTGTTTAAGAAGAATTCTAAACAACAGTGCTATAGTAAAATCCCAAATAAAATAGTTTGTAGTTAAAAGAGGGTTGTTTTAATGTAAAAAATAAACTGTAAGTAACAGCTAACAGAACTTCTGGAAAACTTTAGTACTGTAGCTTCAAAGCCTTTTGTACTTGTTGAAATATAAAAAGGCAACATATTAAATAACTAACCAATGTTGCAGTGCAAAGGAATAAAGACCAGCAGTACACAGTCATAACATTTTCCTAAACAGCAAGAATAGATCATCTTGAGTATTCTTGGCAGTACAAGCAAGTTCACAGAGAACACCCAGTTAAAGGGGAAGTGTTATATCAAAGTTTATGAAAAAAATAAAATTTCTCAGTTACCATATTTACTTGAATATAAAAGATGTCCTTTAATACAAAGCAACCCCCAATCATTAGATTCTATATATGGAAAATATATCAATTTATTATTATATTCCAGGTGTAGAATCTAATGATTGGAGATTTGCTTTGAGTCTGTCACCTTCCCATTGCTACAGCAGGGAAAATAAATTGGGGGTGGGAATCAGGTAGCCCTTTTGCCCCCCAACTTCTGTCTCCCCCCAGCTCACTGTCAGATCCTGTTCTCCTTGAGCACACAGAAGTGAGAAGCAAATTTGAAAACACTGACATTGAAATAAACATAGCTGTAGACATTTAGATACAGTACCCATAGACTTAGTTCATCCAGAATTGATGCATTTTACATGCATACACCTACACCCCCCTCAAATTTTTTTGGATAATTGTTCATATCCCAGGTCAAATTACCCAAATCAGTTCTGAATGCTATCGATTGGGCAAAACTCAATCATTCCAAACCCTTATGTGGCACTATAACCAGCAAGTGTCCTCCACCTCAGTCTTTTCAGCTTGGGACTTCAGATACTCCCAAATCCATCTGGCAGGCACCCTATGTGCAGGCCCAAGCCCAAGACATTTATGGCTGGTAAAGAAACAGAAACTATTGGAAACAGGAAAAAACACAGCTCTGGTGTGAGACTGAAGTTGGTGGAAGTGGAAATGTATGCCATGTAGCGGCTCACCGTAACATAAAAATCAGGGATCAGTGCTGAGGGGGACTGCGCTCCATAGGTACTACCATACATCTTATTCAGACAGACCACACTACCCTATCCTTGTGGTAGGTTCCCATCAACACATTGGCCAAATATGGGCTGTGTGTTTTGAAGTCATGCTCAGTGTTGGCTACATTTAATCAACTTCATAGTTGGTTTCTATTATGGACCACATCAGGCTTTTGGCAGCAGCTTAATGACAGCCAATGTATTTAATAAGGTTTCCTTGAGTGCAAATGTAAAATGAGAGTTTTTCCCCACATGCTGTTTGGGGGAGAACCTTGTCTTAAATTTTTGAGTAGCTTTAAAAGTAAGCCTTTCCGTACAATTTGAAAAGGCCCAAATAAATATTGGAAGCTAGTCCATTACCCTTTGGGGCTTTTTCTTATATGCTCCACTTGTATTTGTTTGAAGATATTTTACTATGGTTAAGGACATAAGTCAAAAAGCCCAATGCTGAATCAATTCTTTGCAGGTTAGTTTAAACTGCACAGATTGAACCAATAAGCAAGTGAAAAGGTATTCATTTTTTATTCCAGAAATGCAGCCACGTGCCTACAGTGGCCCTGGCCAGAAGCCAAGGGGTCCTACAGCATGCCTCCCTGCTCAGCTGGAGCAGACACTCCAGGCTAGCACACCCAACCTGTGAGGCAGACAGTTTCCTGGGAGGTGCAAAACATCCTGGGATACTGGGGGACTGGGAGTTAACTTCAAAAATCAGGAGGCGATCTGGAACCAAAGTTCAATAAACTGATTTAACCTAAATCAATTAAAATCTGATACTACATCCATCCAGGTTTATCTTAAACAAATTTCAACCATTTTGAAAGCAATTTAATTGCACTGAACTTCTGTTGTGTCACACATTTGAACCAGTTTCTGATCATTTATACCAGTTTGTGTAATTTTTTGGCCTGTATGTTCTTACTAGGAAAAAACTATCAGGAGGCATGCCCACTAGTGTCAGTCACTTTACTGAAGTACAAAGCTACCCCTTGAGTCACTTGGATAAGTTTCACCAGCATAAGAGTCATGTATCCATAGCTCTAGGCAATTCTGTCCCGAATTAGCCATTTGCCCAATGCCTGCAAGCTATTACTGAGACGGCTGTCTAATCTGCACACAAGTGTTACCAACATCAAAAAATCAATGCGACTGACACTAGTAATGACCTATTTTTCAGCACTTTTGAGATTAGTTTACACAGTAGGAATCCACATCAGTCATATACAGGTAGTTTGCAGCCCATATCATCTGCAGCAGTTTACTGAATTAAGAACAATCTGTTCAGCTGTTTGCTGAAGCTTTTTCTTCAAAAGAAGGCTGCTTCTTCATTCAGAGCTCATGCACTGTTTTATGTAGCAGATCTGAAACCAGCACCCTTTTAAATAAAAAAGTCACAGCAAAAAGAACGCTTTAGTGGTCCTACAAAACTGGTTGGTGAGGCTCTGCATGCCCATAGTTATGTCACAAACCCACAAATCATCTTTACTGGGGGCTCAAGAATATAATCCCACAAAATATCCATGTTCTACTACAATGATCTATGCAAAAGGGCAGAGAATTTAGCACAGCCCCTTTTTCCTTTACCCCAAGCCAAATGAAATGGCTAAATATCATAATAAATATAAATATAAAAGTAATATATTTGGGTATTGTATCTGCCTAATTTTTTAGCTTTAGAGTTTGTGTTTTCAAACTTTCTTAGTATTCACAAAAAGTAGAAATTTCCTTTGTTTTAAGTAAGATCAGACTTCTTGCATAAAATGAAGAAACTAATCCTCATTCTGTCAGGACAAAATGCATCAGAGTAAAAGGAGGCTTCAGTCTGTGGTCTGAATTCAATGCAGGTTAGTAGTGATGCCAAGCTATTACCATCCCAAAAGAGCTCAGTCAACTCATTTAAATGAATTATGATTTGATATCGATCTCCAGAAACTAAGGCCTATATCCACAAAGGTACTGCCATGGCTTGATGCTACTGAAGTAAGCAAGAGTTAGAATCCTAGCTACCTGAATAGATCTGAGCCTATCCATCTGCATCAAGAATACCAACACCATTGCTGGCAATCCGAAGGGATAGGTCAGATATCATTGGCAGAGACATTCACAGGGAAGTTGGAGGTAAATTGACCAAAAGATTGTAACCTCAGCAACTGAGCTCTACCACTTTTGCAAATAAAGAAGTCAAAGGAAGTCTTTCCTTTTACAATGCCATCTCTATGGCACTTCTCACTAGCACTTTTTCTTCCTCATAAAGGTGACACTGATATTTTGAATCACTACATCATCTACTAAACTGATCAACTGTATCTAAAATACACAAAAAACCCATGCATAAATAGGCAACTAGAAATTTATATGAATTGAAACAGACCCTAAAGCCAACTTCCAAGAGATGTATTAAACTGAATTAGACTTGCTGCCATAAAAGTCTTTCCTCTCCTGCTTTATTAAAATATTCTAAGGGAGTTGATGGGCTCAAAAGAGCTAGTATAAACACAGATGACCAGGTTTCATTATTAATAGTAATAATAAAGGGCATAGTAACCATGCCTTTTATTTGACAAATCTCAAAGCAATTACTTTAGACCCAATGTCTTTGTGAGGCAGTCAGCTTCTCTACTTGGTGGTACTTAGAAGCTCTGCAGTACCTGTGCAATCCGCAGAGAAGCAGCTGACTTGGAGGTAAAATGAGATTGTCTTCTGTTAGTTCACAGCAATACTATGCAACAGCTTAGGGCAGAAAATTAGGAAAAAATCTCTTTACAACTAAAACTGCAGTGAAAACTTAGGGAAAATTCAGAATATCATGCCTGGCAATCCTAGGTTTTTACAAAAATACTAAGAGACTAAAATGTAGCTTTGTTCCCTTTAAATTCAGAAGGCTTATAAAACAAAAATATTAAAATTGTGTTTAAAAAAACTTCACATATTTTAAATATTTATTTCTTCCTCCTCAGTGACCACACTCCTGGCTGCACATCCATGGTGTAGAGAAAGAGGCTAGAGCCACTTATCAGGAAGCTGAGGTTAGGGGGGTGGGGTGGGGTGGGGGAAAAGCTCAATATCATAAGCAGCAGCTGGAACAAATCTGCCACATGCTGTGTTCTGTTCTTCAAGAGGTCAATGTAGACTGCAGCAAAAGGCTTGGAGCTACCAGTAAAAGAAGAGGTGCAGTCAGCTGTCTAGACAACAGAATTACTATAAGAAAACATATTGGGGATGCTACTACTACTGACAGCTCCTTATTTATAATTCAACAAAGGCATAGAAGGAGTGGAAGAGAGATGAGGTACTTATAAAAAGCACCTTGATCAAAAGGTGAAGCCACCAAGCAAAAGTTCAAAGCTTGCTGCAAGACACCTACTACTGCTTAGCTTCCCTCTGGATTTACCTACTCAAATCTGCCCTCCACATATACTCTGCCTAAACAGCTTTCCTTAACTTCTAATCCCTGTACTGTGACTTCTCTTCCCTTTTAAAGAAAGGGGTCCCAAGTTCATTTGCTACAGATAACCTATACAGGGGCATTATTACACTACTAACCCTTTCAGATGCTGCTGCTTCAGGAATGAATTCAGAGAACTACGTGCAGATCTGACATATGGAGAGATCATCAATTTGTGCTCTGCAGGATGAAGGCATCAAAACAAGCAGGCCAAACACCCTCCTCCACAATCCCTCATGTATTCTTGGACAGAGGAGAAAACAAAAGCAAAAGATACATGTCTGGGACCTGTATCAGAATCAGACCAAGTGGTGGGCCAGAGTAAAAGAGGACCAGGGGCTTTTTCCAGTGAGCAGGGAAGCAACAGGCCCTCTTCCACCAGAATCGACACAAGCGCTTGACCCGTAAGTTACAGAACCTGCACAGGCAAGCAGCGGTGGGCTGGGACATAAGGGAGACCATGAGGGAGGTGAAGGCCCAACTCGGTGGTGCTTGGTACCAGGAGGAGGCCAGGAAAAACATCTTCCAGGCCAGGGCCCCCTGTGTGGAGGAGGGGGAGGAATGATCTGCTTTCTTCTCCAGGCTGAAGAAAAGCAAGGAGAAGGTCATGACATGCCTAAGAGACAGAGGAGGAGTGGAGCACCAGTCAAAGGATGGCATGCTTGTCACAGCAGCCACCTTCTACCAGGAGCTGTACATAAAGAAGCCGGTGAACCCAGAGGCCATATAGCTGTGCCTGTGAAGCCTCAACCAGACCCTTGAGGAGGATGAGCAGCAGCAGCTGGAGAAGGACTGGAACCCAGAGGAGCTCAAGACGGCCCTCTGGAGTTTCAAGAACAGTAAGACTCCTGGGTTGGACAGCCTGCCCAAGGAGTTTTACCTGACCTTCTGGGATCTGGTGGGCCCCAACCTGCTGAAGCTCTTCCAAAAGTGCCTTCAGGAGGGCTGACTGGGAGTGGGGATGGAGGGAGGCCTCATGCCCATCCTGTACAAGAAGGTTGGGAGGGAGGAGTTGAAGAACTGGAAGCTGATCACCCCTCTGCATTTTAAACTACAAGCTGCTGACCAAAGTTTTGGCTGAGCAATTTAAATCTGTCTTAGGTGCAGTCATCCACAAGGACCAGTCATGTGGGGTGTCAGGACACCAGCTCCACAGAGCCCTGGTGCAACTGAGACATGTCATTTTCAACCTGGAGGGATGTGGGCAGTGGGGTTCCCCAAGGCTCAGGCCCGTACTGTTCAACATCTTCATCAGTGACTTGGATAAGGGGGTGAAAACCACCTTGCTCAAATTCGCAGATGACACTAAGATATGGGGAGAAGTGGGCACACTAGAGGAGAGGGACAGGCTACAACTAGATCTGGACAGGTCACAGAGGTGAGTGGATGAGAACAGGATGGGTTTTAATACTGACAGGTGCAGGGTACTGCACCTGGGGAGGAAGAACCAGCAGCATACCTATAGGCTGGGAACTCCCTTCTTGTCAGCACAGAGGCAGAAAAGGATCTTGGAGTCATTATAGGACTCCAAGGTGAACATGGGCCGCCAATGTGGGGATGCAGTCAGGAAGACTAACAGCACCTTGTCATGCATCCACAGATGCATCACGAGCAGGGCCAAGGAGGTGATCCTCCCCCTCTATGCAACACTGGTCAGGCCGCAGTTGGAGTACTGCATCCAGTTGTGGGCACTGCACTTCAGGAGGGATGTGGCCAGCATTGAGAGGGTCCAGAGGACAGCCACTCACATGATCAGGGGGCAGTAGGGCACACCCTATGAGCGCAGGCTACAGGACCTGAACCTGTTCAGCCTCCCCAAGAGAAGGCTGAGAGGGGATCTGGTGGCCATCTATAAACTTGCCAAGGGGGACCAGCAGGCAATAGGAGAGTCTCTGTTTCCCAGTGCACTACCGGGAGTAACAAGGAATAATGGCCGTAAGTTGACTGAGAGTAGATTCAGGCTAGACATCAGGAGGCACTACTTCACAGCCAGGGCAGCTAGGAGCTAGAATTAACTTCCAAGAGAAGTGGTGCTTGCTTCTACCATGGGGGAGTTCAAAGGGAGGCTAGAAAAAAAAAAAAAAAAAATCACCTAGCTGGGATTGTTTGACCCCCAGCATTCTTCCCAGCCCATGGCAGGGGGTCAGACTTGATGATCTGTTCAGGTCCCTTCTGACCCTACCAACTATGAAGCTAAGATGGATTTTCCCTGCTGTAACACCGGAAACGGGACAAATTCAAAGCAAACCTCCAATAATTAGATTCCATGCCTGCAAAATTATAACAGATTTATACATTTCCCATATATAGAATCTAATTATTCAGGGGCTGTCTTATATGCAAATACATATAGAATTTAAAAAATGAGAAGGGAATAATACAAGTGCTGTCATGCTGTCATTATTCCTGTAAAGACTTATGTGCTTACTTAATTCTGCACAAGTACTATTTCTCAAGTATTTCACTGCTAGTATTTGCACAAGTTGTGTCTAAAGTATGAGAAGAGAAAAAAAAAACACTGGAAAGGGACTAATTGTTTCTATTTTGCTCTTAACACAAAGATATGTTGAAGTTCAAATCAGGAATTATGGGTAATTCCTGTCACATTTTCACAGGATGTTAACTAGGCAATCACAATGGTTCATTCCAATATTAACCTACAAGCTCTTTGAATTCAATGGGGAGACTAATTGTTCCAACTTTATCCAACTGTCAACATAAATGCATGATTTCAAAAACAATTTTTTGGGAAGTGTAAGACCAATTTCTAAGTAGGATTTTTCATGATAGTTAACCCAGGGCAGTAATTTACCCTGTAATCAAGTCTACATACACAAACTCTTCGGGGTGGTTGGGGTATGTTTGAAGCATTTCTAAACTACATAGTATATTTACCAATTAATGTAACAACAAGATTCACTAAAGCAAATGGCCTATTTCAACAAAAAACATTTTCCACAATTAATTAATTAATTACTGTTCTATTAATAAAAACAGTCACTATGTAATGTAGGCTTTGGAAACAAGCATATCAAAATCTGTCATTTTCAAGTCAGTTTTAAAATTACATCATAATTGGTATGAGGCTGGGAAAAAAGGTTAAAGACACCATGGGAGACAGAATAAGTTATGGCTCAGTTTACTTCGAAAGGTATAAAATTTTGCTATTAATATGTGATGTCCTACCTTACCTTTGTTTAAAGAAGTCAGTTCTCCAAAGAAGGAAGAGGGGGATGAATACAGCAGTTCTTCAATCTGGAATGCATTTGCCAAGCCTTCAAGTATTTCCCAGTTCTGTGAAAGATGAAAACAATAATCTATGATAAACAAAAGCAAGAGAAGAAATGTTTTTGTAGAGTGAACACCACACTTCAGGAAGAGTGTGACATGCAAAGCGTTGAACTTACCAGCTAAAATAGTACCAACACCAATTGGATAAAAAATTACCCAAACCCCTCACAAGAAAATAACATGTAACGAGGGAGAAAGGGAGAGTAGGATTGGGGTGTTGTTGTATAAGAACTTTTAAATAGTATATTTTTAAAGGGATTACATTCAAATATGTTTTTTCCTTCACATATACCAACATTCATTTGGGTCTGTTCAAGGAATTAAAAATATGATTATCCAAATGTAACACGGGCCCAAGTGCACAAAATCTTAAATGTTTTGCTACTCACTCTTCTCTCCCCTGCCCCTGCCCTTGCCCCCCCCAATTATTGTTTACATTTATCTATTAAAACATTTTCAGAATGCAGTTGTCTCTTATGGGCACACTCACGTCTATCAATTGTCATCTAGAACCATAACACATTCTAAAACCTGTACGGTTAAAACAGTCTTTGCCCCCAAAACTTGAAATCTGATCTACAGAAGAGAACATATGATTATACAGAGCCCTATTGAAAAATCAAAGGGATTCTGTAAGAGGACAGGATTTGCACTGATCTGATTGGAAGATTGGGTCATACCAGTTAGGGCTTCTCATTTATCTGTATTATACAGCAACTGCTAATATAATTAAAATACTTTCAGTTTTCTAGAATTAAGTAAAAGCATTTTTAAAGTATATGAATTGCTGTAATGTACATATAATTATTCATAAGATACAAAATTTCACACATACAAATCAGTACTGAGACTGATTTACATATAGCAAACAACATAACTGTTTTTAAAAACAGAAGCAAAAACCCATACCATCAACTTATGGCCAAGGAACACTCCTTCCACCTGTGTTCAGAATCATTTTAGATTGGAAGCTTTTACTGAGATCTCAAAAATGAGCAAGAGAGCTCTCTTCCAATATTGCAAAGACTAAAAAAAAAGAATAGGTCAGCTAAGCATAAAGCTGAACCAGGACCATTTATTTGGAGAATCACAGAACAAAGAATGGAGAAATATGCTTTAAACATTTCTGTACACTGCAATGACCAGAAGCTTAAGAGAGGTGGTGGCAGGGCTCCAATGTGACAACCAACATGTACATTTTCAAATGACAGACTGAGCACTAAATGCTAGTATGTTAAGTAATAACATATTCTAGATCAGCGGTTTTCACCCTTTTTTCATTTGCAGACCAATAAAAATTTTAAATGGAGGTACAGACCTCTTTGAATTTTAAGTGTGGGTATTCACATACTTTTGATTGATCATAGCCATCTTTCTTGGACCCCCTTAGACAGTCTGCAGACACGCAGGTGTTCACGGACCAGAAGTTGAAAACCACTGTTCTAGATAGAAAGATTCAGTGTAAATCAGCAATGAGAACTCAAAGCAAGATGATTGATGGTGAAACATGGAGAATCAAATAGCTATCAAGAGCAGGATATACGAGATGTATAGTTAGCACAGTTAGGTTTATAGTGGAAATACAGTAAAAAGGACAGTACTACAGACGCAGTGAAACTGATAAATTTGAACATTCAGCTACTCAAGTCAAAATTTAAACTTGACATATGTAGAAAGAAAATATATTAATTGTTGAAAGGTATTAATAAAAAAGATTCATGCAGAAATTCATACAGAAGTCTCCCAAAGGCACAATAATCAACCCATTTCAAGCTTTAAATTCTGACCCCTGGATGGTAAAATAAAAGTTACACAGCAACCAAATGGTCAATAGAACACTGTAGCTGAAAGATTGCAAAGAATGGCATGTGTAAATTATTGTTCAGTCTGTGAACATAATATTTGGCTTATAAACACCCCACAGAAACAATCACTCACAGCATTATTATTGAAGTACATTGTTTAAGTAGTTCCTTTCAGTAACTTATGAAACAATCTTCTGAGTTTCATTCAGCACTTTACATAGCAATGGTTTGTGAATGTACTTCCACTAGATTTTAAAAATGTACAGTGGATAATGCTTCCATCCTTGGTATGGAACAGGATGGTATTTTTAGTTAAAACTGATAAAAGCAAAAAGTTACTGGGTTTCTCTGTCTGTCTGGGGAATTTTTGGTTTTGTTTCGAGGCACACACCAAAAACAAGTACTGAAAGGTCATCAGCATGGATAAACAAACTAGTATTTTTCTTAAAAATAAATTTCCAACAATAACAATCTTTTAAAAGTTAGAAAAAAAAGCAAACCATGTGAGAACACAAACAGATCTATATTCTTGTTTAAGCTGCTTGGTCTGGTTTTCATTTGGTTTTGTGCCAAATGTGTGTTAGATATGCTTCTTTTTTTTAATTCAAAAGCTAAATTTGATAAAGTTAAAAGAAAATACCAGCTCCCCAAATAAAGAGAGAAAGGAAATACTACAATAAGGGGGGAGGGTGTTAATCTTAGCCTCCTCTACTGTATGATCTACTCATTTTTCCACTTACTAAAACTTCTATATGCTACTTGACTGCTTTATTGCATCAGTACTTGGTTGTCTTGACATTTCTAGGGCATAACTCACAAGGTGTGTATGTTAACAAAGATCAAGACTGTTACCACAGATACAGAGTAATAACCAAGACAACTAACAAATAGCCTGCTTTTTGTGTGTCAATGTCACACCACAATCAAGAAAAAAAAAATGGAAATAACCTTTTTGCTTTTCCTGTTAACATTTTGAACACCTTCACAAAATCAACAAAGACTATTTGGACGTCATCATAAAGTTCATGGCTTTGTTCAATATCTTCATCAATACCCTCAAAATGGGATGTGGGGAGTAGTAGATAAGATGGAGGGTAGGACTGGGATTCAGAGAGACCTAGGCAAATTGGAGGATTGGACCAAAAGGAATCTCATGATGTTCAATAAGGACAAGCACAAAGTCCTGTACTTAAGATGGAACAACTGCACGCACCAGTAGACTGCCTGGTTAAGCAGCAGCTCTGTAGAAAAGGATCTGGAGGTTACAGTAGACAATAAGCTCAATATGAGCCAACTGTGTGCCCTTGTTGTACAGGCTAATGGCATACTGGGCTGCATCAGTACGAGCACAGTCAGGAGATCAAGGGAAGTGATTGCAGGAGCCCAGGCTGGCAGCAGAGGCAGGTTACAAGCTGGTGCTGAGCGCAGGGAAAAGCGGCCCCTCACTTGCCCCGTGCCCGGCACCCCGCACTATAGCTGCTTGCAGCCCACATGGGGCTGCCTGTGCCAGTTCAGGACAGCCCCGCATGGGCTGCAAGTAACTGCAGCAGGAAGTGCTGGCCATGGGGCGGACGAGGGGCCGCTTTTCCCCGTGCTCAACACCAGCCTCTTCCCTGCCAGCAAGCAGGGGGTCAGGGCTGTGTGCTGCCCCCCCAACACACATACACCTGTACAGCGGGGCTAGGGGGCACTGGGAGTGAGTAGATGGGGAGCCAGCGGGAGCCTGGGGCCCGCACTGGTGTCCCAGAGCCAGTGCCAGCAGGGCCCAGAGCAGGGTGGCAGAAGCATGGGGTCCCAGCCAGCAGGGGCTCTATGGAGCTGAGCCAGCTCCCCCCTCTCCCTGCTAGTGCAGCCCAGCCCGGCTCCACAGACCCCTGCCAGTCTGTGCCCCACTTTGGACCCCACCAGTGCTGGGCCCCGGGACCAATCTCCCAATGTCTTGGGACCAAAGACATTGTGACATTAGTCCCAAGATGGTGACCAGGGGGCAGGGAACCCATCAAGGGGCAGGGCTACCCATGCAGCCCTCAACAGCCTGCCAAAACTGGGTAAGTGGCCCTCTGCCTCAAATAATTGCCCATCCCTGTACTAAGAAGAACTCTCTCACTAGGAGAGTAGTAAAGTACCACAGCGGGTTACTCAGAAAAGCTGTGGAATCTCCTTCCTTGGAGGTTTTTTTTAAGACCTGGCTAGATGAAGCCTTGGCTGGGATGATCTAATCGGGGATAGTCCTGCTTCAAGCAGGGGGTTGGAATAAATGACCTCCTGAGGTTCCTTCCAACCCTAATTTTCTAAAGGTTCTATGATTAATTCCTGCAGATAAAAAAAATGTGCACCAACACTTACATAATTTATATTTCTCATCTATACATATCATCTCTCCTTCTCATCATACTTCCTTTAGTCATTTAAAATGTAGCAATAGATTGCTGGATACTGGATGCATTCAGCAACAGAGGCAGATTAATTCTTTTATCTATTCTATTATCTATTATCTATTCTATTATCTATTACAAAGGAATTTGCCAAGTGTTTTGGATCCATTAGATAAAATCATCGAATCATAGAAGTAGGGTCAGAAGGGACCTTGTAGATCTTCAAGTCCAACCCCCCCACCTGGGCGGGAGAAAAGACTGGACTCAAATGAGTCTAGCCAGGTAGTCATCAAGCCTCTTCTAAAGATCCCCAGGGTAGGAGCCAGCACCACTTCCCTAGGAAGTTGGTTCCAGCTCCTAGCCGCCCTAACTGTGAAGTAGTTCTTGCGGATGTCTAATCTAAACCTACTCTCTAATAATTTGTGTCCATTGTTCCTTGTCATGCCAGGGGGCGCTAGGGAAAACAGTGCCTCCCCTAAACCCTTCTGGTCCCCCCTAGTGAGTTTATAGACAGTCACCAGGTCCCCTCTCAGCCTTCTCTTACGAAGGCTGAACAGGTTTAGGTCCCACAGTCTTTCAATGTAGGGTCTGCCCTGTAGTCCCCAGATCATGCGGGTGGCCCTCCTCTGGACCCTTTCAATGTTGTCCACAACCCTCCTGAAATGGGGCGCACAGAACTGGATGCAGTACTCCAGCTGTGGCCTAACCAGCGTCGCATAGAGGGGGAGGATCACCTCCCTGGCTCTACTTGAGATGCACCTGTGGATGCACGACAAGGTGTGGTTAGCCCTGCCAACCATGACCTCGCAGTGTTGACCCATGTTCATCTTGGAGTCGATAATAACTCCAAGATCCCTTTCTGCCTCTGTGCTCTCAAGAAGGGAGTTTCCCATTCTATACGTGTGCTGCTGGTTTCTACTGCATAAGTGCAGCACCCTGCACTTGTCAGTATTGAAACGCATCCTGTTTATGTCAGCCCACTCCTGTAACCTATCCAGATCCTGCTGCAATCTCTCCCTCCCTACTAGCATGCTCACCTCACCCCAAATTTTGGTATCATCAGCAAATTTAGACAGGTTGCATTTCACCCTGCCGTCCAAATCGCTGATGAAGAAATTGAACAATGCAGGCCCCAGGACCAAGCCCTGGGGGACTCTGCTGCCCACTTCCCCTCAGGTTGAATATGACCCATCCACCACCACCCTCTGAGTACAACCCTTGAGCCAATCTGCAATCCATCTGACTGTGTAGGCATCAATGCCACAGTCGCCTAGTTTTTTAATGAGGATGGGGTGGGAGACGGTGTCAAAGGCCTTGCTGAAGTCTAGAAAGACTACATCCACGGCAACACCTGCTGAAGTCTAGAAAGACTACGTCCACAACTCAGGTCCATTGCCTTTGTGACCTGATCATAAAAGGCAATCAGGTTGGTCTGACATGACCTGCCCCTAATGAAACCGTGCTGGTTGTCCTTGAGCATCATCCCTGAAGCCGGCCCATCAGAGATGTGCTCCTTGAGGATCTTCTCAAAGAGTTTCCCAAGGATAGAGGTAAGACTGATGGGCCTATAGTTGCCCGGGTCCTCTCTCTTCCCTTTTTTGAAGATGGGGACCACATTAGCTATCTTCCAGTCATCTGGCACCTGGCCCGAGCACCACGAGCACTCATAAAGCTGTGCCAAGGGCCCTGCAATAACCCCAGCTAGCTCCCTCAACACCCTGGGCTGGAGAGCATCTGGACCCACTGACTTGAACAGGTCCAGCCCCTCCAGAAGCTCTCTAACCCAGTCCTCCCCAATCTGAGGTCTGGAGGCGCTCCCCTCGAGTCCGCCTGGCATCACAGTGGGGAAGTCCCAGTCCCTGCACAAGAAAACGGAGGTGAAGAACTGGTTAAAGAGTTCCGCTTTCTCCTCTGGTGCAACCACCAGATTGCCTAGTGTACTTTGCAGGGGTCCCACATTACCCAGTGCCTTCTTCATCCTCCCTACGTATTTGAAAAAGGACTTTTTATTATCCTTGATCTTAGACGCTAGTCCTAGCTCTATGTCCGCCTTAGCTTTCCTGACAGCCCCCCTACAGGCCTGAGCAGAGGAGTTATACTCCTCTTTGGAGATAGCACCCCGCTTCCACTGGGTTCATACCGCCTTTTTGGTAAGCAGGCATTTCCAGACACGCTTGGTAAGCCAGGGAGGCTTTCGGGCACTCTTACCCCCGTTGCTTCTTGTTGGGATGGACTCCCCTTGGGCCCTGAGTAT
Source organism: Crocodylus siamensis (assembly GCF_052110815.1). Lineage (NCBI taxonomy): Eukaryota > Metazoa > Chordata > Crocodylia > Crocodylidae > Crocodylus > Crocodylus siamensis. Next base: position 182,966,960 of record NC_143398.1, on the reverse strand, counting down.
CATTTCCTTACGGAACGACCACTCGTCCCGGACACTGAGTTCCCCTGCCCTCAAGGGCCCCAGCGCAAAAGGTTGCAAATGTAAGATAAAGTAAATATGATTTGTGCATTTCATTTCTTAGTTGGACTATCAGAATTAAGTGGAGGAAACAATAAACTACAACTCCTACATAAAACTTTCTAGACAGTTGAATCCAAAACTTTACTAAGACTCTATATACATTTTGTTACAAAATAAGGAAAAACAAAAATGCAAGCAGTATGAAAAATAAAACAGTGTGCATTTGATACGACACAGGATATTAGTAAGTTTAATATACCAAAAATAATTCTAACAAAAATCAAATTCACGCTGAGATACCAAGGAGCAATAAACAATCTTTTTAAAAGAACATATACAATCAGCACACATCCTTATTACCTATCAACGCCAGAGAGCAGCTGACACATTTTCTACTTTAGCACAAGCTGAATATACAGTACATGGCCAGAGCTTAGAAAAAATGCTCTGTTCACTATACACGTGACCAGGCAAATGTGGTTTTCCTAGTCCTGCAATAATTGGCAATATCAAGCAAAATCATTTCAGTAATTTTTAAATCCTAACGATAATGTTTGAGCCCCAATGAAAAGAGATAAAAAATTAGTCTTATTTTCATGCATGACTTTGTTCCCCACTCTATTTCTCTTAATCTCTCCCCACATCCTTGCTATTAAGCTGAAGCTTTCCTGCTTTACTAAAGGAAAAGAATACAGTAGAAAAAGAAAGAAAGAAATGTAGAGAATGTGGAGAGGGATTCAAACTAGAAAATGTGAAGCACATGGGTACGTCAGGGGTCGGCAGTCTACAGGTGGTAGAACCACTGGATCCAGCCTGCAGATTTGGGGCTTCAGCAGCGAGGGGCTTTAGCTGTGGGGACAAGTACTGGTGGTGGCTGGGTCCCAGCACTTGCCCACCTGCGTGCCCCATCCAGGATGGGTCACTCTGGCTTACAGCCATAAAAGGCTGCTTACCTCTGGGGTAGGTCATCTATTCAGTCCAAAGCCACCAGTACACATTGCTATAGTTGTGAACAAGTGTTTACTGACAGGCTGGACATAGGCTCTCCTAGATAGGATTGGGAGAGTTCCAATAACCTAGCATTCCTCTCAACAGCTGTTTAATATTAAAAGAAGTCTCTGAAACGTTAGTCTACTGCCCTAACACTCACAACCATGGGTGAATGTATCTTCCCTTAATACCCTTTAATGCCATTCCAGCAGGTTTTTTCCCCCCCAGATTCCATAAAAGATAGAACTATAAGGTCTAACAAAAGAGACAAGCTAGAGACCAGTCTCCTATAAACAACCCAAAAAAAACCCCCAACCCTCTTAGTCTCCGTACATCCCTTCAAAGCTACTTGTAAAACCCTGCCGCACAAATCAGAAATACCATGAAGCAGGATCACTCTGTCAAAGACATGGTTTGGACAATATACTCTAAGATTCAAATGTGCTACCCTGAATTTTGTAAAATAGAAACATTTAGAAATATTAACCTGGATTGTCTACACAAGAAAGTTGTATTGACAACTATTATGCCAATTTACAGCACGTAGCTAATATACCCTTACTCTAGATCAGTAGCTCCCACGCTTTTTTACACTACAGACCAGCATGGGAGCAGAACAGGGTGCACAGAGCCAGCTGCCTCCCTCCCGGAGCTGCCCCACCTTCCAGTTTTAATCCCACACGTGACTGCTGGCAGCAGAAAATGTTCATCTGGACAGACAAACAGGGGTCTAAGCAGAGGGCTCGTGCCACAACCTGGCAGCCAACCCTCCATGGCCCAGTACCAGGCCGTGGCCTGGTGGTTGGGAACCTCTGCTCTAGATTCTCAGTGCACAGGAACTATTATTAAGTAGCTCATTCCTCTTTGAAAGTGGACAGCAACAATAAAAACTGTATACAAAGTGCTAGAGATCAGAAAGTCATGCAGTTTCCTAGTTTAAAAGGATCTTTCTTCTAAATGAAATTCTCCTCTGTGCCTGCTTAGGAAAAAAACTGTAACTTCAAAGGCCCCTCCTCTAAAAGTGCTTTTTCCTATTTTCATGACTTTCTTCCAAAAATGTTACTATATATTTTCAAATCTCAAAGAAGTTATGTTTATTAACATCTGAAATACAGACCAGAGGCTGCATCAATAAATCTTTCAAGAATGCAGTAGTACCTGTCTTCCATAATCAAGCAAGAAGAGAGATTGGGGAAAGAAAAAAAAAAAAAAAAAAAAAAAAAAGGTGTCCATCAGTCTACTCCCCTACCTATATAACTTTACTACCTTTTAAAATTTACATTACAATGAAAATATACAGCCAAAAAGTTGCAAACAGAGATATGTATCATATGTCCTACCAGCTTTCCATTTGTCCTAGTTGCATGCCAATGAACTTCGTGACATGGCCTCACAACAACAAAACAAAAATGAAAAGTTACCGTAGTTCAGTTTTAAGAGAAACCAGAAAATAGTCAGAGGTCTGGCAAGGAGCTGCAATTGTGCTTCAGGTCAGACCAAGAGTGAAGCATATAAAAATTATGCATCTCCAATTCTCTGGGTGTGACAAGAACATTGTACGGTTAGGATATGGACTACAATGGAAGCTTTAAGAATCTCAAGTTGTGTAACTTTACCCAATACCACTTCGTAAAGGAAAAGTAAATAGTTTGTTAGAGCACGTCTAAAATAATACACTGACACAGATGAAAATGATTACAGTAGAGTGTCCCATCTTACTTTGAATGAGTACTTTGTGTCTTCCTCTGGACTCAGCCAAAGACCCAGTCAACCCACCTGTAAGTATTAGTGTCAACAGGCTGGGGAACCAAAGGCAACCAGATGTAATGGTGACCACATCACTCCCTTGTGTACTTGTTGGCTACTGACACAAATGAGCCTTAATCAGGTAGCACAGGAACACAACTCCCAGCCTGCAGGCCAGATCTGGCTTCTGGCACTGTGTCACCAGCCCACAGGACTCCCCATGGATCTGTGGAGATCTCCAAAGACTACAGAACTGCATGCTAGATAGGGCACGTAGGGCAGCACAGGACATAATCCAAGAGCTTGATGCTGACCAGGTGGAAGTGACGCACAGCCCCCAGGGCCTAATTCTGTCCAGGCAGGGGCAGTGAAAGGCCTGATGCCAGCCCACAGACTGGTCCCGTGTCATTCATTTGGCCCATGGGGCCAAAACCATAAGCACCACTGAGCTAGCCCAATGAGCTGCTTAGTTTCAGGGCAGATGCTGGTTGGACCTTGGATTCTGTCTAGTTTGGTATTAAATAAGGTTAGGTGCTTGTTTATAGCATAGTTCTCCTGCATTATAGAAAAAGGAATGCTTTTATTATCTACAAGAAATGTACATTCAGTTCCACTAATGTAGACTTCCTGCAATTAAAACCCAGATTTAACATACTTAATCTAAACAGTGGAATTGACAAAAGGCAAGGCAAAATGAGGTAGCAGGCTATCCCCCAGATGAAAAATTGTTAGGTCCATGAATCCTAGAGAGGACTGTGAGGAACTTAAAGCCAGAAGACTGGACAACATATTGGCAAGTGGAGGTATACATTAGAAATAAGTTTCACAAAATCCTAGTGTTGGAAGGGACCTAAAGCATCACATATTCCAGATGCCAGCACAAATGCAGGATTTCCATAAAAGCTCCATGTTTATAAAGAACACATACACAATAAACATACATATCATACAAAATAGAGCTCTGATGGAAACAAATTTAGAAATACATATAATAATACCCTCCAAAATACCTGCTGTAGCCTGATTTTGACAACAAGGAGTCAGCTACAAGCACGTGACCAGACTTCTCTTGACCCCAACTGTTCCACTGTACAGAGTATTTAATATCTAGCAGTGGAGATCCAAGTCAAATAATCAACCAACCAAAACAAAACAGAAATGCCCAGACTTATCAGGGGAGTTGGTTGTAGCCGTGTTGGTCTAAGGACATAGGCACACAAGGTCATTTGGGTAAATGTGATATCTTTTATGAGACCAACTGAATAAACCACTTGCTTGTTTATTCAGTTGGGTAAATGTTTATAGCCGATAGCCAATTTTTAAGGAGGCATATCGACCAATACTAATCCGATTTCCAATACAGCAGTGGTTCTCAAATTTTTTTTTCGCAGACCACTTGAAAATTGTTGAGGGTCTCAGCGGACCACTTAATAAACTTTTTTTGTTCTACAAATCAAAGCACACAACTCATATTTTAATATCAGTAGTCTTATCTTTCTAATATGATGGATGTGCCTGTTTTTTTGAGCAAATTCTCGGAAATCGGGTGTAACGTTTGTCAGCTTTAGCCTTAGGTCACCTTTCTGCAAACCACCTGAATGAAGCTCACAGACCACAGTTTAAAAACCTCTGCAATACAGCACAGAGAGCTGCATGCAGCTGGTAAATCTGTTGTGATGGAAGGGTAGGGAGGAAGAAAGGGGCGTGGCAGGGCAGATCAAGGCCCCTGCAGTGAGGGAGGGAGGCTGGGGTTGGGGCAGCGCAGGATGAAGCCACAGCTCATCTGGGCATTGTGGGGGTAGCTCCTGCTGCTGCATGCACCCTGAGGGGTGCCCCCAGATCGGTGCGGGGTGTGGGTGGGGTGAGCTGTAGCTGCAGACTGGGGCCAGGGCTGCACAAGGCTCTTCCCAGCAGGGACTGCGCTGTGGTGGTCATGCTGGGATGGGGGTTACGGGGAGGAGGGGAGGCTGTAGCGACCCCAAAATTCGCCACAGCCCGCCCTACCCTCTCTCCCAGCACCACCGCCACCCACTCTGAGTGTAGCCCTGGCCCCACCCTGTCTCCAATCCCAGGAAGAGCCCAATCTGAGCCCTGGCCCCAACCTGCAGCTGCACCCCACCCCACTCACACCATGCGCAGACCCAGGGGCACACACCTCTCCCATTCCCTCCTGGGGTATATGCAGCAGCAGGAGCCGCCACCCTCCTCTGCACCCCCCCAGATGAGCCATGGCTCCGTCTTGTGCCCTGGCCCACCCCACCCTGGTTGGGCAGTGCCTGCCCCAGCCCCTGCCCCACTCCCTCCCTTACTGTGGGGGCCTTGATCTGCCACCCCCCCCACGCCCTTTCCCTCCACTTCCCCGGCCCCTTCAACCACAACAGACTTATCAGCTGCATGCAGCTCTCCAAGCTGCCAGGCTGTGCCCCTCGCTGCCTGCATGCTGCGCTGCGGCTGTGCACATGCACGGGCATTTTTTGGCCAAATCATCAGCCACATCAGGCCAATTTCCGATTGGCTTTCAATTTTCTTTATATCGGTGCCAAATCAATATCGGACCAACGTATCGGTGTACCTCTACCAACTGAATACACTGATCATTTATTCAATCAGACTTTTACTGTACATTTCTCTCATGGGTCTGGTACTTCTATCTTTAAAAGAAGAGAGACCTCCTGCTACTTTAAATCTGATTTTAAAAAGTCTAATCACTTATTGAGGCAAACACCAAATATTTCTCCTTAGATACTGAAGGACTTTATGCCTAAACTTTAGACCTACAACCCTGTCAAACAAGTCCCTATGCACATTAACATATTCAAAACCATTTGTGACCCATAGTTATGATCCAGCCATATTTGCAATAGTTTCTTGTCATCTTTACGAAGGGAAAAGGAAAGACTGATCATACTACAGAACCTTGTTTTAAGTCAGTTATCAGCTGATTATGGTCAAAGATTCCTGGTATAGGAAAACTGGCTAAGCCAGCTCCAACAAAGTCAAAGGCAATACTCCCCTTGATTTTAACAGCACCAAGCTTTTATCCAGTCAGTTGAAACCCAGCCAAAAAAGTCCAGCTCAAGCTGGTAAAGAGAAGGGAAAAAATGCAAACAATTATCTGTTCCAAAAAAGCTTCGGATTCATTTCAAACATTAAATGTAAACCACCCCCTGTGCCTTCCTATGTGCCAGAAAGCTCAGTTACCAAAATCTATATCTTTCTTCAGCTATTACAATTAAGTTTTTTTTTTTTGTAGATCCAAAATTCAGGCAGTGTGCTGAAAACCAAATATTTAAGGCAATATGTACCCCCTGCCCCAAATAAAACCCCTACACTCTCCAAAAGCCACCTTAGCAATAAATGCAACACAAAAATAAGTAGGAAGAAAGTTAACCAGTTGTCATGGGTATTTTTTCTATTAAAAATACTCCTGTGTTAGTTTTCCTTGAAGCTGTTGCAGAATTTTCCTGGTGTCACATATTTTACTACTGGAGAGCTGCAGAAGCCAGCTGAACTTCCCAGGTCCAGCTTGCACCAGGGAAATACCTTGCTCACTTCTGAGCAGCCTGGGGTGGAATAAGAAAGGGTTTTCTTAAGATGCTGTGTTCTTCCCACCAAACAAGGTATTTTTCTTGGCATAGCTCTGGCTATACCAATATTTAATATCATAAGAATATTCTTCTTATTTTACCAGGTTCTAGAAAATCAGCATGAGAACAAGGCCAACTATTCTACAACCTTAAATATAACACAAAATACATAAGAATTGTTCTATTACATAACTTAACATAACCTACATAAGTATTATTTTTAAAAGTACCTTAAACACTGAAACTCTTACCTAATACAAGCTCCTAGCACCAGTTTCCTTAGAAACAGCATCCTGCAGTCATCCTACACCAAACCTCAAACATTCTCTCGTTAGCTCCTGCAACAACCCATCCTACGCCAAACAATACAGAATCTCTTCTATTAGTTTCTATGTAATAATTCTTCCTATGCTAAACCTGACAAAATACCTTATATGCAATAACCAATCCCATAACTTATATTTAGAACAACCACTTCTATGGAAATGACTCTCTACATACTCTCAACCTAGCCAAATACATCCTTAACTCTTATGTAGCATAGTAGATTTGTTCTAATCCAAAATGACATGGTTTGCTTAAGTAACATAGATTTTGAACAATCTAAATTAAATACAGAAAAAAGGCAACACAAAAGTTAACAGAAAATTGATGAATGTCAAACCACAAATGAGAGATACTTCATATTGTCTACAGGTAATAAACCAGAAGCAAGTACTAATGAGGAATGGGCATTAACTACAGAAAAAGATATCTTGGCAGATTTATAGATGAATAAGTAAACCAAAGAAAAAGGAGCACAGCTGTCTATGGCAGGACAGGAAAGGACAGAATCATGATTACTGCTGCAAATATGACAAATTTATGCAGAACAAACTGTCTTAGGAAATGTAAATTTTGAATTCTAAATAGCTTCCTCTTTTCAAGCCTTAGCACCCCTGCTTGATCCAAATCAATGTCTATTATATCATGGAAATAACTTTCCTTCAAAAATGAAGTGCTCTATCAATTTTAAACCATTAAAACATCAATACATACTTTTGGCTGCAAAATCTACTACTAACTGGAGTCCGCTGAACAGGAACTCAGGTGAGAGATTAAAAAAATTATTTACTTGATCGGGGTGGAGAAACAAGGACTGCCAATACCGTTCCTATAACATTACTTTCCCCTGAAACCTAATAAAATCTCTTCCAGTCTTCCCAACTAGAACTTAAGAAAAGTTTAGCTTTAAAAAAGCACAAGGTAGCAAATGGGAGTTTACTGCTGAAGCAGTTTTATTCAAATGTGTTTTGAAAAGAAACAGATTTCAGTTCCAATTCTGCTTCAGCCCAAGCTATAGCTTAATACAGCAAGTTACATCAAAAGCATACGTAAGAAAAATAAGATGGCAAAGTCCAGCATACAAAAGTTAAAAAATACTGCAGTTACATTCCCCAGCAACAGAATCTAGTTTTTAGTTAGACAAATCACATAAAATTTAATCCATAGGACTCCTACCCCATCCAGTACTATGAAGAGGATGTTATGTATTAGATGGATAAAGAGGGTACTCAGAAAAGGAATCAGAATTGCACAGCCAGTGAAGCTTTGGTTTCTTTAGATGTAGTTTCCTAGCTTTTAAAAAGCAAGGAGGGAAACACACACAACAAAAATACCATCATGTGGAATCACATTGGTCACCAGCAATATTAGAAGCGTTAGCTATACAGCATATATATCCATCACTTCAGCAAACTAGTAGCAAGCAACTAGCAGTTGTCTTACCCTGTGTGCATCAACCACTAGAGGGAGATAGGGCACACACACTTTGCCATTGGCTTTCACAATATTTCTCTGCTGTCAGAACATGTCTAAACCAGTGATTTTCAACCAGGGTGCCATGCAACATTAGCACTGTTAGGTATACATACACGATTTATGAGATAAACACAGAGATTTCAAATAATATTAGAATGTTAAAAGCTTCTGACTTATTGCGGGGCTTTGAGTTCTTTGCAACAGAAGAATTACTCCATTATTCCTCTGTAATCAAAAAAAAAAAATGAGCAAAAATTAAGAGTTGGCAGTTTCTGAGGGATGCCTCGAATCAAGAAACACTAATCTAAGACCTCAGAGTGTAGAGCTCAGTTCCAGATTCTGTAAGAAAAATTGCCTTGTACTTCTTCCCCCGTTCTTCCTAACTTGCTCCTGTTCCACTGCCCCATTGCACTGAAATTCTCCTTTCCTTCGATCTGCATTCGTCAAGTTATACTTTCTTCTCCACAGTCAGGGTATGAACAGAATGAGCAAGACTATCTTTTTTCAGTTCCTGTGTCTTCACACAGCCTGGACAAGCAACAGAGGGAAAAGTTCCGTTCAGTCACAAAATACTAGCATTAAGCACTCTCTCAGCATGGTGCACACACAGCCTAGTCTGTACACAGGAACCATATAGAGATGAAGCATACTCCGCACCAACCATCTTCAGGGAATAATGCTGCCAAATTAAATATCTACCAAGGATCTCTACTGTACACACTACTGTTTTTCAAAGGTTCTTAATTTGGCCAAATGCGAGGAGGGATTTTTTCTTTAGTTTTGCTTTGTTTGGTAAAACAAACAAATACAATGTAATTCAACTACAACTATGAAAGCAAAAAAGGAAGGGATCTCTTTGCTAAATTGCAATTCCTAGTTCTGAAGCTTGGAGGCACGGGGTTTCCTCAGTGGAAAAACAACTAAACTTGTCTCCCCTCCCTCCCCCCCGCTCCAAGATAGGAAAAAATAAAGTTTGCCCAATCTATTAAAATAAAAAATAAAAATGAAATACCTGTTTTGCCAAAACTTTTAAACAAATTCAGACAAAAGGCAGATAATTACAGGGACAATTCCAACCAGAATGGTTAAACCTGGCCAAAAGAACTAGAAGCTGGTTCTTAAGGTATAAGGCAACTATATAATAACAGGCATTGCTACCAACACTTCCTATAGTAATACTTTTGCAGTAAAATATATACCAACTATTGCACTCAAAGAGATTCATTAAAGTCACTGTTTATATATGAAGATTATTTTGAAAAATGGCAAGCTATCTGTGCTCTAGATTATACTCAAAATGTCTGAATTATCTGGATGGAAACAGGAAGCATATGCGAAAAAAATTAAGCAACCCAATCCTTTGCTCACAATATCTTTGCCCACTCAGGAGGCAAGCAACTATATTGTCAGGTCCATTCCAAACATAAACCTAAACTAAACAAATTACGGTATACTCTGGAGGTGACAAAACTATGAATGACTAATTTCAGGGTCCACTGTAAAGAAAAAAAAAATGTAGATTTAGCATTGCAGCTTTCTGGCTACATATATTAAAGAATAGAATAAAACAGCAGCAACTGGAGAATCCAGACAATTTAAGAATGAAGCATCTTTGCACATAAATACTGTGTGCATCAGTTTGAGAGGGTAGTACAAAAGAATCCATTAGTACAAGAAAAATATGAAACCTGATTTTATTTTATCTTCTTTATATTAACCTGAGCTCATTTTTTAAATCAGAATTTCTATGTTAGGATTAATACTCCTTAAGTGTTCTGAACCACCGTAGCTCTGTGACATGCCCATCCAAAAGAAACACTACAGACTCTAGTAGGAGATGCTTTAAAAATTACTGCCAAGATGTTTTGCTCCAAGGCACAGTTTCTCAACCTGTGGTATATGGACCCCTGGGGGTACGCAAGACAGGCAGGCGGTACGCAGGTATCCCAACTCTCCCTCACCCTCTTTTCCTCTCAAAACTATGGTAAACAATGTGGTGCGCCGCAGATTGTGTGGTGCTTTACATTCCCCAGTAATAATCTGGTGTACCACACTTTGCACGGCACTGGGTTCAGTCCTCCTAGTTTTAGCCAACATCACCCCTAGCCCAGGTACATACTTGAGTTGTGTACTCCTGGTGTAAAAGGTGGCAACCCTACTCACACCAGATCAGACATCTGTTGTATCACAGCCTTATATACACGGCCGTTCTTCCAACATATGGCACACATTAGTCTGTAAATATAAAGTCCCCTGGAAAATTGAGTGTTGGAGTACTTACTAACATTTTCAGAAGTTAAGGGGTACTTGCTACTTAAAAGATTGAGAAACGCTGCTCTAAGGCATCTGATCCTGTAGAGATTTATGCTCAAGAGTAATCCTATTAACTTCAGTTACATTCCTCATAGGCACTGTTATATGCATTTCTGCAGGTCCTTGTCCTGTCTAGAGAACAGGCAAGGAGGTAGTGTTTCCAAAGAGAAGACAATCCACTTTTACCAAAGAGGATAAGCAGTTGCTGTGAAATACTACAAATAAAATCTAAAAATTAAAATAGGCATTTGGCAACCTATCTGCTTGCCTTGCTGGGAAAATAATTGTGCTATTATCAGTAAGGCAGTACAGGGTAAGAACTAAACCAATTTCCCCTCTTGTTTCAATTCTAGTTTAATAATTAATCTTCACTGCTGAATAGTTAAACACAATGTGTACTGTTTACACAGTAGAGTTATTCTTCTGACATTAAACTAGTATTAAAACAGGTTGGAAACTGGCCAGCTATAGAATAGGAAGGACCAGTTAATATTTTAAAGCAAAGCGACCAATTTACACTTCACAAGTTCTGATGAGAAGCAAAGTTTTAACGTACACATTTTGTGACTCAATAAAATTACATTTGCTTGTATGTGGAAAACCTCAACATAACCTATTTGAGGGCTTAGTGCAAGATCAGGACGCATTAGTTCTCCAAAATTTGACTTTGTCCTTACTTAATTCTTCACTTAAGTAAGAGATTACCCCAAATCACTCAATTTTCTTCAGCGAAAACAGACAGAAAAACCCACCCAAAGATTGCTGATTGAATTTGAAGTGGATACTGCTTCAATGACTTCAAAAGTTGTGTATTTATTTTTGCCACCGTTAAATTTGGTTCAGAATCAGTGGACAACAGAATAATTAAGAATAGATTACAATTTGTTTTCATACATTTGTAATTATTATGCACATTCTCCAACTATGGTCTGAACAGCAGGAAGCTGTTCTTAGCATTAGGTCAGTATCAGTGGAACCTCACCTTTCCTCTTGCTGCACATTTTGAAGATACAAATCCCACAGTTCTATTAACAGGGCCATAACAGCTCAAGAAATGCCATGTCAGGACAGACCACAGGTCCATCTAGCCCAGTATCCTGAGCCTCACAGTGACAGAGAATGGATGCTAAGGGGAATGAGTATTTATGAACTACCTAACCAGACCGATCTATCCCTTATTGTTCTCCCCTATGACTTCCAGCATACAGAGTCCAAAGAAGTCCTAACTTGGAAGTTGTGCCCCTGTCTAGTATGTTTAATGCCCACCAAAGCATGTATCCTGCATTAATTTGTCCCTTTTGAACCCACTTAAGGTATCAGCCTCTGCAGCACCTTGTAGTAATAAGTTCCATAAGCCAATTTTATACCACGTGAAAAAAAAAAACCAAAAAAAAAAAAAAACCAAGCTTGTGCTTGTTTTGAAGCTGCTCCCTAATAATTTCATCGTATGTTCCCTAGTTATCATCAAAGATCTCGGTTTTCCCAGATTTTCCATGTTAACTGAGAAAAATGTGGATTTCTCATTTTAACAGAGAACTGAGAGATTTTCCATTTTTGCTAAGAGCTCTCTGCAGCCTGGCAGAGTTCTAGCCTGCAAGCGGATAGGGAGAGATTGAGAAAGAAGTTGAGCAGGGGGTGCCATGTATATGCATGCACATGGCTGCCAGGAAGTCTGGAGAGCAGCTCCTGCAGGCAAGTTGGGGGGCAGGCGTGGAGAATGGGGCCCCTATAGGGAAGAAGGGAGGGATTTGGGCAGGGCTGGGGCTACTGCTGCTGCCCATCCAGGCAGTGGACAAGGCTTAGGGCCCAGGGCCATGTGTGGCAAGGAGCCATAGGCAGCTCATCTGGGGGGGAGGTGTCTAGTTCCCCACTGATGTGCACATTTTCGGGGGGGCAAGGAGGGAGCACTTGCCCCCCAGATCTGTGCGCAGGATGGGCACAGGCTGCCTGCTGCGGGCTCAGGCTCCCCATGCTGCTGCCTTCCCCCGCAAGGCCTCCACATCCCACAGGACCTGGCGTCTCAGGGCAGAGCAGGCCAAGCAGTGAAGGTCTTTGCTGCTGCAAGCCCCACGCCACCCTGGCAAAGCAGCTCCTGTCCACCTGGCAGCAGCAGGGGTGGTGGCACAGAGTTGTGCCCCTTGCTGCTGCTAGGCAAGCAGGGGATGCCTCGTCAAAACGGGACAGGGAATCACAGCAGCAAGGAGCTTCCCTGCTGTGCTGGATCCTGCCCACTGGAGCACAGAGCCCTGGGGGGAAGGCACAGGGCAGGGAGCCCGAGTCTGCAGCAGGCTCCCCCCACAGGTTCTGCTCTGGCTGTGCCATCTGCGGGGGAGGAGGGCTCCTTGCCACACTCCACCGATGCATCCTGCATGCGGCAGCTGGAGCTGAGGTGCTCTGCAGGGAGCTGCAGACCAGGGACTCTGGCCCCGTAGCCCAAGCAGCTGGGGGCCTCCTCCAGCAGGGCTGGGGGGAGCGGAAGGCTGCGGGTAGGGAGTGAGGGGAACACGATTAAAGCAGCTGTGTGATTTTATAAAGGTATATACATTTTGTTTTAGGTTTTGCTTTTTGTTTTCATTTTTTTTGGGGGTGGGGGGGAAGGAAGAAATAAAGAAATTGGCTTTATACCTTTGACAGTATGCATGTTGTAAAGCATGTTTTGTGAAGGACACCAGTACAGGGTTTGTTTGGGGGTTTTTTTGGTTGGTTTTTTTGTTTTGTTTGTTTTGTTTTGTTTTACATTAAGTGTACCTGCAGCAGCTGGATGTGGAACAGGGGGGTAGCATGCAGCTGGATGCAGAGCAGTGACAGCACAAGGTGATGAGTGGCAGCCACGTGCAAGCTCTTCCCCCATCCAGCTAAGCAGGCAGCGCCTGCGTGGCCCACAGAGGGGCACCACTGCCCACGCGCCCGCCTGTCCGCCCGCATACTCCTGGTTGACAACCTCTGCACTATATAAAACTACAAGAAATCTCAGTTATGCATGTTATAGGTAGGGACCTACTAAACTAGTTTTGAATTGGTGTGTGGAAACTACAGATTTGGTAGACTACCCACAAAAAAGCAAGAAAATGGCCAGCAAGCAGAAGCAGGAGGGGTGTATATGGGGGGGGGGGGTGCAATAGTGAATTTTGGGGTCACTGTAATCCACCCTGCAGTCCCCACTCCAGCACTGCCACTGCCTTCCCCACCCCTACCTGCTCTAAAACACAGCCCCAGCCCAGCACCCCCACCAGCAAGAGGCTGGCACATTCCCTGGACCCAAGCCCACAGCAGGCAACTTGCATTCACCTCACACAAATCCAGGGGGCACATGCCACCCATGCCTCTCACAGGGGTACATGCAGCAGTGGGAGTTGCCTCCCATTCTCCCACGTCTCCCAGACAAGTCGCCCACAGCTTCACCCCGTGCCCTACCCCACCCTGGCTGGGCTGCGCCTACCCCTGCCCCTGCCCCACTCTCTTCCTCACTGTGGGGGCCTCAATCTGCCTCCCAACACCCCTTCCCTCCCCCATGCCCACCCCCCAGACTTACCAGCCAGACGCTGCTCTCCAAGCTGCCAGGCTGTACCTGGCCAGGAGTGCACGCTGCAGCTGCACACATGCACACAGCATTTAATCAGTGACATTAGTAGCTACATCAGCCAAAAAAGCTGATTGCCAATAATGTCAATTTTCTTTTTATTGGTGCCAACACGACATGGACCATTATATCAGTGCACCTCTACTGCAAACAGAGGTGGGAAGCCCCGACATCCTGAAGCACAGTGAAGAGGAAGGGGGGGGGGGGGATTTTCATGGCAGACATCTGTCAATGGCCATCCGTCAGTCTTCAGGGAGGGACAGGACTTCCAGGGCCCCTCAGCCAAAAGCCAGAGGCCTTTGCTGCAAAAATAGCACCCAGTACAACAGTAGGACTACACAATCCAGAGGTAGCTGCTGCGAATTAGGTAAATCCCTAGTTATAGGCATATCCATCACTGGACAATTTTATGATGAAAGGCACATTTCTTGAGCTTTCACACACACACAACTACACCTTTTTGGTATGTTACTCTATGGGCTCAATCTAATGGCACCATGGGCCAACTCTGGCCCACAAGTCATAGCTTGACAACTCCTACATAGGTCATATACCAAGTGACCAGCTTTAACTAGTATGTCTAAAATCAAACTATTTATATATTCTAGTCAGTTTTGCTCACTTAATTTCAGTAAATTAAAAAGGCAAAAATAGGATTCTGTTCTCAAACAATACTCTCTCATACAATGGAAGATATTAATAGGTACCAAAAGTAGGATTTTATACATGCTCTGCATTCACACAAATTTACTAATGATAATACCTGTTTGTATTTAAGGCAGTTGTAAGGTTTAGCAAACTTCAAATCAATAAGATAAGAAAGAAAAGCATTTTTAATGTATAGCATCTTATACACAATGAACACAAAGTTGTATCGTTAAAGCAGCATGCCTCTGAACTGCTAAAATATTGCATAAGTCAGAGAAGATACAAAAATGTTACATTTGGCTCGTTATTAAGCTCTACATTTTCAAAGATGTATCTGAAAATTGCCTTAAAGTTTTTTCAACATGAATTTGAAGCATAGTTTCACTATAACAGGAAAAAAGGGTTGCTCATACTGTCGGTTTCTATCCTCCTTTCCTCAAACCCTGACTGTAGTCATTGTCAAAACTCCAAGGGCTTCAGTGACAGCAGGTTTGGTCCTCTTAACACCACAGCATAAAATGTGTGTGCATTCATAGCAAAATTTGGAAGTTATACCTCTGAATAAGTACTTACTACTCCACAGTATTACCAAAATAAAAACGAGGGAAAATTTGACCTTAGCAGAGTCAAGTGGTGGGTCTGATTGAAAATTTCTTAAGTGATTCTATGAGACAGTTGTCTCTGGCAGTTTGGAGTCACGGTAGTGCTGTCAACAGAAATCAGCTTGGCCAAGTGTCACACCCACACAAGCCTACCCTAGCTAAGCATAGCTACATTGCAGCCCAGCACAAAAACAAAGAGCAACACTGAAGCAGCTTTTCCTCAAAAGCAGGCAGAGAATGGTTGGTAAAGATAACATGCCAAACAGGACATAACAGATTGTTTTAAGGCTTTTTGCAGTGTCACTCAAATCTTAATGCATTAGACAAATTAATATGCAGAGAGACCTTCTTTAGTCTCTCTTCCTTCCCTCCCTGCTGTACGAAATTTAAAAAACCCAACAGAAATCTATCACTTCATGGTACAAGGTTCTGATCTGTGAGTGAAGTCTAGCATCCTGTCCCTAGCACAAGCTAATATCCACTTCTCAGAAAAACAGAGGGAAAAAAAGCCTTACTACATCTGGTTAATTACAAGGTGTCAAATACTAGGGCTGCGCGAAGCTTTGGTTGCCAATTCAATTCGGAGATTTGGCACAATTCAGTGGCCGAATCAAATCAGGAAACCCGTTGGTCTCTCCAAATCGAATCTGAAGCCTCCAATTCAATTCAGAGAGATTCGATGATTCGGCCATAGACATAGCTTTATATGTTTTTTCTACATACCTCAAGGTATCAGGCACGGCTTGTGAACACTCGATAGAGTGTCCCACAGGAGTGTGGGGGGGCCCCCACTGCATGCTCAGCAGTGGACCCAGAAGTGGGCCAGAAGTACCTTCAGTCCACTTCCGGGTTCACCATGGAGCACACCCCTCAGCTTGGTGACTAGTGCCTCCTGGGTCTGGGCGGGGGGGGCACCCAGGGTCCCCTCGCAGCCAATCACCAAGCCAGGGGCAGGTCCTCCGACACGCTCAGTAGCGGACCCAGAAGTCAACCAGAAGTACTTCCAGGTCTGCCGCTGAGCAGCTGGGGGGCCTCCCGTGCTCCTGTGGGACACTCCATCTGTCCCATCATCTCAGCGTTCACAAGCCACGCCTGGTACCTCGAGATGCATAGAAAAACCATAAAGTTGCGTCTATGGCCCAATCGTTGATTCCCCAAATCAGAATCGAATCTTCAGATTCAGCCAAGTTGAATCAGGACAGTGACTCAAATCAGCGAATCAAATCACTGTCCCCTGAACTGGGCCAAATCCAAATCGAATACAACTTGCTTCATACACCCCTATCAAATATGGCAAAAACAGGGGAAATTTCCATATTCCTTCGAGCAACCAGAGTGATACTTGATTGCTCAACTTTAACAAGCGTTACTAAAAAAATTAGTGCTGGTTATAACATTATCTGACTCCTACCCTACTTGTAATTTGTACACAGACCCCTAAGCTGATTTGGAAATCTATACACAGCAAAAGAACTGAAATACAAGAATTCAGTCTGCATCATCACAAATCCAAATTTAACACAAGACAGGATCACTCGGCTATAGTTTTTAAATTAAACAGATAATGGTAAGTTTACCAAATCAAACGAAAAAACCTTAAGTGTGCAAATACTAACATGGGGTTTATTAGAGAAACTCCAACCACCTTGAAAATATGCAATTCAATCAGACACGTTCTGGAGAGTTGAAACCAGATATACTGTCCTGTTTCAAACGAGTCTAAAATGTTAATATTTGGGTCCCACTAAAAGAGAAATAAATGTACATTATTTTTGGTTTTTCATATTAACTGTAGGAGTTGACTAGCTCAAATTCTATGAAAGTTGTAGTTAATTTGATAAATTTTGCCCCATAAAAGAAACAAAGAAGATGAATCAACTCCCTCAGGGCAAAAAGGCCAGTCTAGGCAACAATTCCTAGAACAAGATGCAAGCATTTAATGTGGTAACTGATGCAGTGATCCAGTTATTCAGATGCATATTTGTGTTAAAAAAAAAAATCATTCATGAATATTTTCTTTAGACAATTCAAGCAATCATAATGATCCTACAGTAAAGGATATGTACTTGTGTGCCTCATCAGGTAACGACCTTTTCAGAGACGTGTTAGAAATTGGAAGGTGTTTGGAACCAGAAAACCCACCAGGATGATTATATCCATTGTGGCTTCAAATGTAAAACAAATGCTACACAAGATAAAGCTCAATATTCACTAGCCCATGGGTGTTAAAACTGGAAATAAAACTGCCCATGTGATTTCCACTTTCACATCATATATGAGCAATAAAGAAATGCTCATTTACATATTTCAAAGAAAGAAATATGAAAATAATTACAGAGCTTTTGTAATGGTTGCAGCTCCTAGTACCAACACAGAATCACTGAATGTTTCAGAATCAGACTACCAGTTCTTATCCCACCATATTTCACTATACTTAAATGCTCACTGACCTCCTATGCCTGCCACTGGAAATCCTAGAAATGGGCCCCAAAGCCACTGCTTTTAATACCAACAGATCCCAGGGATAGGTTTCATATTTAGGTCTTGCTTGGAGTATATTATTTAAAACATTTAACCTGCCATCTCATCCCCTGCAGTGAGCTCCAGTAAGAAAATTGGGAAGGAATGGTATAACTCATGACTAATTTACAAATCAAGACAAAAACAGGTTTCTCCATCCTTTTATGACATCAGCAGGGAGTCACAGTAGATGAAATGCAGAGGCATGTCAGGTGCACAGATACAACTACAAGTAGGTGGAAGTCATGCTACTGACATAAGAAGCATGCATAAAAGTTCTAGTGTAGCAGGAGAAAATGTGGCTACCACAGATTTTTCATGATAGTACAGAAACATAGCTTATAAACATTTAAATAAAGCACCAGCTGAACTGTATTTCTATGTTCAAATATTGAATTTGCACAGATTACTAACTTCTAATTTATGATGCATTCTATTTGAGATTAAGTGACAAGTAGCCAATGTGTCAAAATTACAAGAGCTTGACAGTTCAAGATTTCCTTCTAGACAGTATAATGGCTCTTACAGTGCCAGTTCATGAAAGCAATTTATTTGAGGGTTTGTTCTAGACTAGCAATATACCATTAACAGTTTATAATCTCCAGAAGTTTAAAAATGATATCAATGGCAATATCATGACTAGAAACTATTATACCTACTGCAGAATCAACAAGGGACATTTACCACAAGCTTGATCAATATGAATATGAAACAAAATGGGAGAGCTAACTAAGGATCCAAAAGAAACCTGCTAAGACCCAGCCACTTTGGATAGGGCTAGCTCCAAGCTATGAAGACGATACACAAATAAGAGGCTGAGAAAGCAGACAGAACTGGTCATTTTCTATTATACATCTAGACTCCCTTGCTCATCTTTAAATTTATCCATAAACAAGCAATATCTGGATGCAATTCTAGACCAATAAAAAGTTCCAGAAAGTGGAAAAATGCTACATTTTCCAGTTACACATGAACAGAGAGATTCAGACTTTTGTTATGCTAACCTAGTGATTCTCAACCAGGGTGACAGAGTACTGTGGGGTACCATGATAGCCTTAGAAAGGGAATGCAGGGAGTGAATGGAGATAGACAGTTAAAAGGTAGGCTCAGGCTTTCCTGGCCAGGCTGCTCCCCAGCCCCCACTGCTTGGCCTCTCTCTAAGGAAGTAAACAATGTAATAAATGCATTAGTTATCAAAATAGGGAGCTGCTCAATTCACAAAAGTTATGGAGGGGGCTGCTTGGAGCCTTACAGCGGTGCCTTGAGCCTAAAAAAGGTATAGAACCATTGTACTAGCACTTTGTTGATTTACCTTACTATTGCTATTATTTTTAAAACAGACTCACTGACCTAAAATCATTCCTCACATAAAACTCCAAAAATTTGATAAGAACAAAGGGTTATATTTGTTCTAATTAGAACATTAGAGTTCTGATTTTTTTTCCCATAATTAATACATAACCCAACAATGCCTTTGGAAGAAGAAGCTTATAACATCACTGTTTTATCAAAAGCAGTTTGCTTTTGTCAGGTTAAAACTCATTTTCAGGTACTTTCAGCAAAGCAATGTGGTTAAACAGGAGCTCAGCAAATTAGGGTAAAATACTAATTCCATAGGACTTAATGACAAAACTATCATTGACTTCAATACAGACAGGTTTTCACATTTAGTTTCCACTTCCTATTTCTCCACTTAACTCTTAACATCACTTATTGGTTAAGTCACTTAAGGCAGCAGATTTTAGAGGTAATTCAGCTCCCATTAGTTCAGTATCAACTATGACAAACAGGAGTAAGGTACCCAAATCTCTTTAGTCCCTGATCTATAAAGCTAATACAGTTTTTAATCCACATTTATAGAGGCAATTCAGAATCTCAAATTCTTAAAAACACAAGGTTTCTTTAATATTAGAGCTACAACACACCAAAGCACAATATTGTTCATTAAGAAAAAAATTCTCAAAGCAATAAAACACCTGGGGAAGAAGGCCATTTCTCTTATCCATTCCATTAGCAATTCTTCTTGTGCAGGTTTGTATTACATATCACCAAATGCTAAACTATTTTAAAATAGAACAATCGATTTTAGCTGCCCCATAGTTCCCTGTACTGTACCGATTTTCCTAAGTGAAGGAATGACTTGCCACATAACCAGCATATAAAGATATTCCAAAGGAAAAAAAAACCCCTCAAAAGCTAAGACACACAGTTAATATAAATCTTGCAGTGAGCGTATGCATGTGCATATTACTAACATCCACTTTCCCCCTGCCCCATGGCATAAACAGAAGCTATACACAGATGGTTATCCTATAATTAAAACAACTGGATTTTGAACATTGCAAAGATCTGACATGAGTAACTCAAAAAGTTCTCACCCCAGACCCTGCAGGAATTACATACTCTTTGTAACTATTTTCACAAGCCAGTACTTCCCTAAAGAAAATATCATTTAACAAAGGAACCTAAAACTCTTGACTCCCAAAATAAAATACAAACACAGATCTTGATCAGCAAAGGTGCTTTTTGAATTTTAGCATCTGCACACTCACAAGAACAAATAGGCAGAACATGAAGATGGAGTAACAGACACATGCTTGCTCATACCCACAAACCAAACCAGAGCTTAACAGTAGGAAAAGTTTAGGTCTGCTTAATATTGTTTTAATAACTAGTTAAAATGGTCACTATCATCTTTTCCAACTTAGTTAGAAAGTGACATTTTTCCTGAACATCAACTGATGTGCTAATATAAGACAGGTTTGAAGCCTCTCATTTAAATGTGTACATTCGTCTCCTGATGCACAAAAACTATGCACAACCTAAGAATGAAAATGAAGTATGACATATTTAAGTTATCACCTAGCCAAAGAATGTAATTTGGCCAGAGTCCCAGAATTAAAGGACAAATAAAGAAAATTTTCAGATAACTCTCATTACATTAATTTGAGATGAATTCTCATCCTTCACCAAATATAAAAGCTTTACTTTAAAACACAAGCCTTACTAACTAATGATTTTGTGATTAGCCATTTTTCAAACAACAATGACAAGGAAAGTCTTCTATTTGGGGTATGGGTTTTTCCCTACATGAATGCAAAGTTTGTACCTCTAAAGCTCCAAATGCAAAAAAATCTGCTATTTTTTTTAAAACACTGGAATTCCAACCATGTTTTACTAAATCAAGTGTAATATTGAATTCAAAATGAGTATGTTTTTGCTTATTTCTAAATACTTGTCATTCTTTAGTAGCACACATGAGTACACTTGGGGTGTTCCAACCCCGTACCAAGAGCTACACTTGTTTAAGAGAACTCCCACTTTCTTCAAATTTATTCAGCTAAAAGGTTATGAACCTCCGTATGTGGCACCGTTATGTTGTTGCAGCCCTAGTTTTGCTATCTACAACAGATGGCTCAATTCTAACTGTACAGCTTAAAAGTGTGATGTAGAACATATAAGACAACTTTACGCTGTACATGCAAATATTTAATATTTAGTTTGTGGGTTAAATTCCAAAAGGTCATAAGAATTTCTAGTTGATTACTTTGTTTTCACACACTAGGAAATCCATCTTTAACTTGGCAGATAAATTCATCTATTTTCATTATTTAATCTACTATATTTCTGTCCATAAACTGTTGATGAATATTCATCTATGACAATTTGGAAGTTTTCCTAAGTGCAGTTGATTTCTGCGGTGTTAGTTGTAGCCATGTTTGTCTGCCTATGTCCTTAGACCAAGTTCTTTGGGTAAGCGTGATATGTTTTATTAAACCAACTAAATAGATGGAAAAATTGTTCTTTACAAACTTCCGGGTAGACCCACTGCTTCAGGCACAGGAAAAGTCTGCTGTTGTTCTGTGTTCTAGAAGCCAATATGTAAAATGCAGGTCTGTGAAAATGCAGATGTGTGGCAGTGATGACCAGAGATTATGGGAGACAACAGGTGCGAGACAGGTGGGGGCGGGGAGGGGAGAAATGTTGACCTGGTGATAGAATGTAGCTGGTAAAATGTAGAGTTTTACCTGGGGTTATCGGCTGGCGGGCAGGTTATAATGTACCATAAACATGGCACGTTATAACCTGCCCGCCAGCCGATAACCCCAGGTAACCTCTCTACATTATCTATCAATTTCTGCAGAATTTAATTTTTTACTTAAAAAAAACAAAATAAAACAAAGGTCAGGACCTAACTTTCTAAATAGGAATGGAAATATGAACTAAAGCCCTGCTATTTTTCTGGGTCTGCAAATGGATTGACCTATGATGTTTACTGCTCCTCAGAGTATTCTCAAACTACAAGGTGAAAAGTGATCAGAATCCTGTCATTTTCTCTGCTCTCTCTCACAACCTCACCTATTAGCAGTAAAACTAACAAAAAATCAAGTTAATTTTAGTCCATTATTTCTTAGAAAAGCTGGGAGCTAAGACGCACTACCATTACTCATCATTAAAGAGGCTTCTGAAGAGAAAATAGAGTACTGCCCAGCCCCACTCACAAAAATATAAAAAATGTGGAATGAACAGAAATGAGAACACACCCTCCTACTGCACCAGCCAGGAAACTCACAGAAAAATAAGCGAGCAAAAATTATTCCACCCACACTTCTATAACAGCCAGGAGGCTCCAGGTTAACATTGCTAATGTTGGGGAAGAGCTCCCAGATGAGGGCTCCTTCAAGTTTTTCAAATACCTGCTAGTCAGAAGATGATTAAAAAAAATAGAAACCCAAAAGAGAAGTCCAGAGACAACACCCTGGTAAGAACTTCTGATCACTCAACCTTGGCTGATGAGGCCTGGGTGAGGGTTTTAGCTTCTCACCTGGGTTTCACCTCAAGCTAGACTTACTTCTTTATCCAGTCCTTTACTTTCATCCTGGAGCCCAATGGGGTGAGGGAGGTGACTGGAGGAGTTAAGGATCAGTATAACAAAGAAATTGTGCATGTGGTAGGGAGTGGAATATAAGGAAGGAAAACGAAAAACACAAAACTAGGGAAAGGAAGAGACAGATAAAGATGTGGAAGGAAATACGAAGGCAGATGAGAAAAAAAAACAACACAAAACAAGCCTCAAAAACAACAAAAGACAATTTTCTTTTTTTAATAAACCATATATAAAAGCCAGAATGGCAAAGAAAAAGATAATTAGTATAAGAGACCTAAGCAGTCTGGTCAAACAGCATTTACCAAATACTTTGGTGCACAGGGTTGATGGTAATCTTATGTAGAGTTTAAATTACGGATTGTACAGGATGGTTTGGATAATTCAGGCATGGAGTTGGACCAGATAACCTCCAGCCCTACTTCTCTATGACATTGTGACATTTGACTAACTTTATTGTTTCTCATATACAGATTTCCTAATATACTGATTGTATTTAAAAGAAACACTGAGATTTGCAAATAATATTGGACATGTTTTGCTGATGTAATGGACAATATCCTGAAGATAGAACATAGCATTTCATTCCTTTACCAGAAGTTACAGTTCAGGGGATATGGCAACAGGTATTTTCCATCCAGCCTCTTCTGATTAGCTGTCTTAATTCAACGATGGAGAAAGTTTGAAAATTAATAGTTTCATAGAAGTTAGGGTCGGAAGGGACCTCAGTAGGTCATCAAGTCCGACCCCCTGCCCTAGGCAGGAAAGAGTACTGAGGTCAGACAACCCCAGCTAGGTGCTTGTTCAGTCTCCTCCTGAAGACCCCCAAGGTAGGTGAGAGTACCACCTCCCTTGGAAGCCCATTCCAGATTCTGGCAACCCTTGCTGTGAAGAAGTTCTTTCTAATGTCCAACCTAAATCTTCTCTCTGTCAATTTATGGCCATTGCTCCTAGTTACTCCAGGGGGTGCCGTAGTAAGCAGAGCATCTCTTATTCCCCACTATCCTCTCCTGATGAATATATAGGCAACCACAAGATCACCGCTCAGCCTTCTCTTGTGAAGGCTGAAGAGGTCTAGGTCCTTTAGTCTCTCCTCATAGTTTCATTAATAATATGAACTGTTGTGATCTGTACCCATTTTCAATAAAGTGAGACTTGATATATAAGATTTGGAATGACATCTCAGAAGTTAAACAATGAGAATTTTCCACTTCGTTATAGAAAAATACTGCAAGCTCACAAATGACAAAGGAAAGAGATGCACAGTAGATGCCTGGAGTCTTCCATGGTCAGTGGTATTCTTTTAGCCTAAGAGTATTGACTAGGGGACCTGTTCCAAAAATACACTATGAAAGGGAATCCCTGCAAACATCAATACAGCCAGGTCTCTCAAGAGTTCCACACACTGCAGCACATTTAACAAATATACATTCAGCACACGAAAAGCTAAGTATGTATGCAAAGAGCTAGCAAATCATAGGACATAAGGACCAATAAAGTCCATAGACTGTGGAACACCAGCTTAATATATTTTGGCTCATGCCTTTCTTTTTTTTCTTTTTTTTTTTTTTTAAAAGAAGGTTAAAAACATATTTACTGGAATCCAAGACAAGATTTTTTCTGCCCCGTTTAACATGGGAAATGGAGCCCCCTCTTCCACCAGGTCTTGGATTTGAGTACAAGCAGCAGGAGAAGCAGATGGCACCTGCAGCTCTTCCACTATCTGCCCCTCCACCTGCCTCAGATTTTCAGTTCCTGCAGCAGATTCCATGTCCATGAAGTCACCCTTTGCCACTGAATTGCAAAACATCACACTCAATTTCATGATTTTAAAAATAAAGCTTCCTACCCTGTCAGCTCCAGTAAGAGTCCCAAAATCATAGGCAGAGGATATCTACCCAAGTTTAAGAGCTTCAAAGGTTTGGAGGGCGATATTTATTTGCATCAAGGCCCTGCACATACCCTTATTCTGCAGCCACAAAAACTGACATTTGGCAGGAGACACATCATTCAGTAGCTTTGCAACAGAATTCACCATATCCTGAAATCAATCACTTGGAGAGCAAAAAACCAGCTGCAAAAACAGGTCCAACTTTCACAAAGCGAACTACACTGAATTGCAGTGCATTCACTCTGCACAACTCCCTATAACACACATGCAACTTAAAGCTAGCAAGTGACCGAGAGAATGAAGAAGAGTAGAAACCAAAAGCACAGACTGGCAACCTGAGCTATCTGGGACATAATACAGCAAACACAGTCCCAAGAAAGGGAGCCACTGATGCCAGTAGCTCCCTTTCATTAGATATATTGCCTAGAAAAAGAGGAAGCATTCCAGGCTGCTTGGATATCATGATAGGATCCAAGGGCCAGCAAAGAATCAGGCAGGCTTGGGAACATTAAGCAAAAAATGCAGTGGAAGAAAATAGTCATTTGTGAATTTTATATCAATGACCATTTTCAAATAAGCTACAATAATGTGCTTGCACATGGAAATAGGTTTATGCATGAAAGCTATACTATGGGGAGGGCAGGGGAAGGTAAAATAGATTAAAGCTGATGTAGAATTAAGTATGACTAGTCAGAAGATTACATAGGGTCCTGATTATGTAGGCAAAAATAAAGAATTAGACACAGTATCTGAGTCTGCAAATGGCTACATCATTAGTTACACAATTATATTCTAGAGCTCCATATTTATCATCATTCATATACTATCACAGCTGTACACTGTGTCTCAGAACACAAAGAGCATGCCAAAGAGAACATTTACAATGTAATTTCTCCGTCTTCTTTTTCTGCTCTCAGAAAACAACAACAAGCAGCCTTGAATGTAAATTCAGTAGGTTCAACAGAGAAGTGCATATTTGGCAAAGGAAAGACTAATGACAGCACAAGACATGTTCTTTTGAGACATTAAATGTTTATTGTAATAGTCTAAAGCATGCCTGAGAACAACACAGGAAGTTTAGAAATTATTTATGATTATTCTGGCTGGACCCTAGCCAAGTTTTCTATAATACTCTTACCCATCCCATTTTGAAAGAAAATAAATGGTCTAAAATCTGACCCAAATTTGAATCCTTAACTTGCATCTACTGCTTCTCAAAACAGCAACAGGGTTTATTTCTAGAGGATCAATTAGGTCATTGTATATTTAGATTTACTAGTCAACTGGGGTTGCCTTCTACCCCACAAATAAGTATGAGTTTATGGCACAAGAGTTTCATTGAAATGTAGATTAGAACAGACCACCCCCTGAATAGACTCCAAGGTTTACTAGTCATAGACACTATCCCCATCTGTTAAGAACTCCCCTTCCCTCCACCAGACACACACTGCTCCTGTTGATATACTACATGGGATAAATCCAAATGTGGTTCTGCAAGGCTGGGACAAGCTAACCTAGAGAGCTGTGAAAACAGAAGAGACCAGACATATAATGACCAGTATACAAACACAACTGATTAGTTTTTCCAGTTTCAATGAAGTCAGCATTTTATGATCAACAGCAGTGAAGATGGCTGATAGACTCATTTATATGAGCATAAACATCTTGGCCTCTGGTCCTTGCTATGAGATAATGAAAAAAATTCAAAGAAATCAGAAGCTCATCCTAATAACTTTCCCACAAAAGGAAGTTTTTCTTCCCTCGAAGTAAACTTTAACGACCCTCAAGAGCTTTGGATTCTAGGCCCGTCCCCAATAACTTCCACCTACCACAACAGGCACAGAATGGTTTCACAGGTAGCTGAATGAACTTTATCCTGCACACTCAAAACACTCAGGTTCCCAAGCTATAAAAACAAGCCAACTACCAAAGCAAACATGTTTTACCCTTCTTGCTGACATTGCATACGTGGAACTGGAGAAGCTGCCCTGTTTCCTACAGATCTTATTTCACAGTGAAAAAAATTCAGTGCTGAAACAGGGCGGTCTGGAGTAGACAGATGGTTCACTACTTAAAACGGTTTCACTATCAACAACACGATAATGGCATTCCTCCTAAAACTGCCAATCTGCACCGAATACTTGAGTGCCTTACAAGCAGCAAGGCTGGGACTGCGAAAGAACTATAACATACGTTAAACAGGAGACTTTTCTAAATAAGTCAATTTTAAAGTGACCTCTCTCATGCTCAAAGAAAGCAAAAGGAAGTAAATCATTCAGGAAGGTATGGTGTTGCCACAAGAGGTGATGACAGCAAGTTCAATAATTTAGTAAGCGATTGAATGCTTCAGTCATTACTTTTCACATTCACACAAAAAAAAGTGAAGGCAACCCATTCAGGAGTGGGTGGGTAACAGTGGGAGCTAGTCAGGTCCAAAGGCAAGCAGCCTTTCCTAGGGCTAATGAACACCTCTCTCTTTCAAGCCCCTTCTCTGCCTGTGAATCTTTTCCCAGGGGTGCAGGCTCCTTGGGGGCAGCTCCCCCAGGGAACACGGCACCAGAGCAGCTCCAGCCCCAGCCTCATGCTTGCCCTCACTTTTGCCTGTGGACGCCAGGATGTCGTGGGGAATCTGCTCCCCCTGAAAGACAATAAGAGGCGGGTGGGTAGAGAGCTTCCCCAGGCTCGAGCATAGCAGAGGATGGTGCTGCGCAGGGACAGGGACCACAGCCACCTCTGCCCCTACCCCTACCCCAAGGTCCCTCGGGGGCAGGCCCCGGCGTTGCGGGGCGAGCGCATGAGAGCGGTAGATTACATAACCGCCGCCGCTCGCCCGGCCCGAGCCGCGGGGTCCCACGACGGGGACGGGGTCTGGAGATGGGGCCCCCACTACCGCTCCCGGGCTCCCATAGCCTCGCAGCAGCAATCGGCCCCGGCGCGGGACTAGGGGCAACCCTGGGCGCTACCACCCCCCGCAACAACAGCAGAGACGGCGGCAACGAGAGGAGAAGGGGTGCCGTGCCGTGCCATGCCCTCCCCACCGGGAGCCTCAGAGCCCGAACCTAGTCACAGCCCCCGCCCGGCGCTAGCGCCGCCGGTACCTGCCGCTGCCACCACCTCCTGCCGCTGCTGCCAACCCCGCAGCGCAACAACGTCCCCGCCCATTGGGCCGCTCCCGCCCCCAACAAGCGCCGCGCTGATTGGTTGCTCCCCCGCCCCCGCGCGCGCCGGCCCTAGAGCGCCAGGTACCCGGGCTGGAACACTAAATTCGCCTTTTCTGAGCCCGTTTGCAGCCGCTGGCGCCGCGGAACCTGCCTGCCTGTCGGCGTTTCCGGCCGGGCTCGTTGAGAAGCGCACTTCCGGTTCCGGGTGCACGGTGCCCGCAGGAGGGTCGCGGAGCGGACAGGTATCGGGAGGAGGCCGAGCCCGGGTCCTGTGTCCCTGTCTCTGTCCTCACAGACCCAGGCTGCTGCGCCTCATGGCTCCCTGCAGCCGGGGCCCTGCTGGGGCAGAGCAGCGCGGGCCCAGGCCGGTGCTGCCCAAGCTTCTCACCACGGCCCCGTTTATAGCCCGTTTCCTCAACGCGGCCTCTTGCTTCCGGCCCGCAGCCCCGCGCCCCCTCCGCCGATGTTTCTTCCCACCCCACGTGGGGTCCGCTGTCCTAGACCTAGTAGAGGGGCGGACCGGACTGGGCGTCGGGCCTAGCTCATGCATCTGCCTGCGCACGGCTTGGTGCCACATCCAGAGGCCTCGGCCCCGGGAAAGTTCAGCGAGTACTAACATGTTTGCACGTTAGTGACTCTTTGACCTTGGCCTGTCACTAGCACCAGGAGTACACCTGGGAGCTGGGAGGACTCAGCTACTCTCACCCCAGTTTTTACTTATTGCAATGGTAACTGCAGGGCAAAAAAAAAAGCTACACCATGCTTAGTTAAAGTATGAGAGATGATCATGGGGGCACTTCTTGCCAGCCTTATGGGCTTGGATAATCCTCAGGGTTTCCTAAATAGGATTGACATTAAAAATAAAGTTTGTTTATTTATTTAAAGTAGCGATTCCCTATCCAGTTGGCTGTCCACTTGCTGCAGGACTGCTGGCAGTTTTCTAGTGAGACAGTGCTTGTGCCCTTTTTGTTTCTTGATGCAAAGTCAGACTACAGAAATTGCAAATGTATGAAGTGATTTTATTCTGTGCTGCAGGGCAGCAGTTTTTAACCTTTTTTAATAAGGAAACCCCCAACAGCCCTCTTTTTAGTAAATGTACCCCTGGGGAGGGGTTGGCAAGCAGCCGGATGCTGAGCAGGGTGGGTTGTGAGCAGCCAGACACAGAGCAGGGATGTGGTGAGTGGCAGAGCAGCAGTGCAGCATCTGTGAGACTGCTCTTGTGAGGCAGTGGCATGGTGTGGCGGTGCTCTACCCCCGCCGGCCCCCATGTACTCCCTGGGACCTTTCAGAGTACCCGCAGAGGTACGCATA
Organism: Crocodylus siamensis; assembly: GCF_052110815.1. Classification (NCBI taxonomy): domain Eukaryota; kingdom Metazoa; phylum Chordata; order Crocodylia; family Crocodylidae; genus Crocodylus; species Crocodylus siamensis. Next base: position 182,937,866 of record NC_143398.1, on the reverse strand, counting down.
CCCCCGGCTGACAACCCCTGCTGTAGGACAATTGCTGGAATTACCACAGGGATTTTATGTAAGTGGTGGCCTGTGAGGCAATACCAGTAAGGAATAGCATCTATATTGTGGCCTGGTCAATGCCAGAGATTATATTATCATAAATATTCCTGTTAGGCATAAAGCTGTTAACCTGTTATTTGGATTAAGGTTTGAAATATCCTCCTATTGCAATTAGTATATCTGTCTAGTGTGATTGTCCAAACCAGTTCTCATGTACTGTCTAACTTGTGGTTTGAGTATTGGTGTATAAAGATTCTTGAGGACCTTTGATATTTCTTTTAAATATCTACAAAAGAAAAATGGGGCTTATTCCTCATCAGGGATCCTGGTTTTCTCTGATAAAAAATGCACAAATTCTCTGATAACCCCTAAAATCTGTGAATAAATTGAAACACCACTCATATATATCAATTAACCACAATGCTTTCATGATATATTTACAATTTTAAAGCAATCTGGAAGCCTTCCAATGCCTCAATCACTAATAAAATAAATTCTAAACACCTATAAATTTTGGTATTTGATTTTTGGTTTTTATCATGGAAAAATCAGAGCTCCCCCTGCCCCTTCACTCACAGAACATAGATCCAGGCCCCTCACTCCCAAGCCACAACCCTCCTGGTCCTCCTGGTGCCAGTCACCGCATGCACATAGCCCCCTGTCACCCCAGCCCTGCCAGAGGAGGCCCCCAGCTGCCAAGGCTATGAGGCCAAGGACCTGGATCTGCAGCCTGCTGCCCCCTGTAGCAGCACCTGAGCCCTGGCTGCCATCCACGGCTCACTCCCTCCCTTCCTATTGGGCCACAATCCCCACTTCCCCCTGCCAAACTTACCTGCAGGAGCTGTTCTCCAGACTGCCTGGCAGCCATGTGCATGTGCCTTCCTCCCGCTTCCCCCCAACCCCTTGCAGGCTAGAACTCTGCCAGCCCACAGAGAGCCCTTTGCAAAGAGTTTAATGAAAAGGCTGTGTTTTTCTCAGGTAAAAGGTGAAATCCGCATTTTTCTTCATTTTCCTGTGGGAAACAGAAAACCTAGATCCCTGCTTATCATCCAGTGGAGATAAGGAATTAAGCCCTTTGAGTGAAGCACTTCCCTTCCTGTGTACACAATATCCAACTATAGCTATTTCCTTCCCCAAAAGTAAGCTTTAAAAGGGGCTTCCAGTGTCCCATAAATATCAACAGATGTGTGCCCCTACCTCTCCTTCATTAGTCTGACATAATTCAATTAAAGCTGTCAGACCCCTTTCCTTTGAACTCTAGTTTACATACTTTTGCTGATGGTATTGCTGGTAGAGAGAGGTAGTCTGTCAAATGAGCAAGTAACAGATCTGTTGAAGCTGACATGCAAATTGCCATATATCCCAATTCCCTTGTGGATGCAATGTTACATGCATTCTGAAATTAAATAGTTGCATTTCAAATAATATCTACAAAAAGTAAGGATTGCTAAGTTTAGTTTTTAAAACAAGCTCTATCATAACTGAAATAAAAGACAATGTAAATATCAAAGTGAATAAATAAATAATGAGCTAGATAAAACAACAAGATTAGGCACAGATGTAATTAGTTATCTATGTGTCATTTGCCACAACTCTGGTAGTTTTAAACATGCTTTAATCTGGCCCAAGCAAGGGAAGGGGTAGAAGAGAATGTTTAATATCAGTGGTGCAATGATACATCAGTCTGATATCAGATTGGCACCGATATAAAGAAAATTGACTATATCGGTAATTGGCCTGATGTGGCCAATAATTTGGCTGATAAATGCCCGTGCATGCTCATAGCCGCAACACAGAACATAGGCAGCAAGAGCACAGGCTGGCAGCTTGGAGAGCTGGCTGCATCCAGCTGGTAAGTCTGTTGTGGTGGAAGGGGAGAGAGGAGGGAAGGGGTATTGGGGGAGGACGGATCAAGGCCCCCTGCAGTGAGGGAGGGAGTGGGGCTGGGTTATGTGCTGCTGGGGTGGGGTGTGGGACACAGCAGCGGCTTGTATGGGGTGGAGGACAGCTCGTGCAGATCTGGGGGCACATGCCCCCTTTCCCCCCTCCCCCCATGCCCTCCTGAGGTGCATGCAGCAGCGGGAGCTGCACCCCCCACACCCCCTGGATGAGCCATGGCTCCATCCCCTGCCCTGGCTGGGCAGCACCTGCCCCAGCCCCCCTCTCCCTCACCACAGGAGCCTTGATCTGCACCCCCATGCCCCTTCCCTCCCCCTTCCCTTCCACCACAACAGACTTACCAGCTAGACAGAGCTCTTCAAGCTGCTGGGCTGCATATCAGAAATGGGATCGGTATGACCCGATATGTCTCCTTAGAAATCGGCTATCAGTATCAACCCCCACAATCTATCGGTACACCCCTATTCAGTATACTGTCAAATGCCATTTTGGTGGTGATTTTTGTTTGTTTGTTTTTGTTGAGTTACCTATATGTCTACTTTATCACTATTTTTTGACATTCTTATTTTAACCTAATTTATCTCCTGACTTCTAGGTTCCTGTAGGACATCTTGCTGATTAATCATTTGATGTTTTATTTTTTTTGTTAGTTTCCAGTACTTTGATAGGTCTAGCCTCACTGACTGCATTGGAGACTGCACGGTTGTACTGAACCACAAAACAGGTACTTGCAGCAGCAATACAAGTCTTCCCTTGTCAAAGTATTTCATCCTTGTTATACAGAGACTCCATTTAGATCACTGATTCTCAGCCAGGGTGTCCCTGAGATTTTTTGAAGGGTGCTTGTGAGGAGATGAGCGCAGGCTCAGGCTCATCCATGTCTGGTTGTTGCTCTAAACCCATTGCCCAGCTCCTCTGCAAGCAGGTAAGCACTATAACAAATCAGTTTTTGAAGTGAGGTGCCACTCAATTCACGAAATTTATGGAGGTGTGCCTTGAATTTATTGAGGGGTCCCTTAAGCCTAAAAAGGTTGCAAACCACTGATTTAGAGATTCACATCTTTTATGGTCTGTGTAGAGCAGGCAATGAGGTTGCCAGTTCTGAAAGTCAAAATTGTTCCCAGACACTTAAGTCACATCTCACTCTGGTCTTCCCTATTCCTTTTAGATGCAGAAATAATCTAAAGAGCTTTAAAAAAATCAGATGAGAGACGGTGCCATTTTTATGTGTTTTTGTTGAGATCTTTGATTAAAATATAATTTTTATGCATTTTAAAAGCAAGAGTCAAGTTTAACGTCTCTTTTATTTTTTTCAATATTTTTAAAAACATGCAGATTTCCCTAACAGGAACTAAACTAGTTTCAGTAGGTTAGGAAGAAGAGCCATGCTAGAGAAATATTGAGAATAATCTTTTCTACTGAAATGTACAAGGTCCTCTTTCAGCTCATTGTTTCATATATTAGATTTAGTTTGTGTTTAAAAAAGCAAGTCTCATCTGTTTTGAATACAAAGTGTTGCCACACCTATTTTAGTATATGATAGGTTAAAATTGTTTTTAGTAAACTACTGTTGGACAAGGATATTTTAACGTCTACAGGTTTCCCTCACCAACTGCCGGGGTTAGGTTCAGAAAGTTCCTGTGGTTGATAAAACTAAAGACTTTTGGGAAAAATGGGGTTAGGGACTTGAATATTGTACAGTATATTATATAAAAATCATTTTTACTTACCTTTAATACATGGGGTTGTCAACTGGGAATAGGCGTACCCGTAGGGGTAATTAGACAGGTTAGGAGGTGCACATCCGTGGGTGCACCAGCAGCATCTCCTCCAGTGCATTCACCTCTTACCTGGGGGAGGGGGAGAGGAGGGACCTCTCTGAATGGCGGGGTAGGGGTGTTTTGTGCTCGCCTCTGGTGGCGCACAATTGGCCAGTCAGTAGCCTATGGATGGGGCCCCGACTGGGCCAAGTCTTGGGACAATCTGAGTTTGGCAGCAGTGGGACCTGCCTACCCACATCCCTGGATGAGCAGTCAGGCTCAGATTGTCCCATGACCTGGCACATTTAGGGCTGCTGTTCCCTGTTTCCCTTCCCTGCGACCCAATATGGCAGGAAGCAGAGAAGCCACGCAGGGATCTTCTCGCCCACTGCTGCTCACCCTGTGTTGCCCTGGCAACACGCCTTCTGCGTGCGGGGCTGCACCCCTCAAACCAGCAGCAGATACAGGAGGCGCATTACCAGGGCAGCGTGGGGCAAGCAGCAGCAGGCGAGGAGACCTTGTGCAGCTTCTCTGCTCCCTGCCATGCCAGGTTGCAAGGCAGGGCAGCAGGGAACAGCGGCAAGTGAGCCTACTGTTCCCTGCCACTGTGGGTAGGGTAGCTCCCTGCCTTCGCACTCACCTCCGGCAGGGCTGGGGGCCATCTCCGGGTGGTGGGGAAAGGAGAGGCACGAGCAGGACCAGAGGGCTGGCAGGCTGATGTGCGGCCATGGAAAACCATGATTACTCAAAACTGTATACTGTGGTAGCCAAAATGGTATACAAAATATTAACTATAGATGCTCAAAACTGTAGCTGGCAAGGGAAACCAGTATATATTTACTTCTGTACGATCCCCTATTAAGATATTTTACAGTTGGAATGGATGAGAAATTTGCATGTTTATTGTGATTTTTTTTTTTTTAAATTAACGTATTTATACCGTTCCATCTTAATGTAAAAGTTCTTGAATTTCAGGAATTTTAAAACGTAACTTTAAAGGACTTATATCTAATCAGTGTTGTATTAATACAGTTAAATGCAGAACTAAGTGTTATATTAGCATTAACAACATTTCCCAACATGGTGAACTGCAGGTTTTATAATCAGTCTAAAACTCTTAAACCCAGAAGGCTTTTTATTATTTATTTACCCAGGAAATTATAGGCCTGTTAGTCTTGCCTCGGTCCTGGGGAAGCTCTTTGAGAAAATTATCCAGGTGCACATCTGTGAAGGGCAAGCAGGGAGTGTAAGCTTTAGGGGCAACCAACATGGGTTCATTAGAAGCAGGTCCTGTCAGACCAACCTCGTGGCCTTCTATGACCAGGTCACAAAATCCTTGGACACAGGTGTCGCAGTGGACTTTCTGGACTTTAGGAAGGCCTTCGACACTGTCTCTCACCCCATTCTCATTAAAAAATTAGGAGATTGTGGTGTTGATGCCTACACAGTCAGGTGGGTCACACCCAGAGAGTGGTGGTGAATGGGTCATTTTCTACCTGGAGGGATATGGGCAGTGGAGTCCCCCAGGGCTCAGTCCTCAGGCCCACACTGTTCAACATCTTGATCAGTGACTTGGACAAGGGGGTGAAAAGCACCTTGTTCAAATTCGCGGATGACACTAAGATGTAGGGAAAAGTAGGCACGCTAGAAGGGAGATACAGGCTGCAATTGGATCTGAACAGGTTACTAAGGTGGGTGGATAAGAATAAGATGTGATTCGATACTGACAAGTACAGGGTACTGCACCTGGGGAGGAAGAACCAGCAGCATACCTACAGCCTGGGGAACTCCACTCTCGTCAGCACAGAGACAAAAAAGGATCTTGGAGTCGTTATAGACTCCAAGGTGAACATGGGCCGCCAATGTGGGGATGCAGTCAGGAAGACTAACAGCACCTTGTCATGCATCCACAGATGCATCACGAGCAGGTCCAAGGAGGTGATCCTTCCCCTCTATGCGACACTGTTCAGGCCACAGTTGGAGTACTGCATCCAGTTCTACGTGCTGCACTTCAGGAGGAATGTGGAAAACATCGAGGGGGTCCAGAGGAGGGCCACTGGAATGATCAGGAGGCAGCAGGGCAGGCCGTAGGAGGAGAGGTTACGAGACCTGAACCTGTTTAGCCTCCACAAGAGAAGGCTGGGGGGATCTGGTGGCCATCTATAAACTGGCCAAGAGAGACCAGCAGGCAGTGGGAGAGTCCTTGTTCTCCTGAACACTGCTGGGAGTAACAAGGAATAACGGCTATAAGTTGATGGATAGTAGATTCAGGCTAGATAACAGGAGGCACTACTTCACAATCAGGGCGGCTAGGATCTGAACCAACTTTCAAGGGAAGTGGTGCTCGCTCCTACCCTGGGGGTCTTCAAAAGGAGGCTATATAGACACCTTGCCAGGGTCGTTTAAGACCCGGCATTCTTTCCTGCCCATGGCAGGGGGTCAGACTTGATGATCTGCTCAGGTCCCATCTGACACTACCAACTATGAAACTATTATTTTAATTATTAAAATAAAGAAATCTACTGAGTGAATGCCAGGGAAAATATAATTTCCTAAATAGTGAAAAAACTTCCAACATGAAATATTTCAATAACATCTTAGAAATCTGTATGCTACATAATGAATTCTGAAAAACAGTTGCCTATGAAATAATCAAAAAGAAATTACACCATATTTCTTGCCTGTCCCTCCCACCCCAATAAGACATGCATGTTATTTTAGGAAGGTAGAATGAAGGAAAAAAGACTTTTCCAGATTCATGGCTGAATCCTGTCCCCTGGGGCAGAGTACACTCTTCAGCATTAGCAAAAAGCTAGAACTTTAACCCCCACACAGCTGTTGCTGAATTGGCAACAGCTTTGTACTTTTCAAAAGTCGGGTCTCAATCTTTTTAGACTTAAAGCAGCCCACGGAAAGTGCCAGATCTTGACTTGAGCTTGTTTTTTGCTTATGGAAAAATAACAGAGAATTTTTTTCCTTTGGAAAGAACTAAGAAAACTGTAGTGTCAGAATGTTTTTGACACCATGATTCATATTTGAAATCTCTGGTGGAGGGGGATGGTTATGAATCTTGTACAGGTTTGCACACCTAATGGCGCTAATATGGCATGATATGCTACATAACCATTAAAAGAATCTTGTGGCACCCCAGTTTGCCACGGCATCCTCATTGAGAATCACTGGTTTATAACAGTGCTTCATCTGTACTGGGGAGGTGTTAGAAACATCTCTGCCTTCACCCCAGTTCTCCCAGGGTGTATGTCGATTTTAGGAATTATGTGCAAATTAATCTTTTATTATGCACCTTGGAAAAACTGTTTGTTTCTTAAACTTTTCCTACAGGCATGGAGCATGGACAAGAGCAAGGGCACGGACATGGGCATGGCCATGGGAAAATAGAACTCCCTGACTATAGGCAATGGAAGATAGAGGGTACTCCACTACAGGATGTCCAACAAAAACTGGCTAAGCGAGGTCTCAAGGATCCCTGGGGTCGGTGAGTGAGAAAAAGCATCAGATGTAGGCTTTTCTTATGGTGTAGTCATTGAGGATGACTCTCCTTAGTTAAAGTACATTAAAGTATATTAAAACTTGGATGAAATTCATTTTTATATGGTTTCTGGTATTGCATTTCCCTCAAACATTACCTCATGTTGCAAAGCACTGCCATACTTTGTTTCTACATAACACATCACAAGACATCCTTCCAGATTTTGTTTTGTGGAATGGAGATAATTTATCTTTGGCTTGACCTATTCAACAAATACTTAAGGTGCAAGAGCCAGGGCCAAGGCCCTGATTCAGCAAGGTATTGGAGCAGTGCTGGATTTTTAGCACATGAATAAGGTTATTCCACTTCACAGAGCACTTAGATGAAGTCAGCAGAACTTAAATTTGCTTTTGTGCTTGGCTGAAGAGGGATGGTATTTACTTGTATACTTAGTCAAGCAGTTATGTAAGCACACTGCTAGCATGAGGGCCTTGAACTGAAAAGTTGAACTGAAACAGCAAATGACTTGGACATAGATTCTGTTTTGAGCTTGTTTTGCCAAGCAGTGTCTCAGAATTTGTATATAAAACTACTGAGATGAATTAAGTCATGAAAGACCTGATCTTTCCCCCTAAATGGACCTCCTCTATGGGGAATGCATCCTACTTCCTAGAGCTATTCTCTTTAGATAGCTGTAAGAAGAGAGATTTAACTTGATTTAATAGGAAGAGATGTATAATCTCTTTAATTGCTCTTGGTCTTTGTGAATGAAAACAGAACCTTGTGCTGAATAGTCTCATTCTGTTGGAAAACAAAAGCTATATAAACTGCTATTCTGTAGTCATACAAAGAAGTGCCATAATTGCTTCCTTTGCTGCTATTTAGTTCTTACTGTATTTTACTGCAAGCTTTTTTTTTTCCTCTGAGGAAACAGCTTAAGAATACATAACCTGGTTTCATATCATAGGTTATCATTTATATTTTAACAAAGCAGGGGGTTGTTGTCCAGCTGTTAACTTTTCAGGGCAGTCAGCTCTGAAAGCATATATTTATTTTTTTATGCTTGTTTCTCTTTCCTGTAGAGGTGCACTGATATATCAATCCACATCATATTGGCACCAATAAAAGGAAAATTGATATTATCGGCAATTAGCTTTTTTTGACCGATGTGGCCAATAATGTCACTGATAAATGCCGTGTGCATGTGCGGAGCTACAGCATGCACATAGCCAGGAATGCAGCCCAGCAGCTTGGAGAGTAGCTTACAGCCAGTAAGTCTGTGGTAGGGAAGGGGCATGATTGAAGGGTCCATAGTGAGGGAGGAAGTGGGGCTGGGGCAGAGTTAGGCACTGCCCAGCTAGGGCAGGACAGGGCATGGGACAGAGCTGTGGGTGGCTCGTCTGTGGGGGCTGACTCCCATGGCTGTGTGCACCCCTGAGAGAGGCATGGGGGGTATGTGCCCCCCTGGATTTGTGCACAAGGCAAGGGTGGGCTGCCACTGGGACTGGAGGCTGCGCCAGCCTCTTCCCAATGAGGGGGCTGGGTAGGGGCTGTGCTTAAGGCAGGCAGCAGCGGCGCTCGGAGTGGGGGCTAAGTGGTGGTCTACAGCCACCCCAAATTTCACCATATTCCCACCACAGCCCTCCCTCTCAGCGCTGCCACCACCCACCCTGCCCCAACTCTCCTGCTAGGAAGAGGCCACAGCAGGCAGCCACACACACAAATCTAGGGGGCAGTTGCCCCCCATGTCTCCCCTGGGGCTGTGCACAGCCACTCCACAGCTCCATCCTGCCCCAGCTGGGCATTGCCTGCTCCAACCCCAGCCCCACTCCCTTCCTCACCATGGGGGCCTAAATTTGTGACCCCCTCACTCCACTGCTCTCCCCCATGCCCCTTCCCCCCCCACCCCCACACAGACTTACCAGCCAGACGTTGCTCTCCAAGCTGCTGGGCTGCATTTTGGCAATCAGAGTGGTATCAGCCATTGGTATCAGCCAAAAAAATCTTTTTCAGTGCACCCCTACTTTCCTCTACGTGCAGGAAGTCTTATGAAACAATGGATTTTATCTTATGTATGTAAAACAATATCTCTGTTCTCAGCTGGAGATAAATTTGCCACCACAAGAAAATTGACCAAGTAAATTAATCTGTGCTTTGGAGTGTGTATGCTTCCCAAGCATATTGCTTTGGAGACTGTTGCAAAATATGGAGTTGAACTGAAAAGAATTTGTACTGTTTTGTTTTCTTAATGAAAAAATGCTGTTTTCCTAGGGGAAAAAAACAGGGTGGGAAAAAAATGAGCTATTTATTAGATTAGTTGAATACGGAGTAAGGGATAAAGTGAGAAACTCTTAAAGCATGGAATTTCTTCTGCATAGCTTTGACTAGCACAGACTTATTTCTAAAGTAATTCCACAGCTGAGGCAAACTTGGAGTCCTGGTTTAATATTAATCTCTTTAGTGAAAAAGAAGTATTAAGAGCTGTTTACTACATTATTTATTAATGCGCTTCTGCTGCAGAATATCTTGTATTAAGAAGTCTGAAGTGGCAAAACCCTTCTGAGTTTTTTGTATACTCATTGGCCCCATATTCTATTCCTCTCAGAATACTGAAAAATATAAACTCCATGTAGCATAATGTATAAAGTACAACCCCAATTTAGATTTGGCCCTTATAGAAGATGCCATATTTGCAGTCCTAAAAACTGAAATGCTTTATTCATAAAACTAGGCACACAGCACTAAGAACTAGGGAATGAGCTTCCTTAGCACTATGCTGTAACTTAGAGTTATTGAGACAGCTTGTGCAATAGACATGAGTGTCCACCGACTATTCATTTCCTGATATCTCTCCAGAGGTTTTGTCAAGACAGTCAGTAATAACCACTGAGAAGTAGTTAGCCACATTAGTCTGAAGGCAGGGCAGGGTGGCACATTAAAGAAAGGCATAAGCGTTCTTAGACAACAGTCAACTTCATCAGATGTTAGGAATGGACTTGCAGAGACATGGGGGTACTAAATAGAAACGAGTAAAGTAATTTAAAAACAAAGGATAGGGAAAGAGGGAGCGAGAGAGGACTCAGCTGAGTGAGGTAAAGATGGGCTGGAGAGATCAAAAGCGAAAAAGTAGCTAACCTGTTAAGGGTCATAAGGCTTTGTTATAACCCGGGATCCTGGTTTTTCTCTATTTAAAAAAAACACAAGCCCCCTACAAATTCTCTGATTTAAACCCCAAAATTCATGTTTTTCCACAATGAACATGAAACACCTCTCTCTCTCTCTCTCTCTGTCATATATATATATATATATATATATATATATATGACAGAGAGAGAGAGAGAGAGAGAGAGGTATCAGTTGAACACAATGTTTTATTGATGCATTTACAGTTTAGAAGCAGTTTGGAAGCCTACCGATGCCTCAATCCACTACAAAAAAATAAAATAAATTCTAAATACCTATATATTTTGGCATTTTATTTTATTTTTTTTAATCATTGAAAATCGGGGCTTCCCCTGTCCCCTTCACTCACCAGAATGCAAGTCACTGTGGCTGTCTGTCCCTTCCCCTCCCCCCTCCCTTCCCCACTTTGTGGTGCTGAACAGCCCTGTTATGCTGGTGCCCTGTCCATCTCTTGCCCCTTATACGCAAGCCACAGCCCCTCCAGCCCTGCAGTGCCCCTCCTGACCCACAGCCCCCTGGTCCTGCTGGTGCCCCTCGCTCACAACCTCCAGCCCCTCACCCCCCAGGTCTCCTCCTCCCAACCCACAGCCCCCTGGCCCTGCCAGTGCCCCTTACTCCCCAACCCACAGCCCCCCCGCCCCCCCTTTCTCACTCATGCTCTGCAGAGAGAGTGTGTGTGTGTGTCCCAGTCCCCTTCCAGCCCTCCCAGCTAGAGAAAATCCACCTTTTTCTGTGGAGAATGGAAAACCCAGGTCCCTGGTTATAACCCTTATGTGCCTCATTGCCCAGTATTGATTATTGTTACGGTGGTTCTGATTTGGATGCCTATCCTCCAGAAAAACTGTATTTTCACCTTTCATGATGACTTTGAATCCTTTGCAGATATGGGAGAGGTATTTAGTGGAATTTATCTTTGGTACTGGATAAATTATTTGCATGATACTTAGGGTGCAATCAGAAGTTAAAATTTTTGCCTGATCTGTCTACAGAAAGTGGTTTATAGCCATGAGGAAACACAAATGCACGGCTTTAGACAGTTTAAAAACTGGCCAATTGAGTGAAAATCTGACCCCTCGTTGCATGAAATGAGGGGTCAGATGAAGACATTTCAAAACAGAGTGTCTTCTGTAAATGCTGTCTGTGCTGCCTGTCAGCCTGTTGCTGTTTTCAGAAGTGGAGGAAGGAAAGGGAGTGGCGGGAGTTTGGTCTGGGGGATTTTCAGCCCTGGCTGAAGGGTGGGGAAGGAGTACCAGCTGGGGAAACCCTAGAATGAGTTCCCTCTGCTCCCTTTCCCCCCTCCCATTTTGAAAAATGTGACCAATTATAGGCTGGCAGCCAGCAGCTAAATGTCCTTTCCCCCTGGAACCCCAGTTTGTCCCAGGGGGTCACTGTAACTCAGAACACTTCCTGCACAGCTTCTCACTTACAGCAGGGAGCTGCACTTCTGTTTGCACCCCAAATTTCTCAGACATCACAGGAGTCTCTTATCACTGAAGTCAGCTAGAATTCGGGTAAAGAGCTAGGTAAAGACTTACATAAGACTGTTATGGCAATGTTTAACAAAAAAGTTATGTGCTCTGGGTTTTTTTTCTTTTGCCTTTCTTTTAGTATCAAGACAGGAAAGTCTATGGAGCATTAGCTACAATAGAAAACACCCAGGCCAAATAATATCTAATGCCATTGTAAATTTTGGGGCAAAAGTATCTTATTCTGTTTGTACAATGGTGTTCTAGTTCATGACTAGATCTTCTAGATAATCTTAATGCTGATGATACTACACCATTTGCTGTACCTCTTCTATGTTATTTTTATTAATGCTTTTTTCTGGCATACAGGGAATAGGAAGAGAAAATATGTTAGACCACATACATCAACGGCTGAAAAAATGTATTTTGTTATATAGTAGTAACATTCAGCAACACTGGCATAATGCATGTGCCTAAGTGGGCAGACTTAATATTATTAATCTTGGCCATGGCATTTTCTGATCTTTGAGTACTTTAACTATGGAAACTTTACATGCTCAGTGATTTTCTTGTTTGAATATGCTACTTAGCTTCTACATATAAACATCTCTCTGCTGGTATTTGGTATCACAGTGACTACTAATTTTGCTATGTCTTCCAATTTTGTTTTTTCCTTAGCAATGAAGCATGGAGGTATATGGGTGGCTATGCAAAGCCTATCACTCTTCTAGACATTGCCACCAAAGGTCTCAAGTGGGGATTTGCAGCCTTTGTGGTAGCTCTTGGAATCGAATATGCACTATATCCTCCAAAGAAAAATGGGGGACATCACTGAAGGTGGAATAACGGAACGGAACATAACATTACTCGCTCAGTTGAAGAGGAATCCGTGTACTTTATTATACAGCGGCTGGCTGCTTTTGCTGTAATTATAAAGATGCCTATTAAAGTTTCTCATAGGCAAGAGCACCTCTTTATGCCTTTGTCACCATTTCTTGGGTTGGGGAAAGAGTATCCAGGGTCACTCCCTAATCTAAACGTGACTTGATACCTCACATAAAGTCATATGTGCCACCAGGATTTGCTGAACAATGGTATAGTAAAGGCCTTGTGACACTGTGCTAGGTTACAACTCCAGAACAAGAAGTTATAATCTGTTGTGTAGATCTCTACAATATTATCATTTCTCCATGCTTTCATGCATTGATCAGTGAAATAGTAGTGTGTATCAATGGAATTTACAGTAGGCTTTTAGAAATAGGTGCTTGTTATCCACAAAGTGAAAGGAAAACTTCCCAATTTAAATGTTGTCAAGAATTAGTTTCTGACTTAGAAAAGTCACTCTTTGTCTGCCTTGCCTCCTAAAATATCTTCTTTCTTCTCAGTAGGTAGATATTATTTTTACATAATTTATTATTGAACAAATATTCTTTGCTGTCTTTTTAATAAAGATCACAAAAGTACCAACATTTTAAAACTGAGAGAGATATGCTTTGCCTTCAGAAATTTCCTTCTCTAAACAGATACAGATTTTGAAACACAAAGAAACACTTTTTTGTCATTAAATCATTGTAATACTTTCTTCTCTTCTTAGCTGCAACCTATTAATATTTCCACTTCAGCCAGTTTCAGAGTTTCTTAAGGAATGGCTCCTTATTAGGGATTCAAAATATTTTGGATATTTGAAAAGGGAAGAGTGGAGGGAAAACAACCTTTTATAGTCCCCTTTTTTCCAAGGATTTTGACCATACAGATATGTTTAAAAATACCAATGCTCTTTTTGAGTCCTCAAAACAGCTCTCTTTTCATCTATTTCCTTATTCCCATTACTTACTTGAAGAAGAAGGAAAAAAAGTATTTTTAAGGATGCAGAGTGCAAAATATTCTCTCAACAAGTGAGTTTATATAAGAAGTCTAATTTGGGGGTGAGAGGGGAGGAGAGGATGGCATGTGAGCTTAGCAGGGCAGATAAGGCCACATACAGACATGCAGTTTCTCCTGGGAGCATTGCTGCTCTCCTGGTAGAAACAGTTAGCATGATGTTCAGGATTTTCTTCTCCCAAAGCAAAAATGGCCAATCCAGGAGAAAAATAACCCAGAAACAACCAGGGTTAATCATTCCCAAAAGGCCAGATGTCTTCACACATTCCATTCTGCTGCATAGTCCTCCAGCATCCCAGAGTGCTTTGCATGTGTACACAGCTTAAAGAAAATCAGGAGCTGGGAGTTGCAGGACGGGCACTAATTCTTCCTATTAATAGTACTGTTGGAGTAAGGTAAACTGCTGTTGGGTTGGACTTGACAGAAATAGAAACTCAGATATTTACATCAAATTATGATTAAAAATAATGTAAATCCAGGGCCAACCAGTATAGTAACCCCTCCAGTTACCAGACTAGCTTCTACTTTAATACAGCTTGTGTGCACCCCAAAATTAGTGATATCACCAGTATTTGATGTGTATTAATTTTTGCCATCTGGCAACTCAGATATATTATTAAACACGTTTTTTCAATATCTGAAGTATCCAAACATATGAATGTACAAAATACATAGTGGAAGAAATCCCACCTGCAGCGAATGTCACCTTCTCAAATATGATCAAGTAGTTTGAGGCTGCAGTTAATTTTATCACCTCAGTCAGCTGAGTTTGGTTGTTATGGAAATACAGTAAGATCTTGATGGAACATTTCTGGTTTATAGTATGTTCAATATCATATGCCAATGTTATCCAATGCAAACAACTGGGTTATTTGACCCTTAACTAATAAGAGGTGAAAGCAAAAAGGATAGCATGGAAAAGGAGTTTACAGAAGAGCAGCAGAGAGAGAAATATATCTGAAAACTGAATGCAAAGAGCAGAGGTTCTCAACCTTTTTTAGACTCAAGGAGCCCATCACTAGACTTTAGGCATCTCTTGAAAAATGCCAGCTCTTCCTTTTCACTTATTTTTTGACTACAGAAAAATAATAGCCTCCCACCAGGAGTGGTGCGGGCACCTACCCTGGAGATCTTCAAAAGGAGACTGGATGCACATACCTTGCTGGGGTTATTTGACTCCAGCAGTCTTTCCAGCCCAGAGCAGGGGGGCTGGACCCAGTGATCTCACAAGGTCCCGTCCAGCCCTAAACTCTGAATCTCTGTGTGAATAGAGCAATTCTTCTGTTGCAAAATGCTCAGAAAGACCACAACAGGTCTAACACTCTGGATTTCTATTTGAAACCTCTGGGTTTCTCTTGTGAATCATGTTTCCACACCATAGCAGTGCTCACACTTCATGGCATCCTTGAGAGGATCTTAAGGCACCCTCATTGAGAATTACTGGCATAGAGAATCATGCCTAGAGAGAATCTGACCTATTGTAATTTTGTCAAGAGGCACATAAGACACAGAGAGGCACGGCAGATGCACCAAACATACAGCCTGGCCCACAGAGCCACTTTATCTGACCTGATGGGCAATGGGTGGCTGGGCCAGGGAGAGACCTTCAGCATGGGTGGCTGGGCCAGGGAGAGACCTCCAGGGCCCCAGTGAACATGGCAGTCAGCAGCACGAGAGAAAGCAAGATTTGATCCTGGTTGTTCTTTGGCTGCTTTACCTGTTGCTATCACCCTATGCTAGAGCTGTCACCATGTACCACATGCTTCATGCAGGAACCAGAGCTGTAGCTGCAGCACAGAAAATGCGGGGGCAGTGACAGCTCCAGCTCTGGCATGGGGCACATGGTGGCCCTGAAATAGATCCAACCTGCAAGAATCCAGCCCAGGGTAGTTTTGACACAACTGATCTAAGACAATCTAAACACACAGTGCTTAGATTATAAACTCTTTGGGGCAAATTGTCTTTTTGAAAAGTATGTTTCCAGTGCCTAGCACAGCTACAGCCCTGTTTCATCACTAGGGCTCCCAGTCACTAGGGTCTTAATTCTCTAACTGTTTTGAAGTCCATGGTAAGTAAACCTGTGCTGAAGTGCTTCCTGAGTCAGCATTTCAAGTACCTGGAGCTGGACACTCCTATAAAAACCGTGATGGAATACTATCTTGTAGCTGAAAGCTTGCCTAAATCTCTCCCCGCTGGTCCTAAAAAAGACACCAATCACAAAAATCCTTGCCTTTTGCATATTTCCTGAACCATCAGAGCTACAACATCACTCCACCACTACCATGACAGAATAGTTTTTTTACATTTCCATGGATATAATGTCACTGTTGTCCTTCCCCCTTCTGGTCTGCAACCTGATCTTTAGCTTAAGGCAACATCTCACATGCATATTCACTGAGACATTACAGTTTTCCTTATCCTATTTTTCTGACTTCAGTGTCCAACATGCAGTACATTTTCATTATGGGGCAGTTGGCAGGAGTGTGTGACCTGCAATAACAGTCACAAGACTACAAAGTATTGCAAAAATTCCTATTTTTGTGTTGGCTGAATTTCCCTTTTATAAAATCCTTCTGAGGGGTGTTATGACAAAGTCTTGTTTTCAGAGTCCAATAAGCAGTATTTGTGACCATTTATATCTGTGCTGTTCAATGGTATTTTCACATGAAGATTTTCACATGATATTGCTTCACAAAATTGTTTATAGCAGGGGTTGGTAATGATTTCCAGTAGCGGGTCCAGAAAGACTGACCTAAGGTTGGAGGAAGGCAGTCATTAGGACCTGATTGCCACCAACCACTTCTCCCTGCTGCTCAGCTGTGATACAGCATGGTAAAAGGCCATCTGCATAGTAGCACAGGCAGAACTTTCCCTCCAGTGTAGTCCCCAGCTTCTGACAGTGGCACAGTGCAGGGAGAGCTGCCAAAGCCACATACCTTCACAGACATCAAATGGCTCTGTGGGTTAGACCTAGCCTATGAACTGCAGATTACTGACCCCTGGTTTACACGGCAAATAGTTTATTTCAGTCTTTTTGCTTAATCCTCTCTTGAGCATTCTATACCATCACTGTGTTCTGTTAAAAATAAAACAAGAACGTGCTGTAAGAAGTCAAATGCCCAAAGCCTAAGGCACATTACTACTACTATTACTACACATCCTTACTTGTTTGCGTGCACTTTTTATTCCATCTAGGCCCAAAATTAAATTGTGCTTGTGATAATCTTGGTTTTAGATGGAAGCCTAGAAGGAAACAATTATTAATAGAACTAAAGTTGCACATGGTATGCATCAGACACGTGCATGTCACCTGAGAGGCTCCTTGTGGGAATACTGTATAACAGCAGTTTGGAGCATACTCTTCGTTATGCGTGCATAATTTTTTTTGCTGTAATTGCCCTAACATTTTTCAGTGAGGGTCTACTTTAGTTATTCCCTTGCAATCTTTATGAAAGCTAATCTGTAATTAGTGTGTTTGATGTCCTGTTCGGGTTTTTTTAAATTTATTTCTGTGTATCCTTTTTTTTTTTTTTTTTTAATTCATACCTCCCTCAGAAAAACTTCAGCAGGGAGAAGTTAATTTGTTTAGGGCTTGATTCTGCTTCTATTGGAGTAAGTTGGCTCAATTGCCATCACTATTAACTGAAAGACTTCAGCTCTTTAAACTGCAAGGAGCTAGAAAAGAGGTGGCCCACCTTTGGTAAAAGTGCCGTAAGTGGCCTAAGCAGTGGTATGTGGCAGATCAGTGAAGGAGCAGGAAATACAACAAAAGATAAAGCAGGGAGCAAAAGAAGAGCAGCAGACCAGGCAGGGGGAAAAGGATTGGTATTGCACTCAGGGTATGGTTCTTACACCTGCCAAAAAAGTTGGCCCCCTTTGATCTAGATCCTTAGCTGGCAAAAAAATGTTTACATTTCCCCTGGAGCCAATCAAGCTGTGCCTATTAACATTCCCTGAAGATCTAGCCATCCATTGTTATTTTAAAAAATCTCTCATCTTGACAATGAAATAGGATTAAATACAATTATAATCTGACTATAAAAATTAAGTACTTTAGACTTGGCTGAGAGATGCATGAAATGTAAATTAATACTTGATACATACCTAATTTAATACATTTTTGTTATACAAATTTTATTTTAGAAAGAGTTAATAATTTTGTTTATAGATAGTTTTGTTCTATGTGCTAAAGTATTCTGGTTTTAAATCAGTGATTCTCCAAGATGCGATGGCAGGCTTTTAAGATTGCTGAGGACTGCCACACAATATTGGCAGTGTTAGTTTTTCATAAGATAAATCCAGAGATTTCAAATAAAAATCCAGTTTCATAGTTTGTAGGGTCGGAAGGGACCTGAGCAGATCATCTAGTCTGACCCCCTGCCATGGCAGGAAAGAGTACTGGGGTCAAATGACCCCAGCAAGATGTTCATCTAACCTCCTCTTAAACACCCCCAGGGTAGGAGCCTGCACCACTTCTCTTGGAAGCTGGTTCCAGACCCTAGCCACCCTGACTGTGAAGTAGCGCCTCCTGATATCTAACCTAAACCTACCCTCTGCCAGCTTGTGACCGTTATTCCTGGTTACTCCTGCCGGTGCTTGGGGGAACAGTGACTCCCCCAATGCCTGTTGGTCCCCCCTGACTAGTTTGTAACAGGCCACAAGATCCCCCCTCAGCCTTCTCTTTCCGAGGCTGAACAGGTTCAGGTCCCGCAGCCTGTCCTCATAGGGCCTGCCCTGTTGTCCCCTGATCATACGAGTGGCCCTCCTCTGGACCCTCTCCATGCTGTTGACATCCCTCTTGAAGTGCGGCGCCCAGAACTGGACGCAGTACTCCAGCTGCGGCCTGACCAGTGCTGCATAGAGGGGAAGGATCACCTCCTTGGACCTGCTCGAGATGCATCTGTGGATGCATGACAAGGTGCAGTCGGCCTTCCTTACTGCCTCTCCACACTGCCGGCCCATGTTAATCTTGGAGTCAATGATCACTCCCAGATCCCTTTCCGCCTCCATGCTGACAAGAGGGGAGTTCCCCAACCTGTAGGTATGGTGTCGGTTGTTCCTCCCGAGGTGAATCACCTTGCACTTGTCTGTGTTGAAACCCATCCTATTCTCGTCTGCCCACCCTTGTAACCTGTCTAGGTCTGATTGTAGCCTGTTGCATCCTTCCAATGTTCCCACGTCCCCCCACATCTTAGTGTCATCAGCAGATTTGAACAGGGTGCTTTTTACCCCCTCATCCAAATCGCTGATGAAGATGTTGAACAGTGCGGGCCCGAGGACCGAGCCCTGCGGAACCCCACTGCCCACGTCCTTCCAGGTTGAGAAGGACCCATCCACTACCACCCTCTGGGTGTGGCCCTCCAGCCAGTTGGCAACCCATTTGACTGTGTGGGTGTCTACACCACAGCCCCCCAGTTTCTTAATGAGAACAGGGTGAGAGACTGTGTCAAAAGCCTTCCGGAAGTCCACGAAGACTATATCCACTGCTACCCCTGCATCTAATGATCTGGTGATCTGACCATAAAAGGCCACCAGGTTGGTCTGACAGGACCTGCCACTGATGAACCCATGTTGGTTGCCCCTAAGCATGCAGTCTCCTACTGGCCCCTCCTGGATGTGTGCCAGCATAATTTTTTCGAACAGCTTGCCTAGGATCGAGGTGAGACTAACAGGCCTATAGTTTCCCGGGTCTTCCTTCCTGCCTTTTTTGAAGATGGGGACCATGCTGGCCCTCTTCCAGTCCTCCGGTACCTCACCAGAGCACCACGAGTGCTCATAAAGTTGTGCCAGGGGATTTGCAATGACCTCGGCCAGTTCCTTTAGAACTCTAGGGTGGAGATCATCCGGGCCAGCTGACTTGAATACGTCTAACCTCTCCAGAAGCTCCCTAACTAAATCCTCGCTAACCCGTGGCCCAGGTGTGCCTCCCCCAGGGCCCGAGGGGGGCCCAGCAGGGAGGTGGCTGTTTTGGTCCCTACTTAGGAAGACGGAGGCAAAGAAATCATTAAACATGTTAGCTTTGCCGTCTGGTGTGACGACCACGTTACCCATGTCATCCTGCAAGGGCCCCACATTACCCGGGACCTTCTTTTTACCCCCTACGTATTTAAAAAAAGACTTCTTATTGTCCTTAATCTGGGAAGCCAGTCCCAGTTCCATCTCTGCCTTGGCCTTCCTAACTACCCCCCTACATCCCCGAGCAACTACAGAATAGCCCTCCCTGGTGATGACCCCTTCTTTCCACTGGGTATAAGCCTCCTTTTTAGCAAGGAGACCTTCCCGGATTCTTTTGGTGAGCCACAGAGGCTTGTGTGCTCTCCTGCTCCCTTTGATCCTCGTTGGGATTACCTTCCTTTGGGCTTGGAGGATCGTCTCCTTAAGGAGCGACCATTCTCCTTGGACACCTGGCTCCCCACCCCCCCGGGACCTTAGCGCTTCTCCAACTATCCTCTAAAAACATCTGACCTGTTGTGCTTTTTCTGAGTTCTTTACAAGAAAATAATTGCTCTATTATTTTTTCGTAATAAAAAATGAGTGAAAGCTAAAAGCGGTAATTTTTCAAGGGGTACCTTGAGGCTACTGAGGGATGCCTTGAATCTAAAAAGCATGATGTTAATTTTCTGGGAAAGAAATGTTACAGGAAAAGTATAATAATGATCCTACAGAGAATCAATGAAGCATATGCACAGTTTTGAATAGCCTAGTCCTGTGCCTTCAGATTTTCATCTGGCATTTGAAATGACAGATTTCTACTTCCTTAGTAATTTTAGTCTTGACTCAGGAAATCACATAAATACTTACATCTATACTTATTCAGGACAAGTCAGGTAACATGTAATTTTAAGCACTTAACATTAAATGCCTGAGTGCTATTCTGAATAAAGGTTACTCTTATAAATTGGTGACAGATGAAAAAAAAAGAAGTATTTCACAGTTTCAGACTTTCTACCTTACATAATAACACTGGACCAAATTCATATTAGTAAAACAGAACTGTTTCAAGCAAACCAAATGTACTGATGCATTAAGGGCTGCAATTCAATAATTTGAGGTCATGCCTATGATTAATCTGACACATCAAGATCACTGTAGCCTGAGTTTCTAATAATTAACTTGATCTTCTGTAGAATGTAAAAATGTCTGTTCACATTCTAAAACAACTGTGGTGTATAACTGTTAGTCTTTCTATGCATACAGTATGTGGCATAGAGATTTTAATTTCACATTTATTTTATTGCTACTAATCTTAACATAGAAAGTACTCCACAATCAAGAAAGTGATACTAAGGACTAAGCCCGCCTTTAGTGTAACCATAGTAATGGCTGTCCTAAAAATAAAGTAGCTCTCTGCTAGCACAGATGAGATCATTTTACAGATCAAGAATCAGGTTCACAAACAACAGTAGCCACCTGAATCTGAGGATTTCAAGTAATTGTAAAACAATATAACTAGAGAGCTTGTCTCAGACTAAGTGTTTAAAATAGAATAGATGCTGATTTCTTTTTGCAAGCAGAAAGCCTATCTATGGCTGGAGATGGAAAAGTATTTCTGCAAATCTGGGAAGGTATTGATGATTCATCCGCTGTTTTGCTAACACTGATTTTTACAACTTTACATCATTTGGTACATAACTCCATAATTCATATCCTCCAGATTAATCCACATCAGGCTAGGACATCATCTTATTGCAATATCCAGTACAATACCAACTACATTATTAGAATACAGAGTTTATTTAAAGAGCTGGCTTTGCTCCAAGTTTTAGTAGCATAACAAAAGATGTAATTACTAACATTTTCATGCTGTGGTTGGCTCTTCATGGGGCAGTTATAAGGTAAAGACCACATTTTCTCACCTACACCACACACCTTTATCCCCCAAATTGGGATGCATGTTTTAAGCAGGGAAGGGAAGCCCTTTTCTTTGCTGGAAAAGAAGCAAGCCTGGAAATACTGTGCACACCATGTAACTGCCAAGATAGCAGAGTCCTGTATTAATTCTCTCTCATAGTTTTTGGCTGAGCACTGTAGCTTGTACCTGCCTTCAGCTACCTAAAGGGTGGTTCCAAAGAGGATGGAACTAGACTTCCCAGTGGTGACAGATGACAGAACAAGGAACAATGGTCTCAAATTGCAACAAGGAAAGTTTAGGTTAGGAGGGTAGTAAAAAACACTGGAACAGATTATCCAGAGAAGCTGTAGAATCTACATCTGTGGAGGTTTTTAAGACCCAGCTAGACAAATCTTTGTCTGGGATGCTACAGTAGGGGATGGTCCTGCTTTGAACAGAGCATTGGACTAGATGACTTCCTGAGGTGACTTCCAACTCTAATTTTCTTTTTTTCCCGTAACTCATGAGAATGTAAGTCAGTGGCTCCCAAACTCAGATCATGACCCAAATCACGGTTGCTGGGAGTCTGTCCCTCCCATCTGCAGGGCTCTCCTGGCGCACAGTCCATGTGGCTCTTGCTACTGCTGCCCCCAGCAATCCCAGCCTGGCCTGGGCTCTGCTGGTGCCACTGGGCATGAGCGAGTCAGGGGCAGGGGTCACAACCTGGATTTAGAGTCACAGCAAAAAAAGGTTGGGAGCTACTGATGTAAAGCAAATTCAATATATTGACTGTGTATCCAAAAGAATAGTTAAAAAATGCAATGTCTAACAAGTAAATAATAGTCCATGAGGTTTATATCATTTTAAGTAGACCTGGGACAGTTTTTTTAAGCGTTTTTTTCTTAAGTTTAAACATACGTATGTTTGAGAACAAAAATAATATAATCAGTACAGATCAAAAGAAACATGCCCAAGAGAGAGATTAGACTTTGACATGCAAGACCTCAGATTCCTAAATTTAAATTGATGTTCCTATTCCTTTTCCGTTATGTGCATGCAATCTTACTAGTAAATCATAAAATCTGAATTAGCTCACATGATATACAGGTAGTCCTCAACTTACAACATTTTGAGTTACAACATTTTGCACTTACACCATTTATAAATTGACACTGTTTCAACTTTCTGATGTCAATTTTGACTTTACACTGCTTGATCTGACGCAATGCCATGCCTGCAAACAAGTTCACTACAGCGCCCATCTCCCTGGAGAACATCTGTCTAAACTTCCTTGGACATTTTCTTTAGGAAAGCAGACAGGATTCCAGAAAAACCTGCAGCCAAGACTCCAGCCAAGAATCCTTCAAAAAGTCCAACCAAGAGCCCTTCAAAAAGTCCAGCAAAGTCACCTCAAAGAAGTCCTTCCAAATCAATATGATTGCTATTTACAATATAAATACATTAATGTAGCTATATTACTCATCTATAATTGATTGAGTACAAAATTCTGGGTTATTTTTGGTGACAATAGGGTATTAGGCTTTGGTTCAATCCCCCATTCAGGAACTAATCCCCCATGTGTAACATTGTTTCCTATGGGAAAACTGGTTCCGAGTTACAACGTTTCAACTTAAGACAGGGTTTTCAGGAACCAATTGTGTTGTAAGTCCGAGGACTGCCTGTACAACAATTTAAAAAATAGCTTTATACTCATATACTGGGATCCTGGTTTTCTCTGATAAAAAACAATCCCCAACTTTCAGTTTAAAAAAAGTAAAAAAAATCCCCAAATCCACATTTTTCCCTAGTCAAAACGAGATACCTATATACCTATATATTAGTGGTGTTTAATTTTGATCAGGGAAAAATATTGATTTGGGGTTACTTTTTTTTAACTGAAAGTTGGGGATTTTTTTTTTTTTTTAATCGGAGAAAACCAGGATCCCTGCTCAAATGAAATGTAAGAAGTTAGACAAAAGGAAAAGGGAGCATAAACAAACAACAGTGTGTCAGTCCTTTATGTATACAATGCTCTTATGATAACAAAAAAGACTTCCCCCCCCCCCATTTAGCATAGATTTATTTTGCTGAGGAAAAAAAAAAATTCTCTACACATTCCATTCATTATCCATTAGCCTGCAGTCAAAACTCAGACTAAGCCCTTAATAGACTTCCGCTGCTAAATTGGGTCAAGCTTTTGTGCAGTTGGATGGAATACATCCAGGGGGAGATATATTGATTCAGTAGGTACTGTTTTTCCTTCTAAGTCAGCACTAATCTAATGCCATAGCATGATGCTGGGCATACTGTCATCACCATCTTAGATTAGCTATTAAAACTAATCTCCTGACCTTTTGTGATCAATAAGAAACTCGTGACACTTTTTGCAAGAGAGAATTTTAGCTTGTATCTGGCCAGATTTCAGTCTAAATTATGAATGTTGCCTAGCAGAGCTCTCCCAGCAGTTTCAATGAAAATATGCCCAATCATGTATAGTGTTTTTGCAAGAGAATACACAGCTGCTGTATTTCAGTGGGGGAAGAAAATGATTTATGCTTACAGCATTTTATAAATGCTCTGAAATCCCTCAGGGTAAAAGGTGTTACATAAATGTGAAAAGTTGTCAGACCCCGTCAGAACTGACCAGAGTTTTTGCTTCATGACGGAAGCAACATCTTTTAGCTTTCTCAACCTAGGACTTTTGAGAGACAGCTGTCAAGTTCTAATTCTGGCTCAGTTTCATTGCCCACTTGACTTAAATTTTATCTCTTTACTTTCCTATATGCAAATTGGATGTGACAATACCCACACTGCATACTTGAGGATCCATTCTTTGTACAACAATTTGAAGCTGGCAATTAGTATACATCTGCATAGTGCTGTTCTCAATCAAATGTGCCCAGGGACAACTTTCCTGCGTTTCCTGTGAGCCTCAAACATGTTTCCTTGGCCAAAATGCCTCAGTAGGCTGAATGCACATTGATCAATTAGTCCACTGGAAAACTATGTTGAGACATGGGCAACAGGCTAGAGGAGATACCAAATGGCTACTAGTGACACGAAGAAAATTATGCTCCTTGGTTTCTTTCAGAACAATTACAGGAGTCCAGGGATTGATGAAAACCACTTCCGTATAGTGATCCCTGGCAAAGTCTCCCACAGCTGAGAGTTCCTGAATCGACAAAAATGCCAAAGTGCACAAAGATAAAGATACAGACACCGTTTTTGTCACACAAGAGGAGAACAGGAACCCCCATGCAAGGCTCAGCTCCATGAAGAAGGAGACATAAGGTTCTGATCATCGTGGACTCCATCCTGAGGGGAACCGATGGTCCAATCTATTTCTCTGAGCCCTGGTCACAGCAGGTCTGCTGTATGCCCAGAGCGAGGATCTGGGACATCACAGAGACCATCCCGAAAATCATCAAGCCCTCTGACTACTACCCACTAGTTGTGGTCCACATGGGGACAAATGATGCATCCAAGGGCAAGCCAGACAACATCACGGAAAACTACAAGGCCTTGGGACACCAACTCAAGAAGATGGGAGCTCAGGTGGTATTTTCCTCCATTCTCCCAGTAGGTGGACGGCGTAGGCGTCATGAGGCCTACATTGATGTAGTTAACCGGTGGCTTCGGAGCTGGTGCTATGAGGTGGGCTTCGGGTTTTTTGACAATGACCTGTATTTCTGTATGGAGGGCATGCCGGGGTGGGATGGGCTTCATCTCTCCCCTAAGGGCAAACGTATTTTTTCTTCTAGGTTGGCTGATCTCATACGGCAGGCTTTAAGCTAGCTTCGCCGAAGAAAAGGGCCGCTCCTAGTGGAGAGGATGCTTCACCAGCACACAGGGTGACAAGAGAAAGGGATGCCCAGGTAAGCAACAACATCCCAGGAGTAGGGGACCCAGGAGTAGGGGGCCACAACTGTCCTGTGAGTGGGGGGATGCACATGCACCCTCAGGAGGCCTCAAGTGCCTCTACACTAATGCTCATAGTATGGGGAACAAGCCGGAGGAACTGTGCCTCCTGATTACAAGTAAGAATCCAGACTTAGTAGGGCTCACAGAAACCTGGTGGGATCCCACCCACAACTGGGCAGCGGGCGTTCGGGGATACACCCTATATAGAAGTGACAGGACAGAGAGGAAAGGTGGGGGGTCGCACTCTATGTCAAAGAGCACCTCACAACATCATGGATTAGCTTCGGGTTAGAGGAGGGTCGGGTGAAGACACTGAGTCAAAATACAAGGGAAGCATGGCAAAAGGGACCTTACAGTGGGTGTCTACTACAGACCACCCAACCAGGGGGAAGATCTGGACCAGGACTTCTCCAGTCAGCTTATGGAGGTGGTTAGGTAAAGGGATGTTATTGTCATGGGTGACCTTAACTACCCAGATATTTGCTGGGAGGAGCAGCCAGCCAGGTCTGACCACTTGCATAGGGTTCCTGGCTGTATTGCAGGACCTTCACCATATCCAGGAGGTGCACAGCCCCACTAGAGGTAACACTTTGCTAGACCTGGTCCTGGCTACTGGGGATGATCTGGTGAGGGGACTGCAGGTCCTTGACCACCTGGGCAATAGCGATCATCATCTGCTGGAATTCACTATCCAGTGCAGGGTGTCAAGGGCTTACAGCAAGACTAAAGCCCTTGACTTCAGAAGGGCCAACTTCAATGACCTTCGGAAATTAGTGAGGGAGGCACAGAGGGCCCAGAAGGTAGAGGAGATGGGAATCCATGAGGGATGGTTGTACCTTAAGGAGATGATCCTCCAGACCCAAAGGGCAACAGTCCCTGAGAGAAGCAAGGGAGGTAAGAGTGCTCAGAAACCCCCTTGGCTCAGCAAGGGCATTCAGCAATGCCTGAGGACTCAAAGGGGGGCGTATAACCAATGGAAGGGAGGAGCTATGGTCAAGGAGGAGTACTCCTCCTTGGCCCAGGAGTGTAGGAGGGCTATTAGGAAGGCCAAGGCCAAGGCTATTAGGAAGGCTGGCCTCCAGGATTAAGGACAAAAAACGTCCTTTTTCAAGTACATTGGGAGCAAGAAGAGGGCACCAGGCAATACAGGGCCCCTGCAAGACTCAAATGGTAATTTTGTGGCCAGACAAGAAAGCTAATATTTTAAACAGTTTCTTTACCTTTGTTTTCTTGAACAGTGACAGGGATATCCCTCCTACCAGAAGTAAAGACAATCTTGGAGATAGCTCTGACAGGTCTTGGGTCAGCACAGATGTAGTTGGGATCTTCTGGAAGGGCTGGACATTTTTAAATCTGCAGATCCAGATGCCTTCCACCCAAGGGTGTTGAGGGAGCTGGCAGGGGTCATTGTGGAGCCCTTGGCCTGGATGTATGAGCATGTGCGGTCATTTGGCCAGGTGCCGGGGAATTGGAAATTAGCTAATGTGGTCCCAATTTTTAAGAAAGGGAGGAAGGAGGACCCAAGTAACTATAGGCCTGTAAACCTCACCTTGGTCCTCGGAAAGGTCTTGGAGAAAATCATCAAGGAGCACATCTGTGGGGGGCCAGCAGGGGAGATCATGCTCAGGGGCAACCAGCATGGGTTCGTCAAAGGCAGGTCCTGCCTCACCAACCTGATTGCCTTTTATGACCAGCTAACTAAATCCTTGGATGATGGTGTCACTGTGGATGTAGTCTTTCTAGATTTTAAGAAGGCCTTTGACACGGTCTCTCACCCCATTCTCATCAATAAATTAGGCAACTGTGGCATTGATGCCTACACAGTTGGATGAGTAAAAAAATTGGCTGATGGGGCACACCCAGAGAGTAGTGGGGGACGGGCTGTACTCAAACTGGTGAGATGTGAGCAGTGGGGTCCCCCAGGGCTCGGTCCTGGGGCCCACACTGTACAACACCTTCATCAGCGACTTGGATGAGGGGGTGGAAAACACATTGTCCAAGTTTGATGATGACACTAAGATGTGGGGGGAGGTGGACACACTTGAATAGGAGAAAGAGACTGCAACTAGATTTAGGCAGACTACAAAAGTGGACAGATGAGAATAGGATGGGGTTCAACGTAGACAAATGCAGGGTGCTGCACTGGGAGAAGGAATCCACAGCATACATACAGGCTGGGGAGTTCCCCTCTTGAAAGCACAGAGGCAGAAAGGAATCTTGGAGTCATTATTGACTCCAAGATGAACATGAGCTGCCAATGCCAGACTGTAGCCAGCAAGGCGAGCCATACCTTGTCATGCATCCAAAGATGCATCTCAGGCTGGTCCAGGGAGGTGAGACTCCCCCTTTATGTGACATCGGTTAGGCTGCAGTTGGAGTACTGCGTCCAGTACTGAGCACCGCACTTTAAAAAGGATGTGGCCAGCCTGGAGAGGTTTCAGAGGAGGGCCACCCGTTTGGTGAGAGGGCAACAGGACAGGCCCTATGAGGAGAGACTGAGGGACCTGAACCTGTTCAGCCTCAGCAAAAGGAGGCTGAGGGGGGACCTGGTGGCTGCCTACAAACTCATCAGGGGAGTTCATTAGCAAGTAGGAAGAGCCTTTTTCTCCCCAGCACCACCTGGGGTGACAAGGAACAATGGTAATAAGATGATTGAGAATAGGCTTAGGTTAGAGATCAGAAGGCAATATTTTAGTTAGGGTGGCCAAAATTTTGAACCAACTTCCCAGGGAAGTGGTCCTTGTCCCTACCCTGGGCAAATTCAAAAAGAGGTTAGATGATCACCTGTCTGGATCCCTCGCCTGTGCTGTCTGGGGTCTTGTGAACCCAGCATTCATTCCTGCCTGTGGCAGGGGGTCAGGCTAGATGATCTGTTCAGGTCCCTCCTGACCCTAGCTGCTATGAAACTATGAATACACACTACCCTGTGTTTTATGAATGGCCATAACTTCAGTGAAGAAACACCACCGGCTGCTCTGCCTGGCAGAGCAGTCCTGCACAGGGATTCCCATGGCCCTAGAGGTCCTCACCCTATCCTACATCCCTGATGCTACAGGAGGGACTTGGCTGTTCCCCCACTTCCAAAGTGAACCTGAGTCTACCACAGCTTGTGCGAGTCACTCTCTCACTTGTGCACCTTTAGAGAGTAAATAGCATCATCTACCCTTCGCCCTCCCCAGGCCAAAACAGCCGCTTCAAGCGGCCAGACTATGGCAGCAGGTCAGCGCTGTCCCCACTCGGACTTGCGAAGTGGCTGCACAGAGGCCCGAGCCGTCCCCGCGGGGTAAGGGCCTACAGCGGCTCGGCTCCCGCCGCGCACGTGCAGCACCGCCCCAGCTCCCACCAGCAGCAGAGCCCGGTGCCTCCGGCATCCTTCGTCACGAGGCGTGGAAGCAGCTCCGCTCACGTGACCACTCTTCTGACGCCCTCCAGGGTCTCCGCTGCAGCGGCTCCCAAGGGAGCCACCATCTTTAATGAGGGCAGCCTCCCGGAAGAGCAATGTATCGCGGGGAGGGAGCAGCCGCCATTTTGTTGGCATCACGCGTATTGACAGCAGCGGGCGACGGGAGCCATTTTGAAGAAGGGAAAAGCGCCCACCTTAGCCGCTCTTGCTAAGTTCAGGAGAAAGGTAAAGCGTCCGGGTGCAGCGGGAGCCACTGTAGCTTCACCCCCCACCCCCCGGCTCACGGTCGGGCCCGGGCTGCCGTCCCCAGGGCAAGTGCCCGCCAGGGACTGGACGCGAGGCGAGGGGACGGGAGTGGCGGTTTCACTTTCGCAGCGGCCGCGGGACAGGAGCCCCCGCGGGACGTTTCGCTGCAGAACACAAGCGGCGGCCGGAGCTGGGGAACGGGCCCGTGCCCCGCCAGGCCCGAACGGGAAGCGGGGCGACCCCTGGACGCGGGGCCCGGGCTGGAGCTTAAGAAATAACAAGCAGTAAACAAAGGCGCAGCCGGGCTCAGAGCTGCGGGTGGACGCCGCCCTGGGGCCGCTCCTTCCCCGGGCCTGGCTGAGGCTTGCCCTGCTCGTGCCCCCGCCTTCCTGTCCTTGTTCTGCGCTCCCTGTCCTGTCCTGTTCCCTTCCCTCTGCAGCTGGATCCCTTGCCTGTGCTTCGGTCACTGCTCTTTCTCCCTCTCTAGCCTGATCCCTTGCTTGGCTCTCTCCCTCCTGCACAATCTGTTGCCCTGCCCTCCTGGCTGCTTTATCTACACTTTATTCCCTGCTGGAGTTGCGTGCCAAGTAACAGCAAGGAACATGCATGCCAGGGGCTGGTTGCCCCTAGTGTAATTAGCGGAGGGGGGAGAGTGGATCTGTTTTGCAGGGACACGCAACATGAAGCTGTTCTTTGCTTTCTGCTTTGCTGGATCTTCGGTCACACCAGGCTTCTCAGTCTCTACCAGTTTATTAAAAAACTAACAGGCAGATTGCTTTGTAATCATGTCAAGTGTCTTTCTCTGTACATCTCCCCTCATGATTTGAGACTGGAATGCAGCACCGGTAGACAAGTCAGGGCAACATTGGGACAGTTGTGTCCAACAACAACATGTGACTGTTAGGCTGCAATTTGAATGTCACATTTTGTTCTGTGAAGCTAAATAGAAACTTAAATGTATTTTTGCGTTACCCCTTTGGGACACAATTTGCTTTCAGCTGCTCTTTTTGAAGTAAGAGGGAGGCTGTACCCTATGAGTCACAAGAACCAGACATTTATCATTTCCCAGACTCCAAGACTCTTCTAGGAAGGAGTTATGCATGACGAGATCAGTGGGTTGTGGGTGACTGAACAGAAATAGTTGGGCTGACAAAATCTAGCTACTGAGAGTCAGTCATTTTTCCCCTGTGAACCTGGGACATCCCCTGCTACAGATATAGAGGTGAACAGCCTGACTGTGTCTTTTCTCTGTTGGGTGTAATAAGCACACCCAGAATTTATTTTCCCAGTCCCTAATATTGCTGATAGTAACCAGAGTTAGAGCTCCCCAGGAACCTTACACTTACAGCAGAGATTCAGGGAACAGGAACAACTTTCCCTGGTCTAGAATTGGATTAACATGTTTGGAAGAGTAGAGCCAATGGCATTTTGAGGTGCAGCCATGTTAGCTGATTTTAGGTGAGACTTATCCCATCTGGAGTGAACAGTGTAGATGTGATGCCGTAGGTGCAGGGGATGTTGGGCATAGAGAGCACAGGGTCATGCCCATTGTACCCAGCTTGTTTTGGCCAGTGCACTCTGCATCAGAGTTTTGGTATAGTTAATCAGTAAATTGAGGGACAGAGTAAAGCCTAAAGACTTCTTGCAATAATAATGAATCAGAAAGTTACAGGGACTGCTTAATTATGAGGGTCCAAGGATATTGACACAGGACACACTATGCTGCTTTTCCAAGTGTTTGTTTCTCAGCCCACCTTTGCCACCTAGTAATTCAGTAGCTTTTCTTGCTGCCAGGTAAGGATACTAAAATGGCAAGAAGCCCTAGGTTATAAATCTGAGTGGGTTTGTTCTTAATTGCATTAGCTGCCTGTTGCCAGGGTGGGAACTATGCCAAGGGGTGGGTATACAACTGATTAAACGAAATGAAGGAAATAATTCCATGCTACTACACTTACTGAAGGGACAGTGCTGCATCTTCAGGTTCTTTGCAGAATAATGGATCTGTCTTATGGCCCATGTGGATGGGTTATGTCAGTTGTGCAGTTACATCCCTGTACTGACTGCTTTGTTTAATGAGTATAGGGTAGTGTGTTTTTCAGTGTTCATGGCCATAAACTGGGAGCTCCATGCAGGTGAATCCATGTGACCACATAGAGTTCTTTATGGAATCAGGACCCTGTGTACTTAACAGAGGACTGAGACATCTAAGAGTTTTTCCTGGTAGTTAATGCTTTGTCCATGATTTGAACCCATTGCATGTAAACACAGAAAGGAAGCTCAGTCTCAGACTTATTTGATCTTTGGCCTGGGAAGATTTTGTATTTTGGGGGATGCAAATAGTGTGGCATATCATCACATATGACACAACATGCATTTTTTTAGGGGTGCACCAGTAGAGATTTGGGGGGGGGTGATACCGATAGCCGATTTTTAAGGAGGCATATTGGCTAATACTGATCTGATTTCCAATACAGCTGTGTGCAGCTGGTAGTCTGTTGTGGTGAAAGGGAATCAGGGAGGGAAGGAGCATAGGGGGTGCAGGTCAGGGTCTCCTGAGGTGAGGGAAGGAGTAGGGCTGGAGTAGGTGGACCAGGCACGGCATGGAGCTGCGGCTTGTTTGGGAGGCATGGGGAAGGGGTGGGAGCTCCCACTGCTGAACGCCGCTCGTCCAGGATCCGCTCATCCGGGGGGCGGCGGCAGTGTTCCTTCAGGTCTGGGTGGGGCAGGACAGGCAAGTTGCAGCTGCAAGCTGGGGTCTGCATTGCACTCAGGGTGGGCAACAGTGGCGCTGGGAGGGGGCTATGGGAGAGGAGCTGCAGCCACCCCAAAATTTTGCCATAACCCCCTCCCAGTGCCACCACTGCCCTCCCCAAGCACAGCACAGCCCGCAGCTGCAGCCCACCCTGCCCCATGTAGATCAAGGAGCACACACCCTCCCCTGCAAGCCCTCCAGGACAAGCAGCACGCAGCAGTGGGAGCCACCCCCTTCAGACAAACTGCGGCTCCATCCTGCTGGGGTGGCGCAGTGCTTATGCCAGTCCCACTCCCTCCCTCACCACGGGGGACCTTGATCTGCCCCCCATCACCTCTTCTTTCCCCCCACCCCTTTCACTACAACAGACTTACCAGCGTCATGCAGGACTCCATGCTGGCAGGCTGTGCTCCTCACTGCCTATATGCTGTGCTGCAGCTGTGCCTATGCACAGGTATTTATTCAGCCAAATTATTGGCCACATCAGGCCATTTTTTGATGTAGTCAATTTTCTTTATATCAGTGCCAACCCGATAGAGGTGCACTGATGCATCGGTCCAATAATTTTTTTCCGGTTAAAGAGAAACTAGGAGCTTTGGTAATATGCAAGAGGACTAGTGCTTTATTATTCAGTTTAAGCAAACCAAGTATAACTATTAGAATGTGCACTAATTTGCTAAATTATATATTAAGTTTAAAAAGCACAACAAACTAGGCAAAAATAGTCAAAAGATATTGTGTCATTTATCCTGTAGTCATTATGGTTAAATGTATGTCTCTTACTCAGACTGGGCATCTTTATGGTGCATCCAATACTTCACTTTCAGTCATTTCTACATCTGAGTTAATGATACAACACCTGAGTTAATGTTTCTAGTTAGAGTTAAAACAGTCTGCAGGGCTGTGAAATAGAGGAGAGACATTACCAGGAATGAGTAACAGGCAGCAAAATTACATAGGGAAGCATAGTTTGAGGAGTGAAACATTAAAACCCTTAAAAATGAGAGAGGGTCATAACACCTGTGGAGTGGAGAAAGATTAGCAGGAATCAGAGCGATGATACTGAGCCAAGAAGTCGATTGACTTTCTCAGTACTGTCTAAAAAGAAATGCCAGTGCCCCTTTCAGGAAGTTGGTTTTAAAGTTTGCGTGGAGCAGAAATCAAAGGTGGGTTGCAGTTACACCCTCCTGGATCTGCCCTTAATCCGTAGTATATTTGTGAAAATTAAAAAATATGGCTGATGGATAAAAGAAGGTTGGTGGTTTGCAACATGGAGTTGTGTCCAACAGGAAATGGGCTGAGATCGACTCTCTCATATTCTCTCCCTCCCTCCACATATACATAAGTAAACATGGATGTAGATATATGCATACATACGTACATACATACCCATATATATAGGTTGGATACAAACTTTTGACTACTTTGGTCTTTGTCTGAATTTGTATCTCTAATATAGCAGTGATTAAATGGCCTCTTAAAACCTTAGTGATAGAATCGCATCTTAGATCAAAGATTCAGTTTCAGCTTTAAATAAAATTGGCTTTTAACATTAATCAGGAGTTTTTTGTGAAGAGTAGATAATAGGCATTATTAGTAAAAGTGGGAGTTCATGATGTAAACATTTTGTTTTAAAGAGCAGATAAAGAAAATTCCAGTGGAAATGTATGAATACTTTTTTTTGCATTTGAAAAATGAGCTCTGTTGGGAAATCCCTTTTTAATAAAAGGTACTAATATATGAAGGCTGGGATTTTTTTAAAAGATTCAAAGGGAATAAAACGTCTAGAGCTGAGATTCAAGATGAGTTGGAATCTTGGTTCCAGTAGGCTATTTTGAAAAACCTAGGAGTAGTTCTTAAGATGGTGACTTTCAAATGGCCATACTTTTTTGTGCCAGTACTCATTTGGCTGCAATGTTATTTAAGAACATCAATAATATTCCTCCTTTCTCTTTGGAATCCCCACATGTTTCTTTCTGAGCTGGAAATTAGCTGAAGATTTTTCCCGTCAGAAAACTATGCAAGTCAAATTGTGACACATTGAGTGGGAATTTCCTCTACCTATGGTAGAGTCATGAAGATTTCCCCACCCCCGTTCCATTCTTACCCAATAAAAAATAGTGATGTATTTGTGCATGTACATGAGTTTCTTTCTGTACAAGTGTGTGGGCTTGGGCATATGTTATTTCAAGGCAGAGGAGGGTGAGGGTTTACCATGTATCAGCTGCTACACAGATGCTGTCCGTGTACACACTGTACCCTTTCATAAATGGAAGTTAATCCATGGTATTTTAGCTTTCAGTACAATTAGTTTTCATTTACCACAGGGTAAGAGCAGACACATGTGGTTATCATGGAGTATCTGTTGCACAGTAAAACTCTATCATTCTTTGCCTCAGGATCATTTGTGTCCATGCCTTGTGTGTTTGTGTAAAAACACGTATGAACATATGTTTGTGGGTATATATGTGTGTGTATATATAGAAAATTCCTGATAATAAATGCAGATTTTCCATAAAAATGTTTTTCTTTAAATTTTTCTCAGCTCTAAATATATGTATAATCTGTCATATTTAACAGAGCATTGTGGAGGGGCAGTCTCTGTTGACATTCAAACACATTTTTCTCTCATTGTAGTTTTTGCTTGAGTCTGTGTTGTGGAGCCAGGCTGGGAGTGAATTTTTCTAAACTTAGCAAATAGAAATGAAGTAACTTGTGCTTTATTCCTGTGGATTACTAAGTGGCATGAAATGATGGACAAAGTGTTTTATTCCGGTGTTTACTATATATTTAAAAAATGAAAAGCCATGTTATGGAGGCTTTCTGTTGGCATAGCATTCCTTAGTATTGTGCAGTGATGGCAGCTTTGTGATGGTGCATTTTCTTTTACCTGTGTACTGCTAGCATTATGGTGATACAAAATGCTCCTAAGGAAACACGATGTATTCATTTCAGAGCTGCTCAGCATCTAGAGCTGTCACTTAGTTACAAATGAATATTTGACATTCTTTAAAACTAGGCCAAAGGGCTTTGTGAGGGTTAGGGACTTGGTTACAAACAGCTTGGATTTCATCTGTGCTGCAATGCAGGGTTTTATTTTAGCTGTTACCATGTCTTCCAAAATGGTTGTTTTTTTTAGGGGTGTTAGTAAGTACATTCTTCCTTTCCAGTTTTCTACTGCTGCTTTGAAAAGTAGGATTTTTGGCGTAGGTAAGGATCCAACTTGTGTTGTAATCTAATATCATTTAAACCTGGTCTCAGTAAGGTTGTGATGCATTCTTTAAACCTTTGGCCACTATTCCTGTTGTTTTTACCAGCCTGATAATGATAGTGAGACTTCTAAGGTAGAAACAATTCTAGAACAGACTTTAACATACAGAAAATATGAGTTAGTGTAAACAATGGTATCAAGGCTGAGTATACCTTGATAGTGAATTGACTCGTGGGTTTAAAGAGTCATTGCTTTTATTCCTTTTCTGGTTCAAGGTATAAATATAGATCAGTGATTCCCAATCAGTGAATTCTTTTAAGGGGGCCTGTTGGGGCCTTTGTAGGTTCTTTGCAACATAATTGCTCTGTAATTTTTCTATAGTCAAGAAACAAGCATGAAAGGTTAGAACTAATATTTTCCAAAGGGTGCCTTGAGTCTAATGCGTGGGTGGGGTGCCTTGAGTCTGAAAAGGTTGAGAGCCACTGGCACAGATGTTTAATTTCTTGAAGGAAATACCTGTCATATTTTAAAAGAATCTGTGAGTGAAGAAGATAGTTTAAATCTCAGTTCATTTCATTTTGGAACTACTTGCTGTATGAAGTAGTATCTATGATGTGTTTGATTTCCAAATACCATATATAGAGTAAATGACTTCCAACATGTGTTAGAAAAAAAGGTGGAGGGGGGTGTTGAAAAGTTGTACATTAAAACATCTATTAATTTAGGGACATGTATTGTAACTCAGTTCTTCAGAAACAACAACGTATGTATCCTCATGATGTCCTTGTGAGGGACAATGCTGTTACTCCTGTCTTATAGACAGGAAGTCGAGATGGAGAGAGAGGTTTGTGGCAGCATTAACTGAATGCAGATTTCCAGGATCCCTGTCCAGCTCTTTAATCACGATATCTTTCTTACACTCTAAACATTTAGGGCCTCTTTTAAAATGATTAAACATAAAGGGTATAAACAAAAAGAAATGTAAACTGTTAAAAAGACAGGACATGGCCCAGTCACACACCCTTAGAGATTTAAGTTAAATTTATGTATTGAGGGAAAAGATTCTTTTAAAAAAATCACTTATTGTAGAATGTCTGTAATTTTGCACCAGAAATAAAAGAACTCATTGTGGGTTACAGAATTTTGTGAACTAGTTTTTGGTTGGCTATATCTGTTGAAAGAGATAATAGTGGTGAAGTGTGTCACATCATTGAATATACTTCCAAATAAATGTTTCTTATTTTTTACAAGGGTTTTTTAGTTTGAATGTAGACATGCTATTCCTTGTTTGCCTAAGAGTTGCTGTGATTACTAGACAATTCTCTGTCACAGTTAAAAAGTATTGAGACTTCTGTTGGGTTTCTTTCTTTTCTGAAAGAAAAACAAGTTTAAGATTTTTTTTATCTCCCTGGATATGAACACTTCATTTTTAAAAGGTTTCTTATTTATCTGTACTCAGTTGGGGCTGCAGTTTCTTGTTTCACTTCCTATGGAATTTTTACAGACTTACGTAATTAAGGTTGTTTAACTTTAAGTGGAGTTCATTCTCTGCTAAGTCTAATCTACTAAGTACTTTTGGTTCCATAATGAAATGCTGGGCAGCCCCTTCAAGAATATTGGATCTTTGTAAGTAAATTCAGCAATTTGATTGGAACTTGACTGTCTCAAATCAGAAGCATTTGCTGAGAACTCATATGGTAAATCATTATTTCAGAACCTGTAATTCTCTTCTGCAGAACTTCCGTATTTAAAAACTCATCCAATTAAGATCAACAGCCAGTGAAACGGTGCTAAAAATGGACTTCAGGATATGTTGGCTTCCTGTTTAAAACACAAAGAAGCCTTGTAAACTTAAAGGTGCACCAACTTGGGATGACAAATTGCCAAGTGCCAGCTGCCCTCATTCACCAGATTGAGCAAGAATTGGATGAAGATGAAAAGGAGATGATGCTCTTCTTGTGCCGGGACTTCATTCCTGATCTACCGAGTGCAGACCTCCGAGAGCTTCTAGGGGCTTTGAATGAGAGGGGAAAGCTGTCATACCTTGGCTTGTCTGAGCTGTTATACAGAGTTAAGAGATTTGACTTGCTGAAGAGGTCTCTGAAGACTCAGAAAGCAGCAGTGGAAGCTGATCTGGCCAAGTATCCTAGATTGGTCTCTGATTACAGGTAATGCATGCATTTCCCTTTTCAAAGGTAGCTTGTTTGTTCAGCTGTTTTCTTGGTCTTTTTATAACAGAAAAAGATACAATTTAAAGGTTAAAAAAACAAGGGAAAAGAGAATTCTGCAAAATTATAAAAGGCTTAGAGCCTTTTAGAGCTATGCTGTTAAAAGGACTGGTATCACACTTGTTTGTCTTCCAGTTTCATAGCAGGAAATGTATACATTAAGAAATAGGGACCAGTGATGCTTTTGTAGCCAGAAGGAAGATGAATGTAGATATGAACAGATAGAAAAGTTCTTCTGTAGCAAGGGTGATCAGCCTGTGGCACAAGTACCACAGCCAGCTTCTGTGTGGCAAGTTGCAGTTTTTTGCGTGGGGGGAGTGGAGATGGTTGGCACAGTTGGCAGATAGGGCAGGGAGCAGAAAGCAGAGCAGCAGGTTAGACAAGGAGCACAGGATAGGAAGTAGAAAGCAGAGCAATATATGAGGCAGGGGAAGGGGATCAGAATGGGGCTTGGAGAGGGTGTGGGTCTAATTCGTAGCATTCCTTCCAAAAAAGTTGACCCCCTCTTCTCTCCAGCAGCACTACATTTGGTGAACTTTTTCATCACTTTGACTTTATCTAATTTTGGGCCATGTGAGTCTGCAGTGTGCTGGATAGTTCCCAGCAGCTTACCGCCAATTGCTTTATTGTGTCTGATTTTAAATGGCCCGAAGTGAAAGCTATGCTGTTTTTTTTCCTGGGGATACATTTCTACAGAGAAATACTCTCCTCTATTAGGAGATTTTTCCTGCTCCTCAATCACCGTACCTTCAGCTTGTGTTGGTGGGTTGCTGTCATTGCTGAAGGCTGAATGTTGAGGGCTTTTGTAGTTTGATTAAAGGAAGAATACTTTTATAGTTCAAGATGAGTACAGCTTGTATCCCATCTAGCCTACCTTGGCTCTGGTACATAAGAAAATCATTTCCTAATGCAGTGACTATAGCATATTTAGTCCAAATGGGAAGTAATCATGTTTTTGCCTCTTGTTCCCAGCTTTTCCCATTTTAATCTGTACTGTATCCTGAGCAATTGCTGTGACTTAACATTGTGTAAGCTTCGTATTTGTAGTTCTGGAACTAGAATGTGCAGGTCTGGCTCAGGCTATTGCTGTCTTGTTCTGTTTAAACCTACTCATAAAGTCATTGTGTAACAGGAGGAAGGTCTAGCTGAACTGTGAGCACTATCACCTTGTATGCTACTTATTTTAGTCCACTAATAATTCTTATCTTCAGTACTTAGGATATTAATGATGTACTCTTCATGATCATGTACTCTCAATGATGTTAAGAGTACACCATTAGAGTTCATCTCTGAACGGTGACTAAAGACAGATTGTTCACATGAAGTGGAAGCATTTGAGAATCAAGTGGGGAGAAAATCCTGACATCTGTGAGGTGAATACATCTCTGTGATTTGTTTTCTGATTGCCTTTAGATTCCTGAAACAATGGTAAATCTTATCGTTGTAATATGTGGGTCTTGAATGACAACTGGTATGTCTGCACTGCAGTCCCAGAAGTAACTGCAGTGTACTGATACCTCAGCTAGCTATGACAGCATGGAGTTCAATAAATAGATTAATTTACCCCACTGAATGTCAGTGCTGCCATGGCTATATTGCTAGCAGTATCTGAGCAGTCTTGTTTAAAGCTTCCTTGGGGATATCTGTGGTCTAGTACATTCTGCAATATGTAAGCATGCCCAAGGTCATCCAAACATCAGTGCCAAAACTAGGAATAAACTGAACACAACAAAATTTCAAGTCTCTTTTGGCAACTAGACCTTCCTTCTACCTACAGATTGTACCTGCTGAGAGATCCATGTGCTGATGAACAGGAATTGCTATTTTTTAATCGGAGAGTAGAGTGGAACAGGGACTGTCCTATAATTTGGTTAGGAATAAAATGTGGAGAGGATTTCAGTAGAACTAGGATCTGACTGAAAGTTAATATCTTGGAAATGGCTGATCTGTCTTTCAGGGTGTTAATGGTAGAGCTCAATGAGCAGCTGGATAAAAAAGAAGTGAATTCTCTCATTTTCCTGCTCAAAGATTATGTACCACGCATGAAGATGGCAAAAGACAAGGTAACTTTTCTTTTTGTATTTCCATATTGATGTTTCCTCTTTCCTCCAAAGTGGAATAGGAAAATGAGGGACTAAAGCTAAATAAGATACTAATTAAGAAAATGACATGCAGAAAAAAGGAAGAAAAAGATTGAAAGGAAAGAAAGAGTAGGAAGAGGTACACAGAAATAAGAAAGTTTGAAAGGAAAGAGAACCCATTAAAATTCAAAGGATGGACCTGTAAGTAAGATCCAGAAAAATGAGAAGAGGAGAAAATAAACAATGCTTTATGTAATGGCACTACTAGTAGAAATAAAGCCTCTCTCCTCTTAAAATAACTGCCTGTTGAAAGCATGTACATGATCCCATCCATTCCCAATAGATATAAATGTGGAATATATTCAGGACTGTGATGATCATGTCCCTTTGTGTTCATGCCCTGTTTTATTTATTAAACCAACCTTATCATTCTTTCATCAAAACTTCTCTTCCTCTATTCAAAGGGGTTTGGTAGTTGAGAGATGATGAATCTGTCCTCACGTAACACAAGGTTATTTCGGAAGTTTGTTTTTTTGGTCTATGAGGCTTTCTAACAGGAGGGAGGAAGGGGTGGGTGCTGATAAATCCCCCAGAGCTTTTTTTGCACCGTGGTATTTGAAGCAAGGTTCCCAGTGACTGGCTGAGCATCAGCAAGGAAATGCAAAACTATTTCCTCAAAAACTAACTGGGTTTCTTTAAGAGCAGTGCACTTTAGCTAGCAGCTCTTAGTGATATGACACCAAGAACTCTTGTCTAGTCCAGACTATCAGTTATATAAATGCTTAGGACCAGGATATCAAACATATAGCCCGTAGGCCAGATCTGGCCAGTGGAGCCTCATAGTCCCCAGTGACCCCAGGGCTGCCCCACATGCTGCATTGAACTGGCCCTGCACACCCAGAATACATGCTGCATGCAGTGCCCACTGAGACTGGATCCTAGGCTGTGAGGCTGGTCCCAGGCTGTGCCATTCATGGCACTCACAGGGGCCAAGGCTAAGGCTATGCAAACCTCTGGGGCCAGGTTTTGGGCTGGGCTGACTATGGCGCCTGCTGGGACCAGGTCCTGAATTGCAGCACCTGCTGGGGCTTGGTCCTTGGGGGTGTGCTGACCACAGTGCTTGGACTGCAGCCTGGGTCCCAGGCCATGTGGCCCACTTGACCTGGTGTCCTAAACATTGGATCAGACATGTGGGCAGGAGGGTCCATGGGCATGATCCAGCCCGTGGACTGGCCCTGTACCACCTATCCAGTCCAGGGAGCCAGATGAGTTTAATACCCCGGCTTAAAATGAGTTATATCCATAGTGCCTAGGATTAAAGTAAAATCTGCAGTGTTTCCTATGGTGTTATATTTGGCTAATGAGGACAGACTTATTCTTCCCAGAGCTGCTGATAGGAAGCAAAACAGTAGCACTGCAGTTTGTAAGTCTTTTTTTGCCATGTCATAGAGTTTTCTGGCTGTTGTGATTGATCTGGAGAAACAAAATATGGTGGCCCCTAATGAGCTGGAGCTGATTGAAGAATGTTTGCACAACATTCACAGGATAGACCTGAAGAAAAAGATCCAAAAATACAAACAGGAAGGTAAGATGCACTTGCACCTTTTTGCACCTCAAAAGTTGAATAGCTCCATTAATATGAGTCAGACATGCCTGGGGATGAAGATATTGGATTGCATTTTAGAAGTATCTTCACATGTAAAGGAACTAAACTTAGTCTTAAGAAATGTTTCCATTAATTACATTAGCAGTGATATTCAGAGAACTATAACTTTGTTCTTCATTTTCTATACATAGTGGTGCACGCTTACAGTATCATGTGTTAGCATTGTGCTGTAGTACCATGCCACAGTGTACTTAGAATCTCAGTCAAGCCTTGACTGGAAATCTTCTTGCCATTTTATGTTAAGGGGCATGCATAATAGAGGGGGGAAGCCTCTGTGTTCACATACATGTGTTTTAATAACTGTCCAACAAAACTTAAAATCCTAGTATTTAAAATAAACATTTTGCACCTGTGATGTTCTTCAACACTTCATTAACTTGAAAAGTGGTACTTGAGATACAATCTTTAGAGTTGGATTGTTTTTTGTTTCGGGCAGTGATAATTTTTTTATTGTTTAAGGTAGTAGTCTTCTGTACTGTCCACAGATCTCTTTATATTTAGCTGAACTTGTGCCTTATTTTTTAATATAAAGTTCTCCTAACTTGCTGACCAGCATATTATTCATTTTGTCTTAAGTGTTACCTTTAGTGGTATTTGAA
This sequence comes from Crocodylus siamensis, assembly GCF_052110815.1. Classification (NCBI taxonomy): domain Eukaryota; kingdom Metazoa; phylum Chordata; order Crocodylia; family Crocodylidae; genus Crocodylus; species Crocodylus siamensis. The sequence continues at coordinate 182,896,207 of NC_143398.1, read as the reverse complement.
TATGATAAGCTGGCACATGCATCATGAGTTGGCAAGAATTCTAATGAAAAAATTATATTCAATAGTAAGTATGAGGAAAATTCCACTTTTGATAAAACAAACATATGGAGGCATCTACATTTGTATTTATTAGATTTGTCTCTCCTTATAAGGGACAACAGAGTATATTCTGTTTCAAGGCTTTATTAGATTATATGGGACTATTTATGCACATGCATGTTTTTATGGGGAAGCTGATTATCTCACCATTATTTACTATAAGCTGGTCTTGCACTAGTGCCTAGGAAACTCAGTCATGGGCTAGAACTATGTTGTATAAAGACATGCTTACCTTGAGGAGAAAATTGTGCTTTAATAACTATCAGTAATTTCATGTCTGGACAATTTTCAGCTCTGATGGCTCCCAGCAGTGCCCAGCCAATGTATATAAATGCACTTCAGGCATCTCTTCCTAACCTGACTCTCGTGGACCCTCCATATTCTTCAGGGGTAAGTGTGCAATAAATCAACCACATTCATGGGTTCTCTATAAAGGCTGCCAGAAGTAAGAAGGAATTGATCTTCTAAGAAGTTGGAGAGTAAGAGAATTAAAATTTAAGTACTGTTAGTACTTAAAAGATAATGCATTGCTTGATTTGTCTAATCTATCTTAGCTGCTGGTTGGGAATCTCACCTTGCCTTTCTAACTAAAATGAAACTCCTGTTAAAATCACTGGGTCTTTTTCCATGAGTTAGGAGTAGAAAATATAGCTCTTGATGCTTTTGTATGGCTGTCAGACTTTGAGGAACCAAAGGAAAACTACTTTTCCCATTGACTGTCAGAAGTTAACAGTTGTGCTTTGTCACTGAGAAAAGAAATTGTCCTTTGGTTTCCCCATGAAGTTAGTGTCTGATTTGATCTGTTACCTTGAGTGAATGTGAAAAGTCAGCCTCAAGTACTTCTAAATGACTAGGAACTGGATCATGACTTATGCAATTTGAGCTTTCCTAATGTAGTCCCTTTTCCCGTAGAAGAATATTAATCTTTGTAAATGTAATATGCACTATATATATCCTTATATAAAGTAGTATAGACACAAAATATAGAAAGGTACATTTTATATATCATACTGTATGCCTACATTCACAATATTCTACATGATTAGTATATACTATTTTTATATCATTTTTACATATATACACAACTTCCAAAGCAATGTCCTTTTCTATTGTCATTTTGCTGTGGGGCAGTAGGGGGTTTGCAGATGCAAGGTGCAGTGGGAAGGGGTTGTGGGTGCATCATGCAGCATGGGACACCTGCACTGATACATGGTCTAGTGCAGTGTTTCCTATCCAGTGTGCTGTGGCACAAAAGTGTGCCATCAGAAATGAACATGAGTTTTGCATTGGCATTGAGCTACAATAGGTATAAGGATGGGGAATGCCTTAACAGGTGTGCCGCAGAAAATTTTTATTAATGTAAGTATGCCGTGGGCTGGAAAATGTTGGGAAACATTGCTCTAGTGGGGGGGTGAAATCGTTGGCACATAAGTGCAGTCGTGGGAGAGGGTCATGGGCATACACTGCTGCTGTAGGGAAGTGTCCATGAGGCATGCAGCCTAGGGGTGTCTGCAGCTCAATTTGGTGCAGCCCGTGGGACATGCCTCCTTCCCTCCTGCAGTGCAGCCTGTGGTACTGCAGCCATCAGTAGCTTAGAAGGTGGGCAGCTGTGCTTTACTGAAAGCATTTCCAGTTTTCCAAGGCATGAGCTGCTTTGATTGCTCTTCATAAAATACTTGTCCCTTTCTAAGCGAGGGCAAAGGCTTTTTTGCATCAAAAGTTGATACTGTGGTTAGTTAATAGAGGAACAGAAAGATATTTTTTTGTTTGTTTGTTTTTTAGATATGGAATATGAACAAAGAACACTCTTTAAATGGACAGCATGCCATTCAAAGTAAGACCCCCCTGTTTGGAATTTTATTAACAAAAAGACCTAAGCTGTTTACTTCCTAGTGTTAAGGGACTGGCTTAATAGTGTTAATGACCTGCCACTCCACTTGACAACAGTGGGTGTCTACAATTACTGAATACTTCTGAAATTTGGTATTAGTCTACATATATATAAACGGCTTTGTCTGTCTGTCTGTCTGTCTGGCTGTAACACTCTTGGAACACTCTGATTGGTTATCTCGGCAGCCAATCACAATGTGTACTGAAACAACCAATCAGAGTGCTCTGCACAGATGGACATGGACAGGTGAGGGGGGGCAATGCATGGCCAGATGCGGAACAGTAACAGCGCAAACTGGTGGCTGGAAGTGGTGGCCATTGTGTGCAAACTCCCTTCCCCCCAGCTCATGGGAGGTGGCAGTGGCATGGGGAGGGGGGTGCGCAGTGCTCTGTCACCCCCCCCAATCATTCTTGATGGGCAATTTACTGGTTTTCTATATTAATTCACATCACTTATTGCCACACTGAAACTTACAAAGCATTGGATACTCTTCAGCATTTCTTGGCTAAACCAGTCATATTCCACTGTTGCATTTTGCAAATTATTTTTTCTTTTGGTGATTAGCGCCTGTAAGAATGCAAAGCAAAAATCTTGGATTATATTACTCCATTTGTAATCATGGAATTCTTATGTAGTGAGTATTATGAATTTTTATAGCAAGAAATGATACACTAAGCATTTATGCACATAATGTTATCATTCTCATAGGAAGCCAATGTGTGTATAATTTGCACTCTAGATTTTCATAATAATACCTTTTTTCCTCATTATATATGTCAAAAATAATTCCTTACTGTGTCTGCTTTAGCATGCATAAAACAAAAAGTTAAAAACAGCTAACTATTGATAAATAGTCACTGATGGCTAATTAGTCATTCTTAGCGCAGGGGCATCAAAAATGTGGCCTGTGGAATGGATATAGTCTGCCATGCTCTTAGAGGGGCTGGGAATTCAAGGGCAGGGCCCATCACCAAAATCCAAGGTGCCAGAGCCCTTTTGGTCAGCAACTGGAAGTGAGCAATGGCCATGTTAATTTCCCCACAAGAGCCTCCTGGTCTGGATCTAACCCAGAGAACAGGCGAGTTTAACACCCCTGCCTTAGACTGATGAATGAACCAGATTTTACTGTACATCTTTGGGTGCATCTACGTAAGACGCTAACTGCGCAGTAGAGTAAGTCTGTTGTGCGTTGATGCACAATAGTAATTCTTTTGTGCAAAAACTGTACTAATTAATCTATTGCGCATTAGCATCACCAAAACACCATTCATCTGCCCTACTGCGCAGTAGCGCTGATTACAACACATTGAGTTGGTACATGTTATTACAGGTACTAAACAATGCACTGTAATTACAGCGATTAATGAATGCGTAGCTGCATCCATTGCCATGTACACAAACTATTTAAATAAGTGATTTATTTATGCAAAGAGAGAGCTAGAAAGTTGGGAAGAAATCCTGCTTTCACTCACTTATCAAAGAATCAGTGTAACCTAGATTAAAATGGATTTTCAGGTATTTTTGTCTGAGTAGACATTAGTATAAATTAGGACTTAGTATTGGCCTTTTGGCTAAGATCAAGTGTTATTAACTAGGAAACAGAATTTTGTACTACTAAATTTGCTTTTTTTTTCTTTCCCTGTAATATTCTGTTTCTTTTTTTTAAATAGAAGGATGTCTCTTGTTATTTTCATTCAAATTAACCAAATGAGTTCTGATCAAAAACATTTCCGATTAGAAAGCCAAGCTGGAGAAAAACAAAACTGGGTCAGCTAACTAAAATGAGAGATTTTAATTAACAGACATTGTAAGAGGGTAACTTTTTAATAGATATGGTTATGACTCAAAATTGTTCCTCGGCGCATACCTGTGAGCTGGATTTGGAAAGCAAAGTTAACCTTCAGATTCCAGTGTATAAATGGACTGGCTAACTTTTTTAAAATGGAATGTTTTGTTTGGGAAAAGTGCTGATTTGATATTCCTGCATGCTAATGTCTTGTTAGGCCCAGGACAGGAACAACATAACTGGCAACATTGCAGGTACCTTCCCACTGCCCTACCAATATGCATTCATCTTGGTAGGATCTTACTTACAATTGTGCAAAGTTTCAACTGGCATTCTGACTTTGATTTTTCACTCAAATCTCACTTGAATTTTTTTTTTAAACTTGCATAATAACTTAGAGAGAATGAACAGGCCTGGTAGTGATAGGTCTTTTGCAGGAAAAAAATGATTACTTTTTAATTTTTATTTTACTTTGCATTTAAAGAAATGTCACTAAAATCCACAGTATAATATTTTGCCTAAATACTGAGAATAACTATGTTGTGTGTTGCAGCAGCACCAGTCCATGTGTCAATACAGGAATCAGGAATAGCTTCACCTCAGGTAAAAAAAAAAAAAAAAGAAAGAAAGAAAAAGAAAAAAATAATGTACACGTTAAGCTCTTTGTCTGATGTTTTTGAAGACATCTTTAACTTCCATACAGACAAAGCTGAATACATACATTCTCCTTTTGCACCATTATCTTCTAGCACATCTGATAGGATCAATCAGTTGTGCTTGTGGGAAATATACTAATTGTACGCTAAAGTCCAAGGCAGGTGAGTCTGGCCTAAAGTTAGCATTTTTACGTTGCTTGTTCAACCCCATGAAAGGCAACTAGGTTTCATAGAGTGAAGGATAGAAGTTAGCCCTGTAATAATAGAATGAAATAAAATCCATAAACCAGTGTCTCCTGAACTTTCCCGTCACAGAAAGCAGTTGGTCCTTTCAGTGTGTCTGCTGTAGGATCTTCACATATACTTTTGCTAGCTACTCTGTACCAAACTGATGGGGCAAGGCAGCAAGGGGCCACTTCTGTGGGTAAGCAAAGTTAAAAAGGAGCAAGTCTGTAGACTGGAGGACCAAACACAGCAATGTAGTAAATATTTGTCCTTTCACTTATTTCAGGTGCCTGATGATCAGTACAGAATGCAGAGTCAGCCTTTAGGAATATGTTTGATTATAGATTGTATTGGCAATGACACAGGTAGGTCTCAAGAACATAAAGTCCTTTACTTCACTATCCTCCAAGATGGGGGATAATTCAGTATAAAGAATGTGGCTGGCTGGATTACGTGTCAAGTGTGAAAATGTATCCTGAAAAAGTAACATCAGGTCTTATTAGACAACTAATCTATGTGTTCTTTATTGCTTATTTTAAAGTAGTGTCAGAATGGGGCCGCCTTGTTTCACTGTACATAAACATAGTGAGAGAGAGTCCCTGCAGCAAAGAGCTTATAGTCTTAATGAATGGGACAGATCAAATGAAAGGAGGAAAGTGGAGGCTCAGAGAAGGGCAGTACCTTGCCCAGTTTTGCACAACAAGTCAGTTGCAATTGTGCACTTCAGGAAATAGTCTTACTGAACAGCACAAAAATGTGAATAGCTGAAGGCATATGACCTTTGTTCATGACTCAGCTGGGCTTCCTTTGTATATTGTACATCTTATCGGAAACTGACATCATAACTTTAGAGAGAAGGAAAATGGTTTCCTTTTTAAATGTCCTCTTTTTAGGCAGTTTTGTGTATAAAGCTCAATATAGAAAATACCCAGGTTAAAACTGGTATTTTTCAGAAGGCCTTTGAAAAGCTCCATGTGATAGATTCTTGCCCAAGTAAAAATTTCACTCGGGCTTGGAACACACAAGTGGCTATCTACAGAAAATAGAGAAGATTTGCAGTCAATGCTGATTTAAGCCTGAGGCATATAGTAGGAGAGGATCTGCATGCAAATCTCCACTTTTTATTGTCATTAATGATTCAGGAAGACCAATCAAATTTCTGTGATACTTACATTTCCTGATGTAATTTTGGAAAATGGTAACTGCAAAGTACACGAGCACAGGAAGTGAAATAGGACATACAAATGATAAATGGAAACTTAGGGTGATGTAAAACAAGCTATTCTGGTAGCTACCCTGTGAGGTCACTTACAGCTGGAAGTGATTTCAGTTTTTGCCGTTCTACAAAGGAGAGAGAGTTAAGATTAATGTACTTTGAACTAAACGTATACAAGTGCCTTTGATTGCAGGTTGAGTGGCCTCCTTCCTAATGAGATACAGGAGGCAGAAGTGGAACAGGAAAACAGGATTTGTTCACACCCTTAAAGGCTGAAGGGTAGAGTCTTTGTCCACATTTCTGATGCCTGCATTGCCTCTGGCAAAAGTCAGGAAGAAGTATAAGGAGGAGTTGCTGGGGTCAAGGCTAAGTTATTCAACCTTCCACATTTCTATCCCTCTGCCAGAAAAAAATGGCCCAGGCCAAAATGGGAAGAGGAAATAAATTCAGCATCTCCAGGACCATAAGCCCTGCACTACTTCCTGAGTGCCTAAGGCCTCAGTGTCCACACTTCTGCTACAATGGCTTCTACAGTGCTGGTTACATTTTTTTATACAAAAAATCAGTGGCATAGTGAATATTTGAGAGCAGCATGGAAAAAAAAAACTGAACATAAAAATAGCGTAGCAGGTAGCCTGTCAGTCAGAGTTACTATGCATAGAGAGTGCAGTAAAACAAAAACTAAAACAAAAAAACCTTGACCACAACAAAGCTCCGGGTTGGCAGTCCAGAGCAGCATAGGGAGCACAGGGCTCAATGGTGGGATTTTCCTCCTACAGACCTCAGCTCTTCTGAACTGAAGAAGGCTGTTTTTGGCAGTAGGCTTGGATAGTATTTAGAGGTGTTGGACTAAGGAGATTTCCTGTTCCCATGTACCTACAGAGGCCTAGAAAGAATGACATCTCCACTTGGTCAGTAGATGTAATGCAAAGGAAGAACTGGGGCTCTTTGGACCTTCATGCTTTTTGTCCTCAATGGGCTCATCTACATGTTCATTAATGTGCTGTAGTTACTGCACATTAAGCTTAGTACTAAATGAATGCACAGTAACTGGCACTACTGCACAGTAGTGATGGTGCACAGGTTTTTTTAGATGCTGTCTGCACAGTAGCCTAATACTACTGTCCTGTAGAGTATTAGCATGTGTTTTGCCTGGCATGTTACTACATAGTGTTATTAGGCTGCTAAAAAGGAAGACCTGCTTTCTCCGGCTGTCTTCATTATGCTTATAAGATTCAAGTGACAGGCATCTGACATTGCTTAGGCATAGGTTTAGAAGAGTCCTGATTATTATAGAGCAGGAATGTCAGAGAGACAGTCCCTGGACTGGACCTGGGTTGCAAAGCCTCTTTATCTGCCCTGGTGCTGGCCCTGGGTCTCATAATGGACCCAAGTGGCATGCATCTGACTGGCCCTTCACACAGGGCACAGGGTGTGTCGCAGGCAGTGCCATTCCAGCCATTTTGGGACGGTGGTGCCTGCTTTTTTGTATGGGGCACCAACTGCACTTAGTGCCTGCTCTGGCTCATCTGGGATGTTAGCCACATGCAACATAGGTCCTGCCTGGAGTGTAGTCCCAGACTTGCCAGAGCAGACACTAGATCCTGCACATGGGAGCAGGGGGTGTCTGTGGGTCCCCCGCACACTGGATCCACAACTGCTCTGGCTGTTCCTCCCATTCATCAACCCTGTTATAGACAGAGCATGTCACAAACTCTGACATTTAATATCTAAAAATCTTCTCAGACAAAAAAAGGAAAATAGGACTAACTGCTAGAGCTATGTCTGCTGTTACCAGCATGTAGTGTGGAAGCTCAGAGTTAATCTGAGCCAAAGTTAGGTGCTGTTACATTGAGTTATTGCCCAGATAATTGGAAATGACACACAGTCATTATTAATTCATCACGCTCTCAAGTCAAACCCAGGCACCTTCTTCTGGAACGTTGGACTGCCAGGTTCTATCCTTGCATCCTTTGGTTTGCAAAATGATTTGATAGAGGGAAGAGGATTTTTTTAGGTGGTGACAAAAGGTATGAATAGAAGGCAAAGTGTTGCTCATAATTTGGGGGGTTTATTAATTATTGTCGAACTAGGAAACATGTAATGTGGCCTTCAGATCTCTTTGTCACGCTTTTGACCTTTGTTAATTTTTCACTTTGAAGTTGCTTCATTCAAAACTCTCAGCCCATTTTACAGACACAAAACAGAAAAGTAAACTACCACTGTTTTGGGTTTTTAATTGAATAAGCATGCACTGAATTATTCAGTGTCTGTGTATGTGTGTGTGCTAGGTTGACACAGATATGTTTGTGTTTTGTGTACATACAAAAATATTTTTCGTAAGAATAGATCACAGTAGAATATTCCAATCAAGTGTATATTGCCTTTCATAGATAGATGCTAGGGTCAGAAGGGACCTTAGGAGATCACTGAGTCCGGCCCCCTGCTCTGGGCAGGAAAGAGTGCTGGGGTCAGATGACCCCAGCTGGGTGCCTGTCTAGCCTCCTCTTAAAGACCCCCAAGGTAGGGGAGAGCACCACCTCCCTTGGAAGCCCATTCCAGATTTTGGCAACCCTTACTGTAAAGAAGCCATTGTTCCTAGTTATTCCAAGGGGTGCCCTGCTAAACAGAGCGCCTCTTATTCCTGCCTGTCCCCCCTGATTTAATCTGTAGGCAGCTGCAAAATCACCTCTCAGTCTTCTCTTGTGGAGGCTAAAGAGATCCAGGGCCCTCAATCTCTCCTCGTAGGGCTTTGCCTGCAGGCTCTCCTCTGGACCCTTTCAAGGTTGTCCCCATCCCCCTTAGTTTCCTTCTCTTAAAGTTCAAAAAAGAATTTTTACTCTTCTTTGATTAGGCAATCTCTTACCATTTGTGAGAGTTTGAAAAAATACCAGGGTGGATAAAAATCAACAATTAAAAACAATAAATAAAAATCAGATATTTTTTTTTATTTAATCATTTTTTTTGTTAAGATGCTTTAAACCCCCCCCCCCCCAATTTCAGATAGTTTTAATATAAGATATGTTAAAGCTCGAAGATATCATCATGGAATAGGGATTATAACTTCTAATTATATATTATTTCAGACAATATATTCATGTAACCTTTTATAAAAGTTGTGTGGCACGCCAGTTGGGGGCACTTCTGCACTTAGCTGCCCACTTCACTATGCCCAAACAAAAACCATGCTTTGGGTGTCTCCCTGGGGGTGCGCACATTCAGCCACACCCCACCCTGGAGTGCACCCGCAAGCCTGGGGTAACCATTGCTACCACCCGGGCCTGGGTCTTTGTTAGGGCTCTGTGCAGTCAGGGTACACAGACCCTGTAGACCTTGGGAGTGCTTTTAACCCACTGTGGTACTTTGGGATGCTTCCTTTTAGCCTGATGCATTCAGAAGTAGCCTCTTGTACTAGAGGAAAGTAAAAAACCCACACCCACCTTAGCCAGCCGAGCAAAGGGGGCTCTAAAGGCTATCCTCACCCTCATAAGCATTACAGCAAGGCATGCTATAACAGTTGGCGTTATTGATCAAAGAGGGAGGAAGGAATACAAAACAATGGAAAATTAATAGAAAACCTGCTTGAGCAAATGGAGGAAAGGAAGCAAGAGAGCACAGCAGGCCCCCTGGCTCTCCAGGGACCTAGCAGACCTCCTGAGGCTAAAAAGAAAGGCCTACAAAGGATGGAGGACTGGATTCACCTCCAAGGAGGATTATTCTGCACTGGTCTGGTCCTGCAGGGAGCAAACCAGGAAAGCCAAGGCTGCAACTGAACTCCAACTAGCTTCAAGCATCAAGGACAATAAAAAGTTCTTTTTCAGATATGTGAGGAGCCAGAGGAAAAGCAAGGGCAACACTGGACCCCTGCTGAACCAGATGGGGCAACTGACACCCAGGAAAAAGCCAACCTATTAAATGGGTACTTTGCATCAGTCTTTCATCAGTCACACGGGATGCCCATGCCTGCTACAGGACAGGGAGATTTGGGTGAGGGAAATTCCCTGCCCTCCATAAATGCTGACCTCATAAAGGAACATCTTGAGAGGCTGGACACCTTCAAGTCAGCCGGCCCTGACAATCTACACCCCAGGATACTCAAGGAGCTGGCGAGCGTCATAGCCCAGCCCCTTGCACGGATCTTTGTAAACTCCTGGCACTCTGGTGTAGTGCCCGAAGACTGGAAGAAGGCCAATGTGGTGCCGATCTTCAAGAAAGGGAGGAAAGTGGATCTGGGTGACTATAGGCCCATCAGCCTGACGTCTATCCCGAGGAAGATCTTAGAAAAGTTGTTTAAAGAGGTCATCCTTAATGGACTGGCCGACGCCAACATCCTAAGGGATAGCCAGCGCGGGTTTGTTGCGGGTAGGTCTTGCTTGACCAATCTCATTTCCTTCTATGACCAGGTGACCTATCAAAAAAGCCTTTGATTTGGTATCCCACGATCACCTCTTGGTGAAACTGGCCAATTGTGGCCTTGGGTCCACCACAATCCGTTGGCTGGGAAATTGGTTCCGTGGTCGGACCCAGAGGGTAGTAATAGATGGAAGTCAATCTTCATGGTGTCCTGTGACCAGTGGGGTCCCCCAAGGCTCTGTCGTTGGACCCATATTGTTCAACATCTTCATTAATGATGTGGACATTGGAGTCAGAAGTGGACGGGCCAAGTTCTCCGATGACACCAAACTTTGGGGCAAAGCATCCACGCCAGAAGAGAGGCAGGTGATCCAGACTGACCTGGACAAGCTCAGCAAATGGGCAGACGAGAATCTGATGGTGTTTAACACCGAAAAATGCAAGGTTCTCCACCTTGGGAAGAAAAACCTGCAGCATCCTTATAGGCTTGGCAGTGCTACGCTAGCTAGCACTATGGAAGAAAGAGACTTGGGGGTCGTCATTGACCATAAGATGAACATGAGCCTGCAATGCGATGCTGTGGCTAATAAAGCAACCAAAACTCTGGCTTGCATCCATAGATGCTTCTCAAGCAAATCCCGGGATGTCCTTCTCCCCCTGTACTTGGCTTTGGTGAGACCGCAGCTGGAGTAAGGCATCCAATTTTGGGCTCCACAATTCAAAAAGGATGTGGAGCACCTTGAGAGAGTCCAGCAAAGAGCCGCACACATGATCAGAGGTCAGGAAAACAGACATTATGACGATAGGCCAAGAGCCATGGGGCTCTTTAGCCTGGATAAGTGCAGGCTTAGGGGTGATCTGATGGCCACCTATAAGTTTATCAGGGGTTACCACCAGGATCTGGGGGAACATTTGTTCACTGGAGCGCCCCAAGGGATGACGAGGTCGAACGGTCATAAACTACTACAAGACCGTTTCAGGCTGGACATAAGGAAGAATTTCTTTACTGTCCGAGCCCCCAAGGTCTGGAACAGCCTGCCATCAGAGGTGGTTCAAGCACCTACAATGAACACCTTCAAGAGCAAATTGGATGCTTATCTTGCTGGGATCCTATGACCCCAGCTGACTTTCCTACCCTTTGGATGGGGGGGCTGGACTGGATGTTCTTCTGAGGTCCCTTCCAACCCTAATGTCTATGAAATCAGAACAGGCTTGTTGGCCCTTCTGATACGTGTCTAGTTCACTGAATCGTAAGTTACTGGCTAAATTTCAGGTAAGTTTACTTGCATGTTCATCCAGAGACTGATGGAGCTCTAGAGGCTGATTGCTTGTTTCAGTGTTCCAAAATATCTGACCCCTCCGAAATAGTTGACCCCCTTTTAAAAGTTTTTGTGACCTCATCACCAAGTTCCAACCATAGAGCAGTATCCTCAGAACACGGCTGTTGTGGACTGGTTAGTTTGAAATATGTCAGCAACGTCAGGTGAGGGAGGACTAGGGTTATGCAGGAAGAGTGAGCTCCCCCCTCCCTCGGGAATTTCTCCAGCCTTGGTCACGTAGCTCAGTGGTTCCCAACCTTTTCAGACCGTGGAGCGGCAACCTGCAAACCAACATACTGCAGACCGGAAGTGGCCAGCATACTGTGGACTGGCAGCCAACTCTTTGTTTATACTCAATATAAAAAAAGGGTTGGCTGCTAGTCCACAGTGTGCTGGTCACTTCCGATCTGGCAGCCAACCCTTTGCGCCCTGGTACCGGGCTGCAGTCTGGGGGGTTGGGAACCTCTAACCCCTAACCAAGTGACCAGGTGGACTTAAATCATGCAGCTAGAGTAAACCAGTGGAGCGGGGCTGGGCTGAGGCTGTCTTAGATCAGGAGATGGAGAAAGAGGATTTTTTCACAAGCTGTATAAATAAGTCACAACAGGCCATTCACTAATAGGGGCTTAATTTTATAGGGTTCCCAGAGGCTCCGCTATAGATATAGTAAAGATTAAAGAAAACCACTCTACCCAGTGGAACCCAGTGCTCAGTCTAGAACAGCATTTCCCAACCTTTTTTGCCCAGTGGCACACTTAGCTAAATAAAAAAGCACCATGGCACACTGGACGCGGAGCGGAGGAGGGTGTCACGTGGCTTGCCAGATGCCGACTGAGGGGGGGGGAGGACAGAAGGCACATGGCCAGCTGGACACCGATGAGGAGAGGTGGCATGCAGCCAGTGGCACACAGCCAGCTGGACGACATTTTGTGCTGGAGCCATGCCCCCTGTCTGTCTGCAGCAGCAGCAGGCAGGGGGCATGGCTCCAGCCCGAAATGCTGTGGCACACCTGGATGTGCCTGATGGCACACCAGTTGGGAAACACTGATCTAGAACATCCCATTAAGCATCTCTGTGATGGTTAGTTTCAGTTCTCAAACTGTGGATTTGTCTCCAGAGATAACATCTTTGCTAACTTCAGTATACGGAAATGGGAGATAACAGACCTGATTACCTCCCCATCAGCCCTATTGTCTCTCTGCAAGTTTGGGTAGAAAATACCTTTTTAAATTCCTTTGTAAGTTAACAAAGCATTTTAAAATGCAATGTCTGGCTGTAGACAAGAGTAACTTTTAATTTTAAAAGTTGAAGGGGAGCTGCAGCTTGGGATCTTAGCTGTTACACTAATTCTTACCTCTGCATGCTCCTGTAGCCATACAGGTGAGCTGAATTGGGAGTGCTCAACTGCCACGTGAGGGGTGCAGGGCTGGTCCACAGGCTGGATTGGACCCTGCATGCAGGATCAGGCCCCAGGGCCTTAATGCCACACCTGCCCAATCCCACCTGTGAGGATTGGGCTCTGGGGGCCTTGTACTGCCTCTTTAGTCCTATATGTGGTTATCAGGCTCCAACAGCCCCGTGCTGCCTCCACCCAGTCCTCCATGTGGGGATCAGGCTTCAGGGGCCCTGCACCACTTCAGCCCAACCCCCTGAGTCTCCCATGGAGCCCTGTGGGCTGGATGACAGTGCTGGGTGTGGATCTAGGCCAGAGGTTGAACACCCCTGTGTATACAGTTATAGCTTGTTACAAATTATTTTTGCTTCTACCAGTTTGGGACTTCTAAACTTTATTGGGTAAGAAGCAATCTAGCATACTTTGTCTGTGAAGCACCAGGCACACATGTGGTGTTCTAAATTAATTAAGAAAATATTTCAGCAAATATGATGGGCTATGTGGATGTGGTTAGCTGTGAAGATGGGGGATTACAATTATAAGTCATTGTGGTAACTTAATGGTTCATTACAGAATGAAACTTACCTGTGGTTTTTAACCTCCATATTCAGTCCAATATTAAACAAGGCTCCAAAAATAGCTTTTCATAGGGTAATATGCTCTCTTGCAGTACAGTTCACCACAAGAGGCAGCAGAGTTGAACTCCAACATCCTCCAAGATGTGTAATTAACTTGTGGCAAAATTACAAGTTCTCTTTTGCAACTTTTAGCTTGTCATTAGAATAGTATAGCACTTTAGTGCCAACAGAGATCTTCCTTCCCCAAATTTGTCAATCCTGCAGTGGTCCTCTGGACAAGCAGTTCTCAGCTGGGGGCCCACAGCCCTTTGGGTGGCTGTGAGCAGGTTTCAGGGAGTCCACAGGGGCTGCAGATCTGTCATGGTTGTGATCTCAGAGGTCAGCTGGGGCAGCCTGCACCTGGGATGAGCCTGCTACTACTGCTGGTACTACATTCATGGAAAAACACAGATTTTTTTCTTTTAAAGGGGAAAAACATGGGAAACCACAGGTTTCTCCTTGCAGGCTGGACATGTTCCAGCCTGCAAAGAGGCTGGTTGGGGCTGGTGGGGAGTGGGAGAAAGCCAATATGACAGGGATTGCCACATATGCACTTGGCAGCCAGGCAGCAGTAGAGAGCATCTCCCACAGTTCTCCACAGGTAAGTTGAGGGGGACAGGGAGCCATAGGCTGCATGTTAGGTGGGCAAGGAGGGGCACATGCCCTTCCCCCGATTTCTGCAGACTGGCTAGCAGGACCTAGCGCAAGAGGGTGGAGAAGGACAGCGAGACATGTTGCTGCTGATACCAGGACCCCTGTGCCAGCCACACTGCCAAGAGTGGGAGGAATACAGACCAAGGGGCCGTACTGGCCTCATCTCCTCCCACCATGAGAGGGTGCGAGGGCAGGGTAGGGCACCACAGGTGGCCTATGGGGTGTGGACCATGTTCCTCTCTCCCATCCCCCCGCTGTGAGTTGGGAGTGAGGGGCACTGGCAGGGCTCGGGTGGTGGTGGGGGTTGCAGGTTACGAGTCCAAAAAGATTGAGAACCACTGCTCTAAACCTTTCTTCTTGAAAAAGTCCCTTGATATAATTGCAAAGTGAATTGGTTGTAAGTCTCCATCTAGTGGCTGAGAGGGAAACCTTGGCATCCCTTCCCAGTTCTGAACATCTCTTGTAATATACTACTACACAAAGTACATTTTAGAAATTAGAGATGGGAAAGGTCAATGATGCTACTTGGCCTGTCTCCTCAGTGTTGCAAGAGGTTCCCTGGGTTTGTTTCCTAATGGGCTTTCCTGCCTGACTTTTTTTAAAACACTTAAGTCATTTTCTTTGGATCCGAACTTAAGCCCAGTATGCTTTGCATCATTCTCTGTCCACAATTCAATGCATTTCAATCCTGTGAAACACTTGCTTCATATTAATGATAGTATGGAGGTGGCATCAGAGGTCTGTAATCCACTGTACAATTAGTGGCATAATAAGAACCCTTGATGTTGACTGAATCTTTGCCTCTCGTTAAATAAACCTCTTGTTTTCCAGTTGTAAAAATGCTAAGTATATAAAGCTTTTAACATATATCTGACAGTACTCAAGCCCTGAAATACATTCACTTTAGTAAATTTCTTCTTCTTTTCCTAGATACGTTAGAGGAGACCTTTCAAGAACTGGGTTATGAAGTTAATTGTTACAGATATTTAAGTGTGGAGGCCATGAATCAGACATTGCAGGATGCTGCAAAACTGCAAAAGCACAAAGACTATGACAGCTTCATTTGCATATTAGTCAGCCGGGGGAGCTCTCAGAGCATCTTCTGTACGGATCAGCCCTTTCCTGGATTCTCCTTGGACCGGGTGAAGCAGTTTTTTACTGCAGATTCCTGTCCTAGTCTTCTAGGGAAACCAAAGCTCTTCTTTATTCAGAGCTACATTGTAACAGCAACCAATCACGAACCTACCAGTCTGCTGGAGATTGATGGTGATGAACCGAAAATCAATTCTAATGCCAAAAGGACTTGGAACTGTATTCCCAAAGCAGCAGACATCTTCTGGAGTCAATGCAAAGTGGATGTGTCTACACTAGAAAGGTCCCCAACCTCATCCTCCTTTTATTTACAGTGCCTGGCTGAGATCCTGCGAAATCCTCAGAAAAGGTGAAAGAAATTAGATAACCGTTTTTGCTGAACATGCTGTCCCACAGGAATTGAGATACGAGCTTTTATCTCACTTGGTACTGGAGCACATCTTGATAAGGCAGAACAGAGAAAGGTGGTACCCAGGCCTGGAGGAATGGTTCAAATGCATCTACACATCGATGGGGAAAGGAAGGTACTTTAGAGGTGGGGTGGAGCTTCTGATTCTGAAATGAACTCTGAATTTGTGTTAGGCCTGGCATTATTTCAAGGGTGAGAGGGAAAGGCCCAGGAACAGGTATGCGAACACTCAGGATTTACATGCTTTGGGGGAATAACTCCTTCCCCAATATACAACATACGGAATAGGCCTGCTATCCAAACTGTGGATAGTCTTGCTGTTAATCTTAAAGAGCAAAATCCTCAAGTAATAAGATGGCGCTTGCGTATAAACAGGCCCTTCTCCATACAGGGCCTCTTGTCCTTCTCCACTAATTTATGTTCTCACAAAGAGACACATGTCCATTTATAACCCTAAGTTGAAGTTAACTGAAGTAGCTTCCCAGTCTGCCTGGCAAGGGGAGAGAGAGTCAGCAAAACTGATCCGCACCTACTGACAAATCCCCAAATCTGTCACTAGATGACAGTAGGTCAGGAATGAAAGGAGACTAATTGTTAATTGTGTGTCAGTATATGTGAGGTATAATATAGGCGTTTATGAAAGAGGATCTGCAGCCTTGAGGATCTGAGCTCAAAGTTGTCTTAAAGGCTGACGTTGAAAACATTCTTTCCACGAGTCTGGAGCTGCTTGCCGTTTAGTAGCTTCTTTGATTTAAAGTTATGATCTTCTGCTGTGTTCACTAATGACAGATGCTAATGTTTCTTCTTATCCCTGTAGAAAACTCTCCTTACTGGATATCCATATTGAGCTGAACAGAAGAGTCTATGACCAGAATAAGTTCTGTCACCCAACACAACATTATTCACTCCTGTTATGGCACACCTTGAGGAAAAAACTCTTTCTTTTTCCAAGTTAAGAGCTAATGGAACTTCCATGGAAAGGTAGAAAATTGGAGACACTGTTAAGATAGGTGTATGTCTGTCTGGGCTTTTCTGATATGCCTGTTGTGGTAGGATCGGGGTATCTAGAAATGTTTTGGATGCTTCACCAGTGGAAGTTCTTAATCACATAGTTTAAGAAACACAGTCAATATTTAGTTCTGTAGCAGATCTGATAACCCAGTCAACACGTAAACTGCATCAAAAGGATTCTTAAACAAGCCACATGTTTGTTTTTAGTTATTTATTTCTGTTTTCAATTTAACAACAAGATTTACTTTTTGAAACTTACCTACCAGAAGTGTCTGTCCAAAGCTTTGGGTGTTCCTGCTAATATTTAAAGATGAGAATCTGCTAAGCAATCAAGATTCACTACTGGCCACGTGTACAATCCCAAGTCATTCCTAGTCCATAATTGAAGTGGGGGAAAACACATTTCTGAGTAAAGGGCTGTCAGAGAGGATACTTCTTGATAGCTCCATCTCTTTTGTAGCAAAGGAGCTCCAGTGTTTCCACTGATTGTTGCAAGGTGACATGAGTGGAAAACAAGTCTCTCGGAATATGTGAACTGAAATCATTTAAGTTGAAACCAATACCTTGCCTCGTACCTAGAAGTCCCCAAACTATCAATATATCTCACAAACCACTAGTGCTCCCACACAATAGACTGCCATGTTCTGGACTAACTTTACCTTGTGAATGACCCAAAATATGGTCTTATAATAATTTGGTTATGTGGTGATAAAGACCTGGGTAAGGGTAGCACGGTCTGCATCTGGAAAATCATACTCGGACTCAGTCTATCCACAAAGATGGAGAAAAGAACTGTTTACCACAGCTGAGTCTGAGCATCCAGCAGCAATCCAAGGCCTGATGACACCTGCTTAGCTGTGAATGCTAGCTTGTAAATAAATTGCTCACTATCCATTATGGATGCTGATTATGAGTAGCATAATACCTTTGGCTTTTCCCTACTGTCCTAGCACTAAAACACTGTTATCCAGAGTAAACCTTAGACAGGTACCCGAAATCTTTAGCAAGATACAAGATTGCTTTTCCCCCTGCAGTAGGTGGCTCATTCACAATGATGACATACAAGGTATTATCAACTTACTGCAGATACTGTAAACACTTCATATGCACATTCTCCACCCACCCCCCTTTTCACTATTTTTTGCATACAACAAACAAACTGCATTTATAACCTCATTGTAATAGCTGTCTCTGTTTCCATGATGGAACATAAAGAGCTTAATTTGTAAATGTAGCAGTTCTTTTCTTCTCTATCAAAGCAGTTTTTAGATGATCAAAAGTTATGAGATGACTTATCTAGGTTTCAATTCTATGAAAGGCAAATCAGCTGTACTACTCAAGTGACTACTCATTTGCGTAGCTCAGCTGATCTACCTTTTGTAGGACTGACACCTGGATGAACCACCTTAAAACTTCTGTTACTAAACTATATTTCCATCCATAGCGTGGTTCCCCTTTTAAAATAAGCTCTATTGGAAACTAACGTTTTTGGTGTATCTTCCACCTAGAAAACAATATTAGGCCCTGACTTGACTAGAAATTATTTTCATTATACCAACAATCCTCATGCTGTGCATGCATTTTATACCAATATAAAATTCCTTGGGCTGGCAAAATTTACTGTTGGATCCATAAGCAAAATAAACTACAGAAGAACTTTTTTGCTAGTAACATGACATTTAAGCTACAACAAGAAATGCACCCCTCGCTTGCATAGCTACACTGGCAAAATTTTTAGTGTAGACCAGGTCTACAAGAGCTGCTAGAGGCAAAATGCAGCTGAGAGTAATGTGTTGACCAATAATCTTGTATAAATGAGTCATTATTTTGTTTCCCAGTTCCCACTTCCGTGGCTTGGCTTTCCCTCACAGCCAGACTGTTTTGTCATTTTCCTCCAGAAGAATCAATATTATCTTTGAATGGAGCCTGTAGCTGAAACAAGTAAATTTTAAAATTTGTCCAGTCAAGAAAAATATGCTTGATACTGAAGAACCAAGCATGAACTCAAAAAAGGAACCAAGATGCCTTGAAGAGCTATATATTTATTTATATTTATATATTATTTTGTATAATATTGATATATGCATTCATACAATACATTCTTTTTTTTTACACATCCACTTTTTTAAAATACCTTTTTGTTCAGTCTTCATTTTGTATTCTGTTTTGTTTGCCATGTGGTGAGGATGGGGTGTCAACAATACAGCCTGTGGGTCAGATCTGGCCTGTGGGTCTCAGACCAATCCCATGCACTGCATAGAGCACATGCTGGATAGCATGCAGACCTGGTC
This sequence comes from Crocodylus siamensis, assembly GCF_052110815.1. NCBI lineage: Eukaryota > Metazoa > Chordata > Crocodylia > Crocodylidae > Crocodylus > Crocodylus siamensis. The sequence goes on along the minus strand of NC_143398.1, from coordinate 182,877,195 downwards.
TGGTACCTGCTGCATGACCACACTAGACTGGCTTTGTGCACTGGCTCTGGGGCCCAATCAGGCCCATAGATTGTCCCTGTGTGCAGCAGACAGTGTGCAGGGTGGGTCTGGCATGGGTGCCACATACAACTTGCACCCTGTGCCAGCCACACATGCCAGCATGCAGTTCGAACCCTGGAATTAGGTCAGCACAAATTGTATGTGGTGTGAGGGCTGGCCCTGGTGTGTACATTGCATGCAGCATGGAAGGTCTGGCCCTCTGGGGTGTGCACTGTTTCAGTGCAGACACCTTACGCAGTACATGACCTGCACCATCTCAGCACAAGCCCCAGACTGCAGCCAGGGAGTACTGTTTCATCTCCATGTGCCAGACTGGCCCTGGACCAGCTCACAGGCCAGATGAGTGACATGGGGCAGTCCATAGGCTGTATTAGGCCCACAGATCCCTCTCCCCCTCTGCATGCTGTATCTAGCACTCCCTGTATGTGTGACACCTACCCTGGGGCCTGCACTGCACACAGCATGTCTGGAGCAGGCACCACATGGTTCACGACCTGGATTGGTGCTGAATCCAGTATGCGGGGGGATTATTCCAGAGTGGCGCAGTGTGTATCCTGCGCCCTGCCAGTCTGTCTCCTGCTGCGTGCTGCCTATTGGATTTGGCCCACAGGCTGTGTTTCTGACACCCTGATATATGCAGTTTATTTCTAGCTCTGGATCTTTCATAATATAATCAAACATTAGCTTAGAGCTCTTTACCTTTTTCCATTTCCCTTCTCAGCCCTCTCCTGTAAAAAGCACTTCTGCCATCTTTCATAGCAAATAAAAATGGGAATGGTAGAAACAAGAGAAGAAGCGTAGAAACAGAGGGGAAAGAATTAGTGAAAGTGAAAAAAGAAAGGAAAAAGAAAAGCATAAACAAAGCAGAGGGTGGCAGAAAGAAGAAAAACCTAAAGGAGAAAGACCAGGAGGAGGCTGAAGGGAGAAGGTATTGAAGAGCATTAAGGGAAAAGTGGTGTTGTAGGAGACAGAATGGAAAAACGAGAAAAAGGAGGATGGGGGAGAGAGGAAGCACGGAAAGGAAGAATAGAGATTTTTGCAGTACCCAAGAGCAAAAAGAAAAAAAATCCTGTGAGCGATGGTAGCAATTTGGCAACAGGATCTCACTCTGTCTCTTTCAGCTGTTTTGTGCCCCTTAGCAGGTGTGTGGAAGTTGTCCACCTCTGCCTTACTGTTCACTTAAAATATGTACATGTACATAGAAATGTAAATATGTAGAAACTGAAAAGCTGCACATGTGAATTGCATGGGGTGCTTTGCTGCTTTCTCTTGCTAGCATTCTGTGGCTAAACAGCTTTCAGATTATATTGCTTGTATTCAGTAGCCAGTAAAAGAATAAGGTTTCAGATCAGCATGTTAACTGGATATGAGCCACTAGGGTGGGTCAGAAGGAGCAGGGAGAAGCAATGACAGCATGTTACAGTCAGCCTTCTGAGCCTGCTGTCAAAAAGATAAAGTGAAGACACTCCCTCTCCTGAAGCTCACATCCAGGCCAGGCTCAGGGTCTAGAAAAGTGCTGTCAGGCTCGTTCTGTAGGCAGTATTGCATTTTCAGGGGCCTAAAATTCCTCTGCTTCCAGCTATGAAAGGAGAAAAGCTCAGTGCTCCTAAGTCCCCTTATGAGAAAAAGGAGAAGAGAGATGAGAAACGGTACATTGAGTGAAATAAACTGCAGAGGCTGCAATGACACAGTGAGTCCTGCTCTTTGACTTCCCTCACTGCAGGAAGCACAGATTTGTTCTTTAATTCCCACTGGTGTAACGGCCAGTGTGCCAGCTGACATGATCTGAGCCTTGTATTGTAAATCACCAAGCCTTGAGCTTCCATAGGTGTCATTTATCAGAAAGGTGCCAGAAAATGCAATTGGATTTCAAAGAGTTTGGAAGGAGATTGTGATGCTCACAGTTGCACCTCTGTCATTTTGTGTGCTCTATCTCTAATGTTCCTCATCACCTATTTCATAGTTTACTTAGAGGCTAGAATAAAAAGGTTTAAGTGTTTGTGTAACAGGTGATGCCAGAATTGTTTCATTATTTCTTATAGTTGAAAAATACGTATAAAAAGCTACCGTATTTCAAACGTAAGAGTCCAACCTTAAAACATGGGGATGTCTTTCAGTCAGGTCCCTGGGCATCAAAATAATTAAATAATTAAATGGAAGCAGCACTTTTCCTTACAAATGCCTGACCAGGGTCCTTTGCATTGGAAACTATCCCAGCATACCTTGCTGATTAGAATATCCCTTTATATTTGTTGAAAACAAGCCACTTCAGCTTGAAATGGACCATTTCATAGGCGGTGAATATTTGCTGTGTCTCTTGTTTACAGTTAGTTGATATTCTTCTTAGGATTTTTCTGTTTCCTTTTTTCTTCCAATGAACAGTAATGCTCTTTCTAAAAATTTCTTTTTCTTACTCTGTTTTTTCATGGCTCTATTTCTTCATCCAGAGGAGCGTGGCAGCATAGTAGGTCACACTGCAGGCATGTCTGTGGCACCACATACTTCATATTCAGCTGTTCTCCATGCTGCAAGGGACCAGCGCAGAGTTGGGGGGAGAGGGTTGGGAGGGGGTTGTTTTTTGGGAGGTGGTTGCTTTGTTTTGTTTTGTTTGTTTATTTTTTGTGGACCCCTGGATATGGGGTCAAAAAACACCCCAAAAAAAGCAAAGCGCACAGAGGAGCAGTGCATGTTGCTCAAAACCAAAGCCAGGCTGGCCAGAGCCACAGTCTGTCTCCTGGCTAGGCTTTAAGCCACTGCTGCTGACCCAGGAGGCCCCCAGAACCTAAGGTAAAGCTTCTGGGGCCAGCCCAGTGCTGACCCCAGCCTCCCTACCCCACCCAAGGTAACTTGCCGCATGCAAGAGGGCCCGTGGCACAGGCATTCACCAGGGGTAAGTAGTAGTGGCACAAGGTGCACCACTGCTGGTTGTCCCAGGGGAACCAAACATCCATGCTCATGTGGATGTAGCACATAATGTTTGTTGTGAACTCTGTTTTGTTGGGTAATTCCTTGCCTTGTGTGGTGCCATCCTACTGTTTTGTTCAGTAGCACATTTTAGCTGTATGCATTCTGTCAGTTGTTTGGGGACATTTAATTTGTTTGTGTTTTTGTTGTATTTTTTAGTTTTGTGAATAATGACTAAATATAAAAAAGGTCCCTTAATTGTTTGATTTATTGGGAAAAAAACATATTGTAGGATGAGATCACTTCAGATGATTGTGTGTTTTAATTGATTCAATTTGTGTAGAGGCTTTACTTCTTTTTGGTTTTGCAATTTAAGATTAAAGAGAGAGAGAGAGAGAGAGAGAGAGAGAGTGTGTGTGTGTGTGTGTGTGTGTGTAAAACTACATATAAATGCTAGGTTTTTTGTAATCCTGTGGCTGATAGGATATCCTGTTTGAATTTTACAAAACTGATCTCAGGAAAAAAAATCTGAGTAGTTGACCTGGTAAATACATAACCAAGTATACAATTTTGTTCACATGAATACTCCCAGTAACTTCTTAAGAAATAATAATGTGGGTAAAGGTAATCATGGGAGTATAAATTTGCAGATTTGGGGCTAAGATTCAGTTTTTATTTAAAAATCTCTTCTCTGTGGCACAAATACTTTGCCTAGACACTTTGCAGGCCAGTGTTATCAAATGAGAATCTAAACTTGGGCTTTTGGACCCATATTTAGGCATCTATAGATGGAATCTTTAAAAAACACCTATGTGACATCAGAGGACAAGTCTCCTTGACTTAAGACTGCAAATTGATGGAGAAGCATAGCCTTGTACAAAAGTTGTGTAGACTATTTGATTATGTGCCTGTGTTCTCACAATAAGGCTATTAATAAGATCCTGGGTTTTGACTTTTTTAGTCTAGATGAACATTTAAGGTGTCCAACTACTGAATGGGGGAAAAACCTCTATGTAATCTAAAATTCTACCAATAACTAGGAACCCAAGGAAAAAAAAAATGCCTGTGCACTTTAGTAAAGTAAGGATGCAGACACATGACAAATCTATTCCCATGTCATTTCCTTTGGATTTTACTCAGTGAAGACAGGGAAATGACCAACTCTCCTAGGCTGGGTGCCCAAAGTAGATGCCAGTAACAGCAACTGGCCACCAGGTGGCAAGAAAAATCCAGTTTGCTTTGAGAAAATGGCTATCCCAAGTGAAACATCAGGGCTTACAAAACTAATCTCAGGGGGGAAAAAATTCCATATTGCCTCTGTTTTGCCTCCAGAGCAAGTACTATACTCCTTTTGATGGTAGACAAGCACCTTTATAGGTTAATTAAATAGGATACACCAGTGTATATATAGACAGCACAAACTTCTGTGAACCCAGGTTCACTTCATCAGATAGTGGAATCGCATCCGAGACTAAAAGGTTATGGGACATCAGGTGAAAGTTGACTCCGGACATTCTACCAAAGCCCCTATTCTTCAAGTGAGTGCAGTGTGTATATTGCAGTTTTGCCCATCCCACACATTCAAAGACACATTAGGTAGGATTAAAAAACTATGAGGCTTTTAAAAAGGGTAATACCGTATAGGTGTTTGCTTGCTTCTGGTCTGTGAAACTGCCTAGTGTACTTAGGTCATGTTTGCGAGCTTGTCTCTGCCACTGTGAGGGCTGAATTTATTATTTAAATTTTTTTAAATTAAACCCAAGCCCACAAAATTCCAGCGGGTGGCATTTCAAAAAAGAGCAAATTAGGGAGTGGTGCTACTTTGCACTTTGATTGTCGCTGATGATGTCACACACTGACTCCAGGGAAAAATGTTCCAACCAGCCCTGTTCAAGTGTTGGCATTTCTCTTATTGGAGCACAGCAGCTTGTCCCCAGAGGCTGCCTGCCACACTGTTTCCACTGGAGGAAGAGTGGACTGCTTAGCTATGATCTGTGAACAAGCAGCTCTGCAGTCTCTTGGTTACATTGATCTTAGAAGGGTGATTTTTTTCCATCAAATCTTTTTAAGTCATGTACCAGCAATGGCTAGGAATAATACCCCTTCCTCACCAAAGCTCATACATCTCAGATCCAGTTAGTTAATAGCAGTGATTCTTGACCAGGGTGCTGTGGGACCTGGGGTGTATTAATATCCCTTCAGGAGTGCCCTGGGGTGTTTACCGCCATTAGATGTGCAGACATGATTCATAAACTAAACCCAGAGATTTCTGATAGGAATCCGTAGTGTTAAAACCATGAGGCCTCTGTGCTCTGAGGTCTTTGCAACAGTAGGCTTGCTCTATTATTTCCCTACAGTCAAGAAAAAAAGTGAGAGCAAAGAGCTGGTGTTCTCTAACGGGTGCCTCGAGTCTAACAGGGTGGAGAACCACTGGTCTGTAAGGTAGGGTTACCGTATTTCAAGCTCCAAAAAAGAGGACACCTGTTAAGGGGGAGGTAATATGATTGTGGGGGGCAGTGATATGCCAGGGCCCTGCCCCTGCCCCTATCCCTACCCCTTCCATTGCCCCTCCAGACCCACAGTACCCTGCCCTCCCTGGGCCATACTGGTGCCTCTCCCGACCCACGTCCCTCTGGTGCTGCCAGTGCCCCATACGCTCAACCCACAGTCCCCACCCCATGCCCATCACTCCCAAGCCACAGCCCCCCAGCTCTGCTGACCTGCAGCCACCTGCTCCCCCCAGCTCTGCAGCACTCCCAGCTGCGAGCAGAGCAAGGGCACGGCCTCACACGCACCTTCCCACTGCCCCTGAAGGGCCTCCGTCCCCTTCCCTGCTGAGGGGGCAGATGCTCCCCTGCCCTGCCACAGCCCTGGTGTCCAGACAGCTTCCCCCACCTGGCCCCCACGGGGGGGGGTGTCCTATTGCCCTCCCCAGGCCCAAGCAGCTCCTTTCTAGGGCAAGCTAGGAAAAACTTCAGTGCTGAGCAAAACCTGGACATTTCATTGATTATATTAAAACAAAACACAAAAAAACCCCGCCCCAAATGATGATCCCAAAAGAGGACACGTCCGGACTAAGGCGCAGTTCTGCCTGTTCAGACCCTGCTTTCTGCCAGCCTCGCCCTCCGGGCCGCTCCCATCGATGTCCCGTGCCCTGCCCTGCGGGCCGCCGGCGGCTTCGCACCCGGGCGAGCACCACGACGGGCTCTGCCCGCCTCAGGAAGGCCGGTTTGGCTCGAGGAGCTGGGGCCACCTTCGCTGAGCCCCGCGGCCCCAAGGAGGCCTCCGTGCGCCCGTCCGGGCGGACGCGCCACAACATGCCGGAGCTGGCAGAGGCGGCGGGCGGCGCCCCCTCCCCGGCAGCGCGGCTGGGGCGGGCCCTGGGGCCCCGCGTGGCCTGGGCTGGGCTGCCCCGCCCCGGGGCAGGCAGAGCAGCCCGCCCGCTCGCACGGCTGGGGCGGGGCGGGGCGGGCGAAGCTGACACCCGGGCGGAGGGAAGGAGCCTGCAGGGATCCTTCCTCACGGGAAGTGGCCGGCCCGGCCTCGCCGCAGGTACGTACCGCCCCGTGTGGGGAGGGGAGAGGTGGGGGCTACGGGGACCGACAGGCGCGGGTTGAAGCTCCAGCCCGGGGGTCGGGTCCCGTCCCGTCCCGTCCCGTCCCCACAGTCCAGGCCGAGCGCCTGCCCTGGGCCGCGCTCCCAGGCTCCCGCAGCCCTGGCCCAGCCCAGCGCGGGCCTCGGCCCCGCCAGGCCCCTAGGGGCCGCCTGTGCCTGGCAGCGCTCAGGAGCGCTTCCAGCGGGCCCTTCTGCTCCACACCCAGGCACTTCCCAAGCCAGTTGAGCTCCGCGCCTGGCGCTGGAAATGCAGGAGGGCTGGGGCTGATAGAGATCCCCTCCCCACCCCCCTTCTGGTTTGCCTGTTCTGCCTATTTGGGCACACTTCTCCTACAAATAGCGCTCCCCCGCAATTGGCTATTTACCTGGCCAAGCACTTTGCCCAGCTTGTGACTAACTGCACAGGATTTTTCGCAAGAGGGAAGCTTGTTTGCAAAGCTACAAAAGGTGGCAGAAGAGCCCCCGAGCCACAGCAGCACCAGAAACTGGAGGGTCAATTTCTCTTTCAAAGGCAACCTCACAAAAAGCCCCCTTTTTTCCTTTTCTGTTTCTGTTTTGAAACTAGAAAAACAAGTTTTCTGATCATCGTGGGAGGTATTGCAGCCAGTCCTGTGCCACTTCTCTTCAGGAAGCCACGAGGGCTTAGGGTGAGGCAAGGGGCAAAAGGCTGGGAGGTGTGGATCCAAAATGATGGTGTCAGGCAGGCCAGAGGCAAACCTGCCCTAGTGTAACAAAGTGTATGGTTTATTTTTCAATTGTTTCTAGCTGCTGGCAGCCCCAAATCCTCTGGGGACACTTTTGATTCCATTTATGCCAAATGTGTATTAATTGACATCCATTTGGTAAGGAATCCGTTGAAGTTAAATAGATTTTTGCAAAGTGTAGCTCTGAGTGGATACGGTTTTGCACTAGCTTGGCAAAATTGGGGCTTTAAACAGATACAACTTTTCTGTCATGCATCCACAGATGCATCGCACAGATGCATCTCAAGCAGGTCCAAGGCGGTGATCCTTCCCCTCTATGCGACGCTGGTCAGGCTGCAGCTGGAGTACTCTGTCCAGTTCTCAGTGCCGCACTTCAGGCAGGATGTGGCCAGCATTGAGAGGGTCCAGAGGAGGGCCACTCGCATGATCGGGGGCAGCAGGGTAGACACTGCGAGGAGAGACTATGAGACCTGAACCTATTTAGCCTTCACAAGAGAAAGCTGAGCGGGGACCTCGTGGCTGTCTGTAAACTTACTAGGGGGGACCAGTGGGGATTGGGAGAGACCTTGTTCCCCTGAGTGCCTCCCAGAGTAACAAGGAATAATGGCCATAAGTTGTTAGAGAGTAGGTTTAGACTAGACATTAGAAGACAGTAGTTCATAGTCAGGGCGGCTAGTATCTGGAACCATCTTCCAAGGGAAGTAGTGCTGGCTCCTACCCTGGGGGTCTTTAAGAGGAGGCTTGACGATTACCTAGTTGGGGTTATTTGAGCCCAGTTTTCTCCTGCTCAAGGGAGTGGGTCAGACTAGAAGAACTACAAGGTCCCTCCTGACCCTACATCTATAAATCTATGTGAAAATAAAGCTTCAAATGTGCTTCTGGCAATGCTTTTAGGGAAGGAGGTACCACAGAAGGTAGGCTAGAGGATTGGTGGAATTGTTCTGTGTGGTAAGGCAAAGAATGTTAAGAAATATTCTGAAAATAGTTGATGGCTGGGAGTTTGTGTAGGGAAGCATGAGAGAAGGCATTCTTCACTAGTTTTCATTCCCAGCTCCAAGAAGTTTGATTTAAACATTGGGCCTCTGCTACATGGTTAAATTAAAGTTGGATAGAAATCAGCTATAGAGTTGTTACACATTTTCAAGCACAAACTTTGTAGCTGGCTGGCCCTTTATATAGCTCAATAGTCATTTTTGTGGTGTGATAAGTAATTTGTATGTGTCTAAATGTATTGCATGATTAACCAGTTAATTACATAATACATGTAATGCGTAGCAGGGGAGAGCCAGCTCATCCAGGAATAAGGACTTCTGACTTCTCACACTGTGAGCTACTGTCTGCAGTGGGGATGACTGAATATCTGGACTCCTGGATTATATTCCCATGCCCCCTCATACACAGAACAAGGCAGTTTGCTGATTTTCCTGAGCTGTACCATATGCCCAGCGACCCTGCCACATAACCTCTTTATTTACCAATGGTGCTCCCTCAAGCTCTTCAAGGATTTGAATTTAGAGAATTTCCCTGACTACCACCCTTTTGGTCTCTGTAGGCTGAGCTGTGCTGCTTCCAGGTATCCTAAATCAAAGCTATAAGGACCACCTACCTCCAAGTTGGTTTGGGAGAGTTTGTAACACTGCAGCTTGATTAGAGTATCAGCTCTACCCAGATAGGAGGAGTACTTCAGGGACAAGGAGTAGGCAGGGCAGTAAAGAGGCCATTATTTAGTCTCCAGTGAATGTAATAGGATTGTAGTTATTTCTATAGGACCATATTTGTTTCATCTCTTTTTCAGTTTTATATCATTTGTGTGTAAGAGAGGACATAAAATGATTCTATTTGTGCCATCTCTTAAAGCAGAAGTTGCTCCTAGTTCCTGGATCCACTTTCCCTATTCCCACCAAAGAAAGTCCTGGTCAAGCTGCCTTGATCCAGGAACTAGGAGTATTAATTCCCATCTACTCCACCATAGTACAAGAAGATTCTGGTATGAGGGACAGTAGGGACATCCTCTCTCACCCCCTGAGCATGAGAAGAGATAGGAGAAGAGAAGAGGTTTTGCCAGGCTTTGCAACCTGGCACTTGAGAAGGTAGTGAGACCACACACTGAGTATTTGGCTGTAAAAGGTTAAAAGGAAATAGCTGGCCAATGCAGAATTTCATTTATTCTGCCCTGGGCCTGTTTGAAATAAAATTTTAGTTGAAATGCTTACACTAGTGCTACTGAAATCTTACTATTCCTTTCATTCACAGGCTGGGGAGTGTAATTCTTAAGGAAACTGTCCACCATGGATGAGGATAGCAGCCTGAAGTTTCATCAGCAGCTTCTTGACATTGATGAGAACCTGGGAACTGAAGCAGTGGCAGCTTTGAAATTTCTCTGTAGTGACTTTATCTCCTTCAGAAAGCTGGAAACTGTGGAAACTGCAAAGGATATTTTCCAGCACCTCATGGCTAAAGATTTCCTGAGTAAGGGAGATACTTTTCTAATAGCAGAACTGCTGTATAGGATTAGGTATCACTTCTTGCTCCAGAAGCTTGGCTATACCAAGGAGAAAGTGCAAGAAAATCTGCACCAGAGGGGCAGGGTGTCCCCTTACAGGTGAGCTTGCTGGAAGGTGGATGCCTTAGATGTTTTTTGCCTTGCAAGGATTCTGATATGTTTCTTCCAAATATCTCAAAGCAAGTAATAATATGGAATTTTGTAGATTTTACAACATGCGTGTGCTTGGGTAATCCAGTGACTTTTAATTATGCAGTCTTCCCCTTTACCTATATGCTGTGGACTGGCATTGACCGTGTTGTTTGAGTAGTTGGATTTAGTGATGACACTGGGGGAGTGCATCCATACTCCCAAAAAGTCAAGTTGTAGACATGGTACCATTATCCAAGCACTACTTCTTAATTTGAAACTGACCCCTTAAAAACATATTATACACCTGTTGCTAGCTCTGATGGCAAACAGTCAGTAATATGGCAAAGGACTGCATTTATACAAAGGAAAATCTTCTTCAAAAGACAAGTGAGTGAAGGGGGATTATATTGGATTATTAGAGGACCAGCACATGAAAATGCAATTAGCACTTATTGATCAGATTCACAGAAATTGCCATAGGGTGGTGTAAATTGCTTCTCTTGCTGCGTGCAAAGGTAAAATAGGTACTGTTACAGGAATCAGCTTTATGAGCCCAGCTGTTAGAGGCTGCTGAGGACATGTATTGAATCATTGCTCTCCTAGATGCTCTGGCCTTTCTTTGGGCTTCCTGGGCCTCCTGTGGGTCCCTTGTGGAAGGGAAGTTCCATATAGTTTCTATATTGCTTCTCTGTTTCTTCAGTGGACTTTTCATCATCAGGGTCCTGTGCTGAGACTATGCAGTTTATAGGGTGCAGGGCAAAAATTATTTGTCCTAGGGTGTTATGGGATACCAACAGAGGAGTGAGTATATTTTGTAATGGTATGCAGTTCATCCAAGCCATGTCCATGTTACATAGGCAGATGCTGTATGAACTATCAGAGGACATCACCAGTGAAGATTTAAGGAGTGTCATGTTTCTCCTGCGGGACCAGCTTCCAAAGAAGCAGACAAATATGGTATGCGGGAAAGGGCCTGGTGTGGTATGTAAGGCAGGATGGGGAAAAGTGTGGAGTAGTGGTTTTGCTGGAGTATGGCATGAACTTGCTGGAGCAATGGGGCAGAGCATGGATTGCTTTCCAGGGTGATGGTGATGGCAGGATGAGGGTAAGAAATATAAGGCTGGAGGAAGCAGGTGGCAGCTCCAGCTCCAGTCCTAATCCAGAGTTACGGGGCTGGGCTGGAGCAGCAGTAACTGCTCCAAGCTGCTGTTATGGAACCAGGCTACAGCCATGTTCTATGCTCCAAGCTGCAGCAGTGATGGAGCCTGCCAGTGCGGACCAAAGATAAGGGGGTGGGAATGGGAGGGTTAAAGAGTAGCAACAGGGGAGAGACTGGGAGTTGGGGACCTGCAGCTGTAGGGAGCAAAAGCCACATGGAGGCAGAAGGAGAAGAAGGAATTTGAAGAAGCCTAAGGCTGTAGGTGGGGGGTAGGCACAATGGTGGGTAAGTTGGGGGAGGAAATAGGCAGCAGGGGAAAAGCTTTCTGCCTCTCTCTCTGCCTGCTTCCTTTACTGTCTCCCCTACTCTGTCCCCCACTGACTCCCTCCTTACTGCCCCCCTCATCACCTCTCCCCACAACACCTGCAGTACAGAGGCGGGGGACAAACTTAGGATGATCTTTCAATAATTATATGCCATATATAGTATCTAATTATTGGGGAGTTGTCTTACATTCAGGGTCGTCTTAAATTTAGGTAATATGGTACATGCCTGAGGAATGGTGGAGTTGGATTTCCAGTGCCCCACTATCTAGAGGGGAAAGTTGCTGCAATTAGCATTTGCTGGATTTCATGGATTCTCCTGCAAAAATATTTGGGCTTTTGCTAGCAAGTTTTATGACATTTTCTGATTAGTTTGTGCCTCGACTTCACCCTGTTTCTACCTATTCTACCTCTGATTCTAAAGATGGGTCACAATGACAGTTACTAGAATGCACTCAATAAGTTAAATTAAACTGAACAACTGCTCTTGTTGTAGAAATTGAATGCAGCTCTCTAGGACTTTAATGTTGTCTGCACTTCATAGCTGATAACAATATAACCCTCTCCTCTTACAAGTCAGTTTTTTGAATGAATAATCCTGCCTAATAGATGGCCTAAATAATGGGGGCTAATCTCTTTAGGAGATGTGCCACAAATCAGCCTTGCATCCTCCTTGAGTTTCACTCCAATGCTCTTCCTCTGCCAGATTTATTGCTTTGCTTTCAATTCCCTATCCTGTGTTCCCTGCCTGATCTCCTGCTTTGCCTTCTGCTTCCTGCTCTGTCCGTTGCTGGAGGGATTATCCTGGTGTTGCATTTCCTGGTGCACTTTAGGGCTGGGAAGGTCCCAGACTTGATCACACAAAGAATACAGTAAAAAGGCAGGCAGGAGGCAGCAAGGCTGTATGTTCCCATTAAGAGATGATGGAGCAGGAGGCAACCTAGGTTTTTTTTACAGAACAGGACATGACTAAAAGGCCAGGGATAATGAGCACCAAGATCAGCCTGTTGTCACCAGGGCTCCTAACTATTCCCCAGACCCTAAGCTGACAAGTTCGCCTGAACCTCAGGGCAATTCCCACCTCCAGCTGCCAAAAGCCCTCTCCCACATTCCCTTGGACACCTAAACTTGGCTGAAATCCACATGAAAATCCCATCTCTGTGCCACAGCCTCTCCCCACAGACCCAGTTTGGCCTTAAACTGCTGAACTGGATGTCCCTTAATCTTGCTCAGTTGTAGGGGCTAAGTCAGTGCCCTGAAACGTATTTCCTGTTTAGCACCTCCAGTCAACTCAGTCCCTGACAGCTTTCAGTGGGGGAGGAGGGAAGTGAAGAGAGGTGTGAGGAAGAGGTAGGGAGTAAAGAGCAAAGAGGAGAAAAGAGTAAACTTAGATTTTAGACCAGAGTGGCCAGCCTGTGCCATGAATGCCACAAGTGGAATGGGCAGCCTCTGTGTGTGGTATGCAACACATCAGACAGTCTTCCCAGTCCTAATGTGCACCAGGAAATGCAGCATCAGGGTAATTGCTCCAGCTGTGTTATGGTATTGCCAAGTGGGTCTTCTCTGCATGGGGCCACCAGTTACTTCCTCAGGCTAAAGTCCTATAGAAATCCAAGATGGGATTACGCAGTTTTATCACCTCTTTATAACCAGCATTAAACCACATGAAGGCAGTCAGGGGAATTCCCTGTAATGGTGTATTTTACCCCTATGTACCCTAAAGGTTTGCTAAGGATACTAAGTACACTGTAAAACTTACTGTGCAGGCAGCTCTTTGGTGGTAAGAAGCAAAGGAGATGACAAGAATGGACTGTTTAAAGGCAGTATAGGCTTATTGTTCTCTAAATCTTAATGTCATTTAGAGAAGTGTGCTTTACTGTCTTTACTGTTTTTCACTGGCAGTCTACTCTAGAGCTGCTGACCTTATTGGAAAAACAAGGCCGTTTAGCAGACAACAACCTGCAGATACTGGAGCAAATCTGCAAGAACATTTCATGCAATCTCCTGGAAAAAATAAACAAATACAAAAGGGAAAGAGGTAGGTAACTTGGCCGCTACATCCACCGTCAGCTTTTCAGAACACGGTGGACCTGCAGCCCCTAACTCTTGGCAACAGGAGTTGTTGCACAAGAGTCCTGGTCCTATATCATTACAGCTGAGACTTGAAATGGGGACATTGAAGGCCTTGGTATGTGAGCTTTGCTTTGCTGCATCTCACTGGAGTCACCTGCTAGCTACAGTGCTGTAAGGATATGCTTCCTAGCTCCAGAACCGACTGCTCTTCCTGGCCACAGCCTGCCAATAAGGCACAGGCTGCAAGTCTGGAAACCCTGCTCCTGTTCCCAGCTTTGCCCCGATGTGCAGAATGGTTGTGAGCACATTATTTTGCATTGCTGGGCCTCAGTTTCCACATCTGCAAAATAGCGGTAATGGGATCAGCTCCTCTTCATAAAACACTTCTTGATCTGTAGCTGTGAGGTGCTACATATGTATTAGTATTAACCTGTCTCGAAGGAAGGCATTATAAACAGATAACCCCATGTGTATGTATCAGTTGCATTATGTTATAAATCCCAGTTCAGTTTCCATCGGGCCATTCTGCAGCTACCAAACTTACTTCATTTGGGACCTGAGGATCCGTTATTTACAAACCTAAGTTTGACCTGGGCCACTCAGAAGCTGGTCCTATCTCCCACTTGACTTCACTGGAGGTTGTGGGCACTCTATACCGCTCTGCTTTCCAAGACCCAGGTCCATGTGGTTAAATTTTGGTGTGTTGACATTTTGTACTGTCTCTACAGCTTCACGTTTCTCTTTAGATTTGTTCTTTCTGTGTAGATTTGTTCTGGGCTGGCTGAAAGGGACCTGAAGTTCTCTTGTTTATTGTGTCTCTTCTGTTAGTTTCTGAACCTCAGCAGGAAAATTTTCTGACAGTCAAACAATCTGCATCATGGCCCAGCCTTAATTCTGAAGGCTTGTTTCGTGCTGGGGATGGCAGCAGACAGGTATGGTGAAGTGAAGACTTACTTTCTTTTTTCTTGCTTTTGTTTTGACACTGGCCAAGCTCTTTAACTAATTTTCCCTTTTTGTCTAGAGAGGACCAGAAAAGTACTTGTGGTGCCTTCTATAAATATACTTCCACAAGCATCACATAATTTGGGTCAGAGCATCCTAAATGCCAGTCATGCATCCAATCCCTAGGAAAAGTTTTACTGTTAGGGAAGGAGGAGAGCAAGAAGAGAGATGGCTATGGGAGTGTATGGAGAAGGTGGACTGGAAGGGTTATAGGGGAATAACCTCTTGATTCTGCTATTTCAAATCTGACCTAGATTGATTGTAACCAACATTGCTGCTGTTTTAATGGCTGCCTCCTGCCCCTTGCAAACAAGTTGCCATTAATCTACCTTCCAGGGGTCATATTGCAGAGCTGCCGCTATATGGGTGGCCAAAGATTAAGCAGTTACGGAGGCCTAAATATATTCCAAAAGGTACTTCCAAGAAGCATGGTCTGGTCCCCATAGATAAGAGGATATTGGTAGGACAGCATCAGGGAAGCTTGCTTTGCTGCTCTTGCACTTCCTGGATATATGCAACAAGGGTTTGTGTTTCCACAGCTTTCAGTTTAGCGCCTTTCACAATAGAAACACTAGAACAATTTCATAGTTGCTTTTTTTTTTTTTTAAGTATCATTTGCATAAGATGCAATTGCATGTTCATGCTTCCTTTTTTTTTGCAATCTGAGCATGAAAATACACTTGGGAAAATAAAAAAGTAACATTTAAAAATGATAGAAGAAAAAAATGAGATGTGTACCTGTTGTATAATAAACCTGTGGGGCCTGCTGCAGCCGAGTGTTAGGAAGGCAAATAATTAGAAACCAATGAATTGCATATGTTAGGATGCTGTTGCAAGGATTTTCAATTTTTATGCTTCCAGGCATAAGCTGTTCATTGGCTTAAGTCAAAAAGAGGTCTCCCCCATGACTATATATGGTAGGTACAATTTGGTCCATCATAAGGCTGAAAGCACTGGTATTGCCCCAGGGCTGAGAGAGGATATCAACCAAATGGACTATTATTTATCTCTAGTATGGCAGGTCTCATGTTCCTGTACTCAAGGCAGATTTTACTCCACAGGTGAAGTCTTGTCTGCACTGAAGTCAGTGGGAAATTCTGCCATTAACTTCAGGGGTGCTAGGATTTCACCCAAGTGTTTAAAAATGTAGTGTCTTCATGTGCAAGTTGGGTGACAGAAGTTTAATTTAAAGTCCCCTGTGTGAACCCTCTCAAGGGGCAGTAGTTTCTTCTAAATGTTTGTCCTTGCTACAGTGAAATCTCACTCCTTTCATATTTCAGTTTGTCATTAAGAGGAAGTAACTTTAAGCAGCCTTTAGCAAGATGCTTGTTGACAAGGAAGTCACTGCTCCTTCCAGCTTAGTCACTGAACAGTTAGCTCTGTCTAGTGAATGTTAGTGTCCCCATGTCTCCCACCTGTTTCACCCTGTTTCATTCAAAACCATGTGGCTTTGGTATTTATGATGTCTTTTCCTGCTAAAATTGCTATTTAAGTATATTTTATATACATTTGATTTTTAACGCACACATTTTTTTAAATTTCCAAACAGATGACTAATACCATATCTCTGAATTCTAACATTAATGGTAAGGCTTTCTAAAATCTGTATTTTGAGTTTCATGTTTGACTAGGGGCATTTTTAGTTTGACTCTTGGCCTGCCTTAGGTTAGCTGTTTTCTTGTTTTTGTCTTTTTCTATCTGTCCAAGTTAGGTGGGGGATTGGTTTATATTTAGAGAATGGTATCAACAAGTTTTCCTATTGTTGATTGTCAGCTATAACTGGAAAACAGCCAGTCTGCTTATCTGAAGAGAAACAAAAAAGAAGGGTGGGGGAAGCTTTGCAGAGCAGGGAGCAAGGGGGGAAGGAGAAAGGAATTTTTCCCCCCTTTTTTTTGCTTTCTTTTTCTAAAATAATACCTGTGAGATGTGGAACCAGGGCTTTGCTGGGTTAATGTGACTGCTTAGTTAAGTTGAATTGTTAATTTTGTGACTCAAGGACATCTATTTCTACCTTCATTGCTTTGCAGACTCTTATGCTAAGGAGACTGGGAGCCTGCGAGAACATGTTGGGAATGTTTGCTCCATAACTGGCAGGCAAGGTGTGTCTTGATAAGCTTGTCTTTAATAAGCTGTTCAATTAACTGTTTTTAACTCTAAGCTATTCTTCTTGTTGGCTGCATAAAAACAAAGAATAATTTTCTAAGTAGTTCACATGGACTTGGGGAAAGCTTTGAATATTTCTCCAAAAATGCCCATTAGGAGGGATAGGTGGGTTGGAACACTAGCAAGAGCTACAGCTCCCCCTCACAGAGATAACTGGAAGTGCAGCTCCACTCGGGCATTTGTAGGTGAAATGAGGCAATATTCTGAAGCAGTGAAGAGGCCGTCCTTAATGGACGGCCCAACGCCAACATCCTAAGGGATAGCCAGCACGGGTTTGTTGCGGGTAGGTCTTGCTTGACCAATCTCATTTCCTTCTACATCCAGGTGACCTATCACCCGGACAAGGGAGAAGAGATTGATGTCGTATATCTCGACTTCAAAAAAGCCTTCGATCTGGTATCATCTCTTGGCAAAACTGGCCAATTGTGGCCTTGGGTCCACCACAATCCACTGGCTGGAAAATTGGCTCTGTGGTCGGACCCAGAGGGTAGTAATAGATGGAAGTCACTCATCGTGGTGTCCTGTGACCAGTGGGGTCCCCCAAGGCTCTGTCCTTGGACCCATATTGTTCAACATCTTCATTAATGATGTGGACATTGGAGTCAGCAGTGGACTGGCCAAGTTCTCCGATGACACCAAACTTTGGAGCAAAGCATCCGCGCCAGAAGAGAGGCGGGTGATCCAGGGTGTCCTGGACATGCTCAGCAAATGGGCAGACGAGAACCTCATGGTGTTTAACACCAAAAAATGCAAGGTTCTCCACCTTGGGAAGAAAAACCTGCAGCATCCTTATAGGCTTGGCAGTGCTACGCTGGCTAGCACTATGGAAGAAAGAGACTTGAGGGTCATCACTGACCACAAGATGAACATGAGCCTGCAATGCAGTGCTGTGGCTAGTAAAGCGACCAAAACACTGGCTTGCATCCATAGATGCTTCTTAAGCAAATTTCGGGCCGTCATTCTCCCCTTGTACTTGGCCTTGGTGAGGCCGCAGCTGGAGTACTGCATCCAGTTTTGGGCTCCACAATTCAAAAAGGATGTGGAGAAGCTTGAGAGAGTCCAGAGAAGAGCCATGTGCATGATCAGAGGTCAGGAAAACAGACCTTACAATGACGGGCTGAGAGCCATGGGGCTCTTTAGCCTGGAAAAGCGCAGGCTCAGGGGTGATCTGATGGCCACCTATAAGTTTATCAGGAGTGACTACCAGTATCTGGGGGAATGTTTGTTCACCAGAGCACCCCAAGGGATGATGAGGTCGAACCGCCATAAACTACTACAAGACCGTTTCAGGCTGGACATAAGGAAGAATTTATTTACTGTCTGAGCCCCCAAAGGTCTGGAACAGCCTGCCATCGGAGGTGGTTCAAGCACCTACATTGAACACCTTCAAGAGCAAATTGGATGTTTATCTTGCTGGGATCCTATGACCCCAGCTGACTTCCTGCCCTTTGGGCGGGGGTCTGGACTGGATGATCTCCCGAGGTCCCTTCCAGCCCTAATGTCTATGAATCTATGATGCTCAGCCTATAGCCTGGGATCTGTATCTGTCTGTGGAGCCATTCCCCAGTCCATGGTGCTCCCCACAAGTTCAGATACATAGTTTTAGGGGAGTAGTGGTAGCATTAAATGGCATTGCTCCCCCCTGTTACTAAATTTCCAGCCTTGTGGGGAACTCCATGGATCAGGTGATGTGGCCCTGTGTGATAGATCAGGCCACTGTCAGCACTGGGTCTGTCCATGGTTCAATTTAAATTGGGCACCCCTGGTGTAGAGGTAGGGAGATTTGCCAGTCTCATGTCTTCATTCCCATTCCCCCTCACCTAATCTTACCAGAAGGCCTTCACCTGCTCTCCTTAGGAAGGCTATCCCATACTCAGTTCTTCTATCTGCTGCTTAATTTAAAAAAAAATAGTTCCTGATCGAAGCTACAATACTCTAGTCACTTGTGAGGGGGGAAGGGCACTGCATATGCTATGGTTGCCTCTTGTGGGGAATTGCAGTAGATCAACCTTCTCAATTAAAAGGGAGTCAGGAAGTAGGGGTGGTGGAGGTCATTAAACACTGAAGGATCAATTCAAGATACAGGATTATGTAAATGATACAGTGGTGGTACAGCAGGAAACCCATGTATCTTTCACCCAAGTAAATGTGGTTACAATGGTTTTTCTTCTAAAGTCTGGTTTAGTGTTGCAAAGTGATACTGTATAAATGACTCTAGGATTACACACTTGCCTCTCAGACTAGATGTACATTGCTGAGCTAGCTTTAAATCAGCTAGCTTTAGTATTGGTAGCACTTTAGCTGTAGTAAAGTATGGGGTTCAACATAAACTCTTATATCCTCCTGTGCTCCCCAGTGCTACAGTTAGACTGCTGCTTGTACTCCATATTAGTACAGATGCTGGACTAGTTAGGTTAAAGCTAGCATGGGTAGCTCTAAATGACATAGCAGCCACTTCTGTAGTATAAAGCATAGCCTCACTTCACAAGTTTTCAAACAAATTTTTTTCCAACATCCAGCTCTTTGAACCCCTACTACTACATCAGCTAGCAAGTACAGTGTAATTGGAATCAAGTATTTTTCTACTGCAACTTCAGCCATGTCTTGGGATCCATTTATAACACTGTTGAGCCCTGACTAATAAAAAACTTCCCTCGGTTCAATGAGCTAAATCCCAGTAGTCTTCCTCTGCCACAGCTGTGTTGATTCTATGATACTAATAAGAACAAAAGTCTTATTTTTGTCCCTAAAGTGCGTGTGATGGAACTGACGTAGAATACATACAAATCATATGTAGGACCATGACATTTTGTACACAGCATTTTATTATAGTGCAATTGTACTTCAGTACGTACAAGACCTGCTACATTCTAGCCATGCTCAGCTTTTCTGTGCTTCCCCAAATTAGTAATTTCACCCCTAAATATCTTCTTTTTTTCTAGATGACAAAGCAGTAAATATTACACAAGGCATCTCTAAACTGAACTTGGAAGACCCCACAAGAATCTGCAACTTGGAAAAAAAAACAGAGGTTTGAGATACTCTCCTGACTGTAGTTGCCTGAACTTGCAAAGTCCTTACACTCAACTTAATGGCATTTCCCTGGCTGTCTTTGTGTCATGTGATAACTTTTGAACAGAGCTCCTGATTAATTCTAACATTTAGGGGAATATTAGACATCCGTGGCCAGGATCCTAGTGATAGGGGAGAAATGGAAGAGGAAGATGCATAGAACTCTTTACCATCTCTTTAACATAAACTTTGCTTTGAGCACCTCTGCAGTTGTCTCAAGATCAACCAGTTTGTCACCCATTTAATACCTTCTCACATAATGGTATTCCTGCTCATCTTCCCAATAGCATTTGACAGGGGAATGCATCCACTTTCTGAATGATTTTATTTATCTGGGTTATAATAATGTTGGATGGAAGACAGAAAGGGGAAGAAAGACGTTCCACAGTCCCTGGCAGAGAAGTAAAGGGATGCACAGAGGAAGTATAATAATCCAGGTGTGTTCCTATAGTGCCAAGATATTGGGATGTCCCTCAGCTCCATACTTCTCTCAGTATTCTTCTGCTTGTTCACTAAGAGCGCACTAAGATTTGTCCTGAGATAACTTGTTACACAAATCAACCTGTGTTCCATTTGCCCCAGTCCAGGCCTTGCAGCTGTAGTATAAGTGTGCCAATTTATGGGAAATTCCCTTTGGTTTGTATAAAATTATAGGATCCCTCATTTTGGCAAAGAGGGAAGCCTGCAATTATCAATTGCTCTGCATATCACCTTTACCATAGGCAATCAGTAAGGTAAATAAAATAAGCAAAATATTTATTATACAAGTAAGAATAAAAGTGATGACAGGAACTATGCAATTTAAGATGAATCATATAAACAAACCTAACTGAGTTAGATAAATAGAATGCAAGAAAATTATCATAAACATGAAAGAAAGCTCTCGCTTTGCGTTTCTTACCAGAACACATTACTAGTCTCTGATTAATGATCTGTCTTGCTGTCTTCTGTCAGTTTCCTGCAAACTACAGGTTATTCCAGAATCTGATGAAGTGCTTCAGGTCACAAAACCTTCTACTCTATGTGCATCTTGTTTAGTTAGTCTTTAAGGTATATGTCTACCCTGCTTAATCCCAATTTCTGCCAGCTGGGGGACTAAATTACCCAAAGACCAGGGTTCTCTAGACAACCTCTCCTCTCCAGAGGGATTTCCTATATACTTTACTTCAATTTCAGACAGGTCCTGGAATGGAAGGGTGGTGCAGCTTGTTGGGAAAATGAACTAAACCTACAGGAGCTATGAAGCATGTTTTCTTCCTGGTCAATAACCGGAAGAATTCACTTTTCAGTGTGGAAGGACTGGGCTGTTCTCAGTTGTTTGGTACCTTCATGGAAACCATTTGCAAGTTCTCTTGCTCCTTAGACCACTTGATCAACATGGAGTTTCCCTCCTGTCCTCTTACGGGAGCAACTGTTGCTGCTGTTTTGGCTTCTAGAAGTTGTTATACCAAAGCTACATGTGCATCACAACTATATCAAGTGTCTGTGCTGCTCTAGGAATAGTGCAGCTTTTAGCAGTTGAAAGAACTCAGTGCTCTTCTTGCTCAAATGAGTGTAAACTTAGCATCACTGTCAACTTGTTTTCTGTCTCTTTATATGTAGAAGCTGATGATGACCTATAATATGGATGGACTACATAGAGGATATTGCATCATTATTAATAATTCTGTTTTTTCTGGGACTCTGTCAGAGAGAAAAGGCTCTGGTAAAGATGCTGGTAAGTTACTTCTGTTAAATTTTCATTCAGGTTTTGCTGTACCCCTTTTAATTGTTCCACTGCTCCTCGCTGTTGTATTTGCTCTTGGTTTAATGACATAATGATAAGCAGAGAGAGATGGCCATGTTAGTCTGAAGTCAAGTAGAACACAGGGTAGATTTCCTGTCATCAGGTGCTTCAGCTCACAAATGCTTGTGCTATAAAAAATACTTTAGTTAGTCTCTGTGATACGAATCTATCCTGCTTTCTACTTGACTTCAAACTAACATGGCTAACTACATCTCTCTGCTTTTGCCTGTGCCTTGTGTAGTCTACTGTTTTCATAAAAGTCAAATAATGTGACTTGTGAGATCTGGCTACTCAACTCTACTTGTATTCTAAGTAGAAAAGTAAACAGGATCACTAAACAAAGATGAGTATACAGTGGTATCTTTAACTAGTGAAGCCAAATTGCATTTCCAAAAGAGCATTCATTTTAAAACTTGAGATTATATTTAGCTTATTAGAGGTCTACTGTCATTGTTAGATAACCTTCTTACAGCATTACTAGCCACTACTGCATTAAGTGTGACAGCTCCTTTGTATGCAGTTTGTTAATAGTTTGACCTCTTATTTGTAGAGGCATAATATATTTAGCTAGCCACAGACTACAAACATTTCAGCTGAAGCTGTGCTTCCACTTTTTTCAGGTAAGTTTAATATGCAGAGCTCTTTAGTTACAAACTACATATTTTGCTGTTCGTGTTCCAAAACCATGAAAACATATGCACCCAAATTGTGGCTGGAATTTGATCTTGTCTTATTTTTGTGTAAACACATTGACATCAATGCATCTATTCCTGATCTAACACTGGGACAAGAAAAATCAGAATTAGGCCCGATTAAAAAATAGAGAATAAAAAAAATACTCTAGCAAGAAATGGTATTCATAGCACACTAATTTAAAATTAATGCTTTCCTCTGACTTAGCTAAAAATTGCAGCTGAAAAGTGTCTCTCTCTGCTTTGTATTTTAATTTAAAATAGCGACAAAAAATCTGACCAAACAGATGAACAGGAATGGTCCTCAGTAAAGATTGCGTAGTTGTATTGAACTCTTGGTATACAATACAGGATGCTGGCATAAAATCTCGGTCACAATTGGAGAGCACAAGAATTTGAAAAAATAAAGCAAAAGCAGGGTTTTCTCTGTATTTATATCTAGCTCATTTCAGGGTCAAATCCTGGTCAAAGGCAAAACGACCACAATACAGTCTCTTCATACGTAATTCTATTTCTATGCTTTAAGCATGAAAAGAATGAATTACATTACTCTTGTGGGAAATTTTAAAAAATCAGTTTCATGTATGGGTTTTTAAACTTGTTTAATGCTTTTAACTATTTAATATATCATCTTGATGGAAAAAGGGAACAAATAAATCTGAAAGAATTTCACTTTATAGTGTTGTCAGTTGACCCTCACCATTATTTTCTATAAAATATATTGCAGACTCTCACTAATACACGTTTCATAATTCCCTCATAGAGGTAGTCTTCCCTACTTGTTAGGAAATACCAATAGCAGAGAAAGCATTAAACACTCAGGATTCTCTCCTATTGCAGTAGGTTCTGTAGTATATCCTGAGGTACATATTGAGAACTAAAATTAAACAATCTTTATCAGTAAACTGTCCTTATTTTCTTCGTGTTTGTCTGTGTTTTGTTCACTGAATCTCCTAATGTAACCAATTCAGAAAAATTCCATGATTTTTCCAATCGCTACAGGCAACTCCCACTTAGTGCTCTTAATTGGTTCCTGAAAAACCAAGTGTTAAACAAAACCAAAAGTATTTGATGACCCAAGATGGCAACCGCAAGGTTTTTTTAATGACCCAAGATGGCGACCATGAGTGTTATAACAAAACTTGCTGAGCCCTAAGTGAAATCAGGTATCAATTTGAAATGAGCATTATGGCAAAATAGTGCTAGGCAAAACCACGTTAAGCAGGGTTGCCTGTAAGATGAATTGGCAGTGTTCTACCAGGCAAGAAATCCAGTATTAAATTCTGCAAAGGTCACAAAGTGCCTATAAACAATACCATTTTTTATTTGTAAAATTGTACTATACACACACCCTACCAAACAACATGGAGGCCTCTGACCTTGCTTTCTAAAGCTCTGCTCTAAATACGTGAAGGATGTCTTGGACCTTATGATTGTAACTGTCTGGGGCTCTGATTATCTTATCAAATCTTTAGTATACTCTAGTGCATGGGTAGACTGCAGGAGAAGCCTGATGTGAAGCCTGTAACTCTTCAGCTTCGTTTGCATGGTAATTTTATATTATGGTTCCTTTTGCCCACCTTTTCTTTTTCTCTCCATCTCTCTTTAATGACAGAGGAACTAAAGCAAGTTTTTACATGGCTTGGCTTGGATGTGAAAATGTACAAGGATCAGACTTCAGAACAAATGGAAGCAGTCATGAAGGAATGGAAGCTCTCAAATGATCACAAGAGCAGGGACTGTTTTATTTGCTGCATTCTATCTCACGGAGAGTCAGGAGTAATCTATGGGACAGATGAGAGAAAAGTCCCGATCCGCACAATCACATCTTACTTCACAGCTAGCAAATGTCCACAACTGGCTGAAAAACCAAAACTGTTTTTTATCCAAGCCTGTCAGGGTAAACAGATCCAACGTCCTGTCTACCTTGAAGCAGATGCACAAAATCCTGACTTGCTTCCTGCACAACAGACAGTCTCCCCCTCTGAAAGCATTCCAGAAGAAGCCGATTTCCTCCTTGGCATGGCGACAGTTGATGGTTATGCCTCTTTCCGGCATATACAGCAGGGTTCTTGGTACATTCAAGCCCTCTGCAGTAAGTTGCAGCAATTGGTGCCAAGGTAATACTTCCATATTGTTGGAGGGTGATAATTTTTTGGTTACACAGATGCATGTTTGTTACTAAATAGGAGTGACTGAATTCTTACTCACCAAAGGCCATTCCTTCCCCCACAAACTTGTACTGATTAATTAAGCTGGTACAAATTTAATATTGGTCATTTTATTTAGTTTGCCCCTGTAAATTTACATAAATATTTCCAGGGTCAAGGCAAGAGAGATAGAATCTGAACCTAAACCAGACTGAGTTTGGTTTTCCCATAACTGAATGCCAGCCACTTCAGACTATTTGAACGGAGCCATCACCATCATGAGTGAGTTCACATAAGTATTTGGTTTATTATGGCATTTGAAAGAATGTTTACACCTTCCAAAGAACAGGCTAGGAACTGTATGTGCATATGTATATGCTTCATATCTAAAAAGATGTAGTTTAGACCCTTAGTGTGGCCTGGCCTTTGTGAATGTTAACATAACTGAGGTACAGAACTTGCTGGTACATGCCCAGCACATCACTCGCCTCACTTCACCTTCTGGGCTGTAGTACCTACATGCGTTGTGAGTTATGTTTCACTATGGCACTCCCACTTTCTTTGCTCCAAGCTCCAGGCATCAGTTAGGGTAGACATGCCCTGACAGTCTGTTGGTCCCACAAATGCAGCAGGAATGTATTAACTATTCTGTGTGTGATTTAGGTACAGATGATGTGGGGCATGAGCATGCTTCATGTTGTGTAAGAATGCAGTATTTCTTCTGTGTTTTTGGTTTTGTTTCTGTGGATCAGGCTTCATGACAGCACTCTGCTGACTGAATAACTAGAGATATTGTCTTCTCTCTGTTGGTAGGGGTGAAGATATCTTGTCCATTCTTACAGAAGTCAATGAATATGTGAGCAAATGTGCAGACAACTTTGGAAGAAAGAAGCAAATGCCCCAGCCAGCCTACACCTTGAGAAAAAAACTGATATTCCCAGTACCTAAAAATCCTCCCCCATCACAGCAGTAATAAAGTTTTCCTTTTCTTTTACAATCACATTTTGTCTTGGATATAATTAAGTCCAGTTCCTGGAAAAGTCTGACCTCATCAGCCTCGCAACTTGCCAACTCTCAAGGTGAGGTCTTCTGGAACATGCTAACATTTGGAGCTTCAGGAGGTGCAATGGCTGTAGCCCTGCTGCAGCTGCTCACAGTGGCTGTTTCCTGGAGTGGCACTGGGCTCTTGTTGGTATAAGGCTGGCATGGAGACTTTTGCAAGCATTTGTAGGTTTCTGGAAGAGCAGTGTGTGCATGACAGTTATTGTGGGCACAACAGATAATGATGACTTTCAGTATCCAAAATGGAGTGGTGTAAATTATCTATTTTAGTCCTATACTTTTTTTTTCTTCAGTACTTTAATAATCTGAAATTCTGCTAGTGAGCGGTGTTATTCTGTGTAGGAGTCTCCAAAACCAGACTGGACAAAACATCAGTAAATGTACTCCTTTACTCCTTGGGGGTGGGGTGGGGGTGAGAGAGCCTGTAATGTCAAGGGAACATGAGTCTTTTTCATCTCAAGTCTAAATGACACTGGATGTATCTACACCAGATAATACCTGTTGGACTAATTCTATTCTGCTTTAGCATGGCTAGCAAAAACCACGCTAATGGGCAATAATTAGTCCAGTGAGCATTAAGCATCACCAAAAAAGCACTCATTTGTGCTAATGCTCAGTAGCACCGATTACAATATATTAAGTTAGGACCTGTTATTATAGGCACTAAACTTAATGCATTATAATTATGGCGCATTAATGAACATGTAGACATGCCCACTGAGGAACAACTTGATTCTTTATTTAAAGCAGTTATTAATCCCAAAGTGCACTCTGGTTGCCATATATGTGGTACATGCTTAGTTTGGTATACATTGTGCCAAATCAAATCATTTAAAAAATGCAACATCTCCACTATTGCCTCCTGCATGAAGACAGCTCTTTGATTGTCATTTACCTTATTGCTGTGGTGAAGAAAATTTCATTATCAGATGGGACAATTAACAGTGTTGTGGATCTATCAAGGTGATTAGCTTTTATTTTTAAGTTTCCAAGGATTCTTTTTCCCACTATTTAGAAATGGTTCCACACATGTGAGTACACAGAAAATGGGCAGTACCTACATGACATTTATTTTTCAATTAATTAATGGGAGTCTGCAAAATCATCCATGTAGGATTGTCTCATGAAATCAGAATTGGAATTCAGGCTAATCTGTCATGCTGATGGACTACTTGAAAGTCTTTTTACTTTTTTTTTTTTGGTCTGGGAATGCTAGCGTGCTCATAGTGTAACCCAGCTGTAGATGGTAATGATTAATTTACATTTGATTACCTTTCTCACTCAAAGAATCCCAAAGTATTTTGCAGACAGCACTGGGGTAGGACTATCTTATCAGTGAGAGGCAGCCAAGTGTTGTTTACAGGGTATAACTGTATAACAATGGAGTAAGGGAAATTCTGATACAGGTGACTAAGGCAATCTCTTACTCCTACAAAATGGGCAGTAGTCTTTTTAATGTGTATGTTCAGCAAACAAGGCTTTTTTTAGATAGATGCCAACACAGGGCACTGTAGGGATTATCTCTTCTCTACCTCAAAGGCAGAAGTGCCAAATGGATGCTACTGGAATTTGAGCCTATAATTCTAGACATGCCTACTATTTTAAACTTCTTGTTCAGGTTGTTAGGTTATCACCCTCCAGCAAAATTATAATAAAGTTCTCTCGTTACAAATCTGTGGTATGTACTTTTAGTAGCACAGTTCTTTATAATCTAGAACATCATTGCCAAGAAAAATAATCTCCCCTGCAATGGTGAACGAAACCCTCGTTTAGTTTCTGCTTATGGTGAGGTAATTGCAAGCACTCAAATCAATTACAGCTCATTTGGAAATGAGTTATTTTGCAAATCCCTCTGTTTCTTTGTTATACTCACAGCAGAATTGCCTCCTATCCATAAGTGGTTTGCATTAATTTGCCCTTCGTTTCTGGCTCAGTATTTGAGTTTTTAATATATTGTTGGGTTATGTACTGTTGGGTTTTTTTGTTTTGTTTTGTTTTTTTTAAAGCCTCACAGGTTTTGAGTCCTAAAATGAAACCTTATCAGCACATCCTCATATGCATGGGATTGCACTTGCTGGGGCACAAATAGCAGCGGCACAAATTTGTGCCACTGCTTTTTGCCACCATGCATGCCCCTGCATGTGGGGTTTGCTGTGGGGCAAAATGTCCCGCTTCAAAGAAACTGCTGTTTCCCCATTCCTCTTAGCTCCTGGTATGCTGCAGAAGCTGGGGGACACCTAAAGCAGTGGAGATGTTCTGCCTGGCAGGACCCAGCCTCCAGTTGCTCCAATGTACATTCCTAGAATGTGCATCACGCTGCTTTTTTTGCAGCAGCAGCAGGTTCTTTTGATACTGGGAGTTCCTAGTATCAAATTTTGGCACTACACTGCAAATTTGCAGCACAGCAAATAGTTGCATGTGTGCTGCATGCAGTTTGCATGCCTCAAACAGTTTTGAGGAACTGCAGATCACATGTATACACTCGTCTGGATGTGCCTTATCTGTCCAAGTTTAAACTCCAGGCTAGGAACTCTCTTGGTAAAGGTGGTTTGTAACCAGAATCCATTGTGCCAATTGTACTGTGACCACAACATGCTGTTTTGTTATACATGTTTATTTGGAGGGTGGGGGGTAGATTTTCTCAGTTGCTCTATTCTGCTATTTTTGCTAGCCAAATGACATCAGCCTGTGTGCTAAGCTATGGTCTTTTTTTTACAGCTGGCCAGTCTTATGGACTTCCATAGCCAGCGTCAGCTTGGCTCAGAGTGTCTTAGCTGCTATAATTAGGGGGTGGTGGTGGTGGCTCCTACCGCTGCACACACCCCAAAGGGGCATGGGAGGCACGTGCCCCAAGATCTGCACGGGGGCGGGATGGGCTGTGGCTGCAGGCTGTTCCTGGCAGGGGCTTGGGCTGCACTGCACTCAGGGCTGGCGATGGCAGTGCTGAGGGGAGGGGTTGGGGGGGCTACAGAGAAACTTGGGATGGCTGCTTCCCCACCTAGCCTTCTTCTCAGTACCGTCGCTGCCCGTCCCAAGTGCAGCCTGGCCCAGTCCTCCCTGCCTGGAGGAACCCATGGGCATGTCTACATAAGCACATTAACATACAGTAGACTAATTTACTGCTCAGTAAAGTGTTGCTGTACATGTGCACAGCAATTGGGTTAGCGTAAACTAATTTGCAGCAACATTGGATAGACCCATCAGATAGATACTATCTGATGGTGGAGTAAATTACTGAACTTCTGGGGCCCTTTGGCCAATCAGAGGCCACCTGTCAATCTTCAGAGAGGGGCAGTACTTCCAGGGCCCCTCTGCCAATCTTCCCTGCCCCCCCATTCCACACACGTACGCACGCACGCGCGTGCTCCAGGACACCAGGGCTTCCTGCACTTTTTGGTTTGCAGCACCTTTCTTTCCTCCTGCTGCTCACCGCCATTTTTGCACTTTTCATGGTCCCTGCACTGGAATTTTTCATGGGGGATTTATCAAAGTAATTGTTTCTGTGAAAACTGTATATTGCAAATTTGATAGGTCCCTACTTATTGCCATCCCAAAGCTCTTGCATGACTCAGAAAATCTAAGACATTTTGCAAGGAAGATTCACTCTGGGCGTCCATCATCTGCAAACAGGAGGTCTCTCAGCACCAGTTCTTTCAACTAGGTTTTCGCTCTAAATCTTGCAATTTTGAACAAGCCTCCAGCTAGTGTGTTTCAAAGATAAATTCTTGAATGCATAAAGAAGCAGGAATGAAAATATGTTAAAAAGCACAGGGGCTAACGACACCTCAGTTTCACCCCGTTATTGATGTCGAAAGGATTTGATTCTTTGTTTTCATACACCACAGTAAATAAACTACAACTGGGCTTCCACACTCTGCTGAGTCTCCTTCATTTTCTCTCTTTTTAGTACATCTGTGTAACTGGAAATCAAGTGTAGGGCTATGCACTGGACATCACGGCATTAATGAAGATCTGAAAAAAGAAGGCAGAGGAAGGCGGCGGCCCAGGAATGAAGTGATCTGGAGAGTGAACTGCTCTCATTCATACAGATGACATTTCCTGCTGTGGAGACATTTATACTGTTTATACTGTTGCTCTTTTGGTAGACCACAAGAGAACATGAGTCATTAGGGCTATTAATCTCATACTTTTTAAGCACTTTGAGTGGGAGGGGGTGCTATTTTTCCATATGAAATTTCACATCTGTTATTTATGCTTTTAGCTCCCTGGAGGAACATGTTTTAAAATTAAAAATACAGATACATTAAAGGCAACCAAAATTATGTTAATCATAGTATTGTAATGTACTTGTACTTTCCTGATGTCTGGTCTTGGTCAGCACAGATCTTCAACCATGTAACTTTTTTTTGTCTGGAAAATTTCTTCATTATAGTGCCTGCTGTGCCTCTTTTACCAGTCTTTTTCTAAGATTTCTTTCCACTTCTGCAATATTTGATTAAGTGAACTGGTATGGGTGATGAGGGAATATAGAGATCAACTGCATTTGTCTTTGTGGTCACAGTTTCTTTTGGATTGTTTGCCTGTCACTTTACTTTCGGGTGTGAGTCTCATGACAATACACTAGGAGCAATAAGAACCTATCCCTTTCCTGTAACTTCATGGGAAGAAGAAACAGAACCAGCTCCAGACACATTTCAGCTATCAGTCTGCCTGGGTAAGTGGAATAAGTACCCTTGAAAGTTAGCATGTAGTGAAGGAGGTCCTGCAGGCATGTAATGAAGGAAACTGTTTTGTTTGTTTTTGTTGCTATATTAATATCCATCCAGTTTGATTTCATGTTCTTGTTTTGGATTATAAGCAAATGGCAGAAGACAGCAACAGAGTTGGTTTTGATTTTGCACACACCCAGTCCATGCTTTCATGCATGCACACTTATAGCTAGTATACTTTATTTGCTGTAGTCGAAATGTGTGTGCAATCCTTAAAATATAGAGAAATTTTGAAAGTGATTTGATTTCCTTTATTGGAAAAATTATTTTTCTGGTTGTAGGTTGCTTGTTACGTAAACTACAGATGCATGGGTACGTGAGAGGAGATTCTCAAGCCATATTCACAATTACCATCTACCATATGTTTTTCTCTTTTTTTAAGGAAGTAACTTTGATCAAATACCTGAAAGTATTGACTCATGCCTGAATGAATCACATGTATTTCTCTTCCTTAATGTTTGTATGAATCTGTACTAAGGTGCAAGGTCTAATCTATTTTTAAAAATCACTTTACGTATATTTAAAGAGAAATGAGTGTTGGAGACAGAATTTAAACTATATAGTCCATAGGACAGAAACTGTTTGGCTGATATTGTACTATTTACTTTAAAGTACTATTGTAGCCATTTATTTGATTGCTACTTATTACATAACATTTGTAATTGTATTAGTAAATACTATTTTAACTCAAACCCCTGTAGTATAACCTAGAATGGACCTTAGGGCTCATAACAAAAGGTTTGTGTATTTCCTGGATTAGCATTTACAAGTATTGTGTACCAGTAATTCAAGTGAAATGGCAGTCTGTAATCTTGGGTTAACACAGGACTATAAACCCCAGTGTAGACAAAGTTTGCTGTATTTGAACAGGGCGAGGTAGATGGGGGATCCCATCCATGCAAATATCAATGATATAATTTCATAGTTTCATAGTTTCTAGGGTCGGAAGGGACCTGAGCAGATCATCTAGTCCGACCCCCTGCCATGGCAGGAAAGAGTACTGGGGTAAAACGGCCCCAGCAATGTGTTCATCTAACCTCCTCTTAAAAACCCCCAGGGTAGGAGCCTGCACCACTTCTCTTGGAAGTTGGTTCCAGACCCTAGCCGCCCTGACCATAAAGTAGCACCTCCTGATATCTAACCTAAACCTACCCTCTGCCAACTTGTGACCGTTATTCCTGGTCACTCCTGGCGGTGCTCGGGGGAACAGTGACTCCCCCAATGCCTGCTGATCCCCCCTGACTAGTTTATAACAGGCCACGAGATCTCCCCTCAGCCTTCTCCTTTGGAGGCTGAACAGGTTCAGGTCCTGTAGCCTCTCCTCATAGGGCCTGCCCTGCTGTCCCCTGATCATGCGAGTGGCCCTCCTCTGGACCCTCTCCATGCTGTCGACATCCCTCTTGAAGTGCGGCACCCAGAGCTGGATGCGGTACTCCAGCTGTGGCCTGACCAGTGCCGCATAGAGGGGGAGGATCACCTCCTTGGACCTGCTCGAGATGCATCTGTGGATGCATGACAAGGTGTGGTTGGCCTTCCTGACTGCATCCCCACACTGCCGGCCCATGTTCATCTTGGAGTCAATGATGACTCCAAGATCCTTTTCTGCCTCCGTGCTGACAAGAGGGGAGGTCCCTAACCTGTAGGTATGGTGCCGGTTGATATGGGTCAACAGATTCCTTGGTAGCCTGAGAGTTAGGGTTTCTTACAGGATGATGGTCTGTTCCCATGCAAGGCTGCCCCACTAAATGTTCCATGAGCATTTTTGATAAACAATGTTGCCCAAAACAAAGAAAAAGAGTATAAAGACTTTTTCATCATCTATAGCATTTCAGCCATGAATAAGTTCTGGCTCCCAAATACTGTTCCTCTGCTCTGGAGTTGATGGAGCAGAGCACTAGCTAGTATTTCCAGCATCCAGGAGGCAGAAAAGTAGTATGCTAGTGGTCCTATATTATGAACAGAGGATTTTTTCAACATTGTGCTCTTATTTCTAAATTCAAAGATTCTTTCCAAACTCAGGACTTAGCCCCTCCTAACTGGGCACATCTACATAAGCCGCTAATGTACAGTGGTTACTGTGCATTTATTTAGTACTTGCATAATCAAACACTAAATAAATGCACAGTAACTGGGGTTACTGCACAGTAACACCGGTGAATGTTTTAGCCAGCGCTAAGCGTATTAGCACACTTAGTGCTGTGACACACTAGTGCAAGTACTACTTGGCTACTGCTCAGTCAGTGTCTTGTGTAGACATACCCACTGTATCCCAGAACTGAGATTTTCAAAGCTGCCTTTGAAGATTAGGCACCCAGTGAAATGGAAGTTAGGTTTGAAGGCCCTAGTCAAACTTTGAAAATTGCTCTTACAATCTGTATCTGGTCTAAAAATTACAAATATGCAAATAACTGTAATTAGCTTAGACACAGCTTGTAAATGAGCTGTAGTCAGCCAGTGCTACAGACCACAAGCATAAAGTGGAATAATACTTTTCCCCTGTAATCAGTCAATAGTGCTCTGGTTACAGCTGAATGCAGGAGTTTGTGAGAGGCAAGGATTTTTTGGGGATAGAGTTAGACAAGCTTTTGAATACCAACCTATTTTTCATCAGGTAATGGGAATTTAAGGAAGCTTTCTTCACACAGGGCCTTACATCTGTGGCAACGCAGTATCTATTGATCTCACTTACTGCATGGAGACTGTAGACATTGGTGGTGGAGGGAGTGGGGCAGGATGGTGTTATGTAGAGCTTGTTTCTGTACAGGACCTAATCTTCATAAAAAGGAATTTTGTTGAGCTTCCAAAAGACAGATGGGCAACCTATGGGGAAAGGAAAAAAAGGAGACCCTTGCAGAGAGCCAGGATGATTCAGCTTCGCACTTAGCCACAGACACCATTCCACAGAGCACAAGAGGGGCTTGTCTCCTTGACATTCTCTCTTAACTTTGTGCTTAGCACAAAGTTACTCTTGTTCATTGGTGTTTGTGAATTGACAGGACCAAACATCAAAGTTAAAGCTACAGAACATCAGCTCTGCATTTTGATATATGTATCCATTTATTTTGGATGTGGTTCTTTTGTAACTGTATTGAACTGACTCATCAGTTACTGTGTTCCACCAGTAGCTCACTTTGTTTAGATCTGATTCCTGGCCTCTTGGTCAAAAAAAAGTGAGTGAAGATGTACACAAGCTTCTCTTCTCCTTCACTGAGGATCTGAACTCAGAGAACGTAGAGGCTCTTAAGTTTTTGAGCCTGGAGTACATCCCAATGAAAAAGCAAGAAAGCATCCAGGATTCCAAGGATTTCTTCTGAAAGCTGCAGGAGAAAGGCATGATAGCAGAGGATGATCCGTCCTTCATAAAGGAGCTGCTGTTCAGAATAAACTGCACAGACCTCCTGATTGATAAACTAAGATTCAGTAGAGAAGAGATGGAGCAAGAGCTTAAAATCCCAGGCAAGGCAAAGATTTCAACATACAGGTAAGTAATATAATAGCAAGAACTCTTTTGCACTTCTTGGGCTTACAAGGTCCATATAAGGATGTTCCATTATATGCATATTTATTCTGGTTTTCTACATACAACAATTCTCATGTGTCCTAATCCAGGGACAATTTTACACTTTACAGCAGGGGCAGGCAATTATTTTGGGTGGAGTGCCGTTTCTCGAGTTTTAGCAAGCTGTCGCAGGCTGCATGGGTAGCCCCACCCCCCTGGTCACCATCTTAGGACTGGAAGTCCCACCCCCTAACCCCTGACCTTTTCCACTGGAAGCCCCTCTTTTGACCCTGGAAATACTCCTCTCAGCAGGGGGGCAACCCCCAACCTTTGCCATCTCAGAACCAGAAAAACACCAAATTGTATTCTAAAAATCAAACACCTACAACATTAATTTAATTTTAAAAATATTTTTCTCCTGATTTACATGTCTTTGTGTAGTGTACATAGAGGTGATTGTACAGTAGCTTAAAATGAAGCCTTTCTCTTGTATATTGTGGGGGTATGAGGGGATAGGTATAGATTTGTGGGGGGCTGTGGGGATGTGGGTACGTGGGGAAGGGTGTGGGGATGGAAGGTGGATAGGTGTGTGGGGTGTGGGGATGAGGTGAAGGAGCATGTGGGTGTGTATGGATATGTGGGGTGTGGGGGGATGTGTGTGAGGGAGGGTGGGTGGGCTGTGTCAGGGGGTGTGGGTGTAGGGGTCTGCAAGTATGGCAGTGCAAGTATATGGTGGGTGTGCTTGTGGGACTCATTCTATGAACACACATACACTCTCTCTCTCCTTCCCTAATTTTGTGTGTGTGTGTGTGTGTGTGCGCGCGTGCATGCACACGGACACACACACACACACACTCTGTGCTTTGCTTACTACATACACACTGTGTGCTTCACATGGGTACACACACATACCCATCGTCTCTCTCTCTGTCTCCCCTTCCCTCATTACATAGACACACACACACCCCTCCTGCTTCTGGCTCCGGGGTACCGGTGTAGCCCCATGCTCCCGTGGTCCAGCAATGCAGCCGGGGCCCATGTGGTGGTGGAGCAGCTGCATGCAGGGAAAGCAGCTGCAGGCAGAGGCTTGGGGAGGGTGTGGAGCAGGGTGGGGCTGCCCTTTCTCCTGACTCCTGCCAGCTTCCCCTGGGTCCTACAGTCTCTATCCCCTGTCATTTTTTACAGGCAGCCAGGAGCAGATAAATAAATATTAATTTTCTAAACTTCTTAGGTGCCCTGTGAGCTGGATAAAATGATCTGGCAAGCTGAATCCAGCCAATGGGCTGTATTTTGCCTGCCCCTGCTTTACAGTCTGACTTTCCATGCCCTTACATTTTTAAGGACAGGTATTTAGATTTTTACCCTAAGGCTGTTGATGGGGTCCTTGGTACTTTTAAAGCTGACATGATGCTATTTTGTAGATAGCTAGTCTCTGAGAATGTCTTCCTCTAATAGATTATCTCCTGCATCAGGATACAAGAGGCAAAGATTTCTTAATATATTTTTTATTGGACCAACTATGTAGTCGGGATAAAGTTAGACAAGCTTTCTAATGCAAGACATTCTTCCTCAGGTCTCTAATCACAGGAAGTCAAGCACAACATAATGAAAAGCAGCAGGGGCTGAAAGAAATTCTCAGGGGTAGCAAGCATAATTAGCAGAAAAAAGAAGCTGATTACTAGGAAATCAAGGCCTATCAAAAGGGAAGAGGGTCATATGCATATTTCTTGATGGAAAGAATTCAGGAGTTAGATAAAATGCAATGCCATAAATTCAATATCAGTGTTTAGCCCTTGGTTCTTAGGGTGCTGACAGACATGCAGCTCCCTGCTGTAACTCGTGGCATTTTATAAGAAGTGCCATGAATTACAGCGACCCCCATCCCTGACGCAACAGACATTCACAGTTGCATCAAGAGGGGGAGAATCGAACTCAACTTTGGAGCCAATCCAGGAGGAGCTGCTGTATGTCTGTAGCCTCTTTCCCCTAGCCTTGCCCCACCCCACCCTCTCAGCTCCAGTACTATCTGTAGGATGAGAGGAAGAGAAAGAAGAGGGACAGAGCTGCAGGCTGGAGTTTACTCAGACTTCACTGGAGGCTAGGTCAGATAGATTGAAGCCCCCTGCCTCATGGGGGCTCCAATCTACTTGCCCTGCCCCCTCCCAGCACAGGTTGGGCAAACCCCAGCCTGCAGCTGCCTCTCCTTCCCTTCTCCCCATCCCATTCTGCAGACAGCACCAGGTATGAGGCTGGGCTGCATCAGCCGAGTCCTGCTTGGGTACAGGGACTGACAGAAGTTAATGTAGCCACTCTGCTTTGGAGTGACTTCTCCTGAACCCTCACTATATGAGGGTTCACTTGTTGCATGATCGAGTACTTTTAAAGCATTCTGGAGCTATGCACTTCTGTCAGGGCATGGCTATAGAACACTTTCAAGGGGGCAATCATGACTAAAGGCAGTGACAAGAGACATTTTGTGTCCAGCCAGCTTATGAATTTTTGTTCCCAAGCCTTTTAAAGGTGTTTGATAGATTTCCCTGGAGCATGAGGATAGTAAGGTCAGAGCAGAAGGGGTTGTTCTGTGAGAAATATGCTCCTAGTGGTGTATGTGTCTCTTCCCTTTATTTATTTATTTTTTGGTGAGAGTTCATTCTGGTGTGTTGATCCTGTTTAGCTTCACCCACATAGTTGCCATGGGAGCACTTAATCCATTGGATCAGGTATATCATATTTTAGGAAAGAGGTGTACAGAAACAATGGATTCTGATTTTTTTTTATGGGGGTATTGATTATGGCAGTGGAGATGTGCTGACGTGTTAAGCATTTCTTGTCAAGGCACAGCTCTGTTCCATTTACTGTCCATTTGGCAGTAGAGGAGAGTTTGCTTCTGATGATGAGTTGGGCAAGGTTAGAGAGCTGTTTGAAAGCCAGGAGCCCTTGGAGGTGTTAGGAATATTTCTCTCAAGGTCTGATTGTTGTTGTGTGTAGGCTGTAGTTGTTTGGTGATTCTCCTGACTGGTTCCAGTGTGGAACAGTAGGTGATCATCAGGCGTGTGCAGTTTCAGGAGGCTTTTTTGGTACTGTAATAGGTTGTTGTGGGGTATCAGGATAGCTCTTTCAAATATACAGTCTATTGCTCTACTGGAGTGTTGTGTTGTATAAAGGCAGATTTTAGGCTCATCAGGTGGACATTATGAATATCCTCCTCCAAGCACATGTGGTGGTATCGGAGGGCCTAGCTGCAGATTACAGTTTTTTTGGTATAGTTGGGATGATTACCACAATTCATATCCAGGATAGCATCCTATAAAGCACTGTATACAGAAAACACACAAACCACCTAACCTAGATTTTTTTCAAGCTGAAGTGACCTTGCTTCACTCAGGACCAAGATCACTGGCTTGTCCTGGAAAGAAAGGCATCCTATACATGTGTTTGGGGGGGAAGGGGGATTAATTAAAGCAGTTCCTACACAACAACTCTAATTAAAATGGCTCACCAACACATGTAGTAAGCCCCTGTGCATTTCAAAACAGCTGTGGGACACTTTATCTACAGCTCATACAACAAAGTTTATATAAAGCTTCCCCATGGCCATTTTGAAATACACGGGGGCTTAATACATGTGACGGTGAGGCAGCACTGGAGTGTTCTAATTAAAACACAGAGCAATGCTCCAATGAGTTAAATTAGAAGGTGAACAAGCATATCTATAGGCACCCACTGCTACTAAGTGCTTCTGAGAGTATCTTTTGTTGCCTCAGCCTTAATTTACTGTCTGATGCTATTCTCAGAAGTGAACTGCCTTTTAAGGATGCTGCATGTAGCAGGGGATACTGCAGATCTTTTTGCTTTGGGCCAGCTGTCACAAACGCACAATATGTCGAGGTGCTTGTGGAATGTTATTTCTTTAATTTGTTTTACTGACATGGCATGTTTGATCTCTACATATAGGTAGCATCAAGCTGTATTTTGCTTTATCATCCTTAAGTTTATACACATTGTGGTATTTAATATAAGTGTATTTCTTATATGATATAGTAGAACCAGGATTGCATAACATGATAATAAGTTTTAGAGGTTACTTCTTAAATAATGGGTTTTATACCTCAGAGAAGATCAACATGTGAATGGCTGAAAAAAGTAAATCACTGAGGATTATATGGGCAAGGTTAATGGCCAATCATGAGACAGTCTTTTCCAGACAATGATGCATTTACATGTTACAAGGACATGAATGACACCTGGCTATTCAGGAAAGGATATTTCTCACAGTTAAGTGAGAAATGGTATCCTAAGGATATGTCTGAAAGGATGCATGTATTTTCCTGGTCATAATTAGATCAGGAAATACTTCTGGTCTAGTAAATAAAACACACCCTTTAGGAGACAGTCAATTATATGCATAGTATGGATCCCACCCCCCCCAAGAACCCAATGCATAATACATGTAAATAGCCAAATAAGAAACCATACTTAAGCCATGCCATAACAGCAAGTGTTTTTCTTTAGTTTCCCTGAGCATGAGGAATACCACAGCCAGCCAGCTGGGTATTCTAGCTACAGGAGAAGCGGCAGAGATCCTAACAGCAAGATCAGAGGCAGGAGCTGCAGTCTAACCTGCTGAGCTGAGTAGCAGCTGCACTTTTAGGCATGGGCAGATCTAGGATTTTGAAAAGAGGGGTACAGATGATGTGGTACATCATCACATAACACAATGCATATTTTTATCAAGTTAAAAAAAACTACAAGCTTTACTAATAAGTTAGTGGCTTAGGGATATAGTATTCAGTTTAAGATCAGAACAAAAGCATATTTAAAATTTACTATGTCATATATTATGTATAAAAAACAACAAACTGTGCAAAAAATCATAAAAATGTTGTTTCAGTAGTCCTGTAGTCATTAGAATTAAATAGGCATCTCTTTCTCAGATTTATAAAACAAAATCCAGCCTTCTTGAGCATCTCAAAAGTGCATCCAGTGCTGCACTGAAAGCTATTTCCACACCCGAGTTAATGTTTTTAGCTAGAGTTAAAAACAGTCTGTAGTGCTGTGAAATAGGAGCTACATTAGCAGCAGCAGCAGCAAACAGACAGCAGAACTGCAGAAGAAAGGACAGCTTAATTAGTGGAACATTAGACCATTAAAAAGGGAAGAGGGTTGTTAACACCTTTTGGCAAGAGTTTAGAAGGAATCAAGCAGAGTAGAATGAGCTATGAAGTCAGTTGTCTCCATCACTGCTGCCTGAATAGAAATGCTGCTACCACAATAAAAGTCAGATTATTATTCTGATATTTCCTTTTGTTTGTTTATTCTCATCTCTTTTTCTGTATCTCAATGTTTGGCTACTGATTTAATATTTTTGCTCTAGCTGGATAAATATTTTATTATCTTTTATAAATTATAACATACTATTGTCAGTGATAAGTATGACTTCAGAGCATTTGACCATACAATCAGGCCTCTTCTCAGAAAGAGGAGAAGCTACAGTTTCTGAGTGCATGACCAGATAAGGGTGATATTTCTCTGCCTGGCAAAATCCCGTCTACAAAAGAGTTGGCAAAGCTTACATGAGGCAGGTAAAGCTGAGGTGCCATAGGTCAGGGAGGTGACCTTTGGAGCAGTTTAGTTTGTTCCTAGTGGTCAAGCAGCAGATGGCAGAGAGGGGTTTGGGGATGAAGGATATCCCTGAAGGTGTGGGAATGCTCCAGAAACATGGTTTCAAAGGTGCATTAGACAAAATCTGGGGTCACTGTGTCACACCAGCCCATCACACACTTGGGAGAGATACCTGTGCAGGGTAGAGCTGATGAGTCTTCCTTAATTTGGCTAATTAGTGATCATGTATTTTTCAATCTTTTCTGTTATTTTATTGCAAGGCTTCTACTTTATAAGTTTGCAGAAGAATTAACTGAAGATGATGTTGTTAAATGTAAAATTCCTGCTGCCGACCTGGATAGCAAAAAAACAAACTCCAGAACAGCACAGTAAGTGTACATGAACTTGACATTTCTGTATGTAATAATCCCAGTCTTTTTCTTTTTCAGAGAAGGAGGGGTTCAGAGGGAATGGAAAAATAAGCATGTAGCCGTGAGCTGGACTCCATTCCAGAAGGGACACATCCTTCTCTGTCTTCTGTTCTTAATCATCTTTGGTCTCATTTTCCCCATTCTGTGCATGTCTCCTTGTGCTTGTCCTCTTATTTCTACTTCCCTCTTTTCCTCCTACAAGATTCAACCATTTTTAGAATATTATTTTTTTGAAGTGTGCCCAAAAGACTATGGTATAGTCTAGAGGAAAAACCACAGAGTTCACGTGGTCCTTAGTTCTAATCTTCATTCTTCTGAAGTTCTAGAGTGTTATCCTGGGCAAGTCATTTCAGTTTCTGTCCTTTCCTTTAAGTAAGGAACAATAATTACCTTGGGGTCCTGTGTTTGTACAGCATGTGGAAGATGCCAAGCACTATTAACAAGCACTCTTCCTGATGCCTCTGTCCTTCCTGCATTAAAGCCCTTCCTTAAAGTCTTACTTGTGGCCTGACACCTCTGGGAAAACTGGCAGATTTTCTTACAGGTATAACAAGTAATTAGAAACAATTGTGTTTTATTTATTTGAAGAAGTGAAATGTTTGGTCTGAATTTAAAAAAAGTACAATAGTGAACTAAATGTAATTTAAGGTGGATTTTTAAATCCATCTGTGCAAACCTGAAATGTAAATGTACTAGAGAGAGGTAGACCACACTGATATTACTTTAACTTAATTTGGTAAATTATGGGGTTAAGCTACACTGTCTTATGTGCATGCCCATTAGTAGTTTGTATGCGTTTACCACATCTATAAAATGAACAGCCTTGTGTTGGCTTCATTGGGAAAGGCAGCCAAGTCTCATCTTGACTTTAATTCTCCCCTGAACCTGTCCATAGTGCCAATCTGCACAGGAAACTTGCCTTCCTTTCTGTTTGAAAAATGGCTAATACACTGTGAGTATTACCTAAAACCAATACTGAATAAATGCAACATACTGTATATTTTTTAAAATAAAAGTATTGAAGATCTTCATTGAAATGGAAAAAAATTGGGATAATTAATGATGGTGATTTGAAGGTGCTGAAGGACATTTTACAAATACTTAGATGTGATCTGGTAAAAAATATTAATGCCTATGAAGAAATAAGACGTACAGCACAGCAATTCAGTATCTGCCCGTTTGGTCTCGAACATCCGGTCATGCACTGCGCAGACCCAGATGTTCGAGGGTGTTCATCTATCCGTCCCTGTTGTCCTGCCGAGGTAGATGTCTCTCTCCCAAGTAGTCTTCTCCCCAGTCTCACCTGCCATGACTTTGGATCTCGTTCTAGTGGTGGGGTGACCGACTGTCAGGGTCCTCTGGATGATGGGACAACTGTACGGAGGTCTTCTGCAAGGCTCAACCTCCCCTCTACCTTGATGGGTTCACGATGTCCTTCAGCCGGCTTCCCTGACTGTTGGGGCTCTGGATGCTCGCGGGGATGGTTTGATCAGCCTGCTGGGCCTGGCTCTGCCTCCACCCACAGCACCTAACCCCTGCCTTGCCTCCCTCTGGCCACCTACAGTCACAGTCTGCCTACCAACACCAGGCTTTAGATGCCCGAGATCCCTAGTTGGCTATAAACTGGGTCCGGGCTAGACTGCAGGCTATAGCACTCTCCTCCTCCTCACTCCTCACCTCCCCTGCGGGCTCACTGGGCCCGCGGAGGCCCTTCTCGGTATACCTCCCCTCCCCCCTCGTTGGGGAGTCTCTACGCCACTGGGGCCCGGCTTCTGGAGGCCCCGGCACTGTTTATGCCCTTCATCCCCCACCTGGGGTGTCTGTTTGAGCCCTCCGGAGCCCCCAGTGATCCCACCTGGTCTGGCGTCTTGGCGGCTGCTGCTCCCTCCAGCTCCTCGGTAGTAGCCCTCAGCATCACGCTCCTTCCGGTCTTCAGAGCCGGGTCCTTGATCGGCGCGGGGGGCCACAGCTTCCTCGCTCCTTGTGCTGCCACCAGCAGCGCTATTCCCGCGGCATCCACGCGTATTGGGCAGACCCCTTTACCCCTCGTAGGAGTTCCGGTCCCTGCAGATTCCCCCGTTTCCTCGCTAGCGGCTCCTTTTATACCCGCCGCCCGGCTCCTGCCGCCGGCGTTACCCGCCGTCCACAGCTGTATACAGACGCAGCTAACGAGCCGCTTGGGTCCCGCCTCCGGGTCTTCCCCCCGTCCCTCCCCGTGACACAGTAGACTGAGAACCTAGAATCAAAGGAGCTGGAGACAGGAAAGATGTATTAGATAAATTCTACCCCTCAAAAACTAGTGGAAGGCTGTTTTTGACCAATCTAGGTTTAAATATCTTTAAGAAAGAGGCCCTATAAGATGGAGAATAATCCTCAGGGCTATTGTGTGATACTGAACAACTACAATTTTAAAGATCCTAATAATACCTGGAGTGGTGCAGACAAAGATTCTGGTAAATATTTTGTTTGCCAAACTACTGGGGAAGCTTTCTGAGTTGCCCTTTGTCTAAGGGAATGATTTAATTCTGTCTCTTATGGAGAATGGTTGAGCGATGGTATCATCTCTCTTGCTTTCACAAGCCTCAACTCACTTATTCCCTTCCATTGTTGGTGTGACATGTATGTTGGCCATTACAGAAATGGGCATCCCACTGTATGCCTCCAGTGTATGTATGTCTTCGGTGTAAAATCAAGCGGAGCCAAGATGAATGGAGTTATCATTGTGATGCAGCCAGGCAAAGCAACTCTCCTTATTGCCCAAGGCTGACTTTGCCTTGCTACTGCATTATAAAGGCTACAGGGGCTTTTTACCTCTAGGATATTACAGTAAGATGGCTAACTCATGTTTTTTACAGAGAAATAGCTGACTCATCTTTAGTATTTCCCCCCCCACTAGTCTACCAATCTCTCAATATTTGTTTTCATTTTCTTGGACAAAAGATGTTAAAATGTGCCTTAAGGAAAGAAAATTTATCTATTCCAGGAAGAAGCTATTATTTACAAAAGGTAGATTTACTGCTCCCTCTTGCTACCTTACCTTGCCACTTGCTGATGTCCCTTTTCTATGGCAATCCTAAAAAGATGACTAACAGAGAGCTATTTTTAAAGTTCCTGAGTTCCCAACTTTCAATTAATTTAATTTATAGTCAGCAACTGGAGGATGTATTTAGTCCACCCTGTATGTTAAAAAGGATACTGATCAGGGCAGGCAGCTGCACTTTATTGCAGCAAAGCTCCAGAGAGAGTGACTTTGTTACCTTTAT
Source organism: Crocodylus siamensis (assembly GCF_052110815.1). NCBI lineage: Eukaryota > Metazoa > Chordata > Crocodylia > Crocodylidae > Crocodylus > Crocodylus siamensis. The sequence goes on along the minus strand of NC_143398.1, from coordinate 182,834,271 downwards.
CATTTGCCTTTGAGCCCTTCTTCCTGCAACAACTCCATATATAGCTGAATACACATCCTGCCTTCCTAATAGTGTTTCACAGAAGTGCACAACTCTGGATTTTCACTCTAATGCCTAATACATTTTTTTGTTTCCTAGTTGCCCTCTTTTAAAATTAAGTTAAAAGCTACTTGAGCTGTCTCTATAGGTACTTGCTGTTGTGAAGAAGCCAAATTCTGCCACCCTTGATCCATGTGGAGTTGTTAATTTCCACAGGACAGCTCATATAAGGTCTGTTCCATGTAAGGAGGATAGGATCTAGTCCCAAATATGTATAACTTTATCATCTTATTTTACTAGGAACTTTTCATATGAAGCTTAAATCCCACCTGCAATGTGAAATTGATTAAATAAAATCTTAGCTCTGTTACAATATTTTCTCATGTACAACATGCACCTTTGCCCAAAAAAGTCAGTCCCTCAAAAGAAGGGTGGAAGTATTAAGCACAAAAGTTGGTTTTCTGGTTAGGATAGAAGTGCCCTGCTTTGATTCCTGCTTCACAATGCAGGAGGTGTGGCACTATTTTTCAGGCAGCTGAGGTGGTCAGTTGTTCTTCACTCCAGCGTTCTAACAATTGTCTCTCCTTTTTAATGCTTTTTATGTTCTATTAATCAAACTGACCCTTTTAAGGGAAATTTTGCTGTCTGTTTGTCATGGGCAACTGGTGCCTCCTGAGTCTGGGGTGCCACTGTCAGTAGCGGGGCTGGAGCTGGTGAGTTCCTGCAGGCACCACCATTGGCATCAGCGGCAGCCCTGCCGGGGGTGGGGCATGTGCTCCCTCTGAGCCTCCCCTACACAGTGCCTATGCTGTTAATTGTTTCTGGTCTTTCGTCCTCTATTTCATAGCCTTGGAGACTCTTTAGATCAGGGATTGTCAACTGGGGGTATATGTACCCCGAGGGGTACTTGGAAAGGGGCTAGGGGTATGTGCAGGCAGGTGGGGATGGAGTGCCACCATGCACCACCCTGTACTGCTGCCTCCCAGGAGCAGAGCTGGGGCTGTCGGGGGTGAGGGCAGCAGTTCTGCTCTGTGGGCTGCACAAAGGTGCCACCCAGCTGGCTGGATGCGGAGGTGGGGAACTCACACACAGCCACCGCTGCCAACATCCACTACCCCATGCCACTGCTGCTGCATGCAAGTCCCCTACCTCCTGCTCCTGGTCCAGCTGCTGCTACCTCCCTCCACCCCACTCCACCAGAAGTGTACCTAGAAGGGGGTACACTCCTTAAAAAAGGTTGAAAACCCCTGCTTTAGATTTTAGATCTACACATAGAGACCAGTCTTCAGCAACAGCTAGGGGTTCAGCTTTAGTTAAACAGTAAAAAGAGAGTGAGTAAGTTAAAGATTAGGCACTGTTACTGCTCTATACAGCCATAACTCTGAAAAAATATTTTTTCTTCATTTTTGCTTTTCAAAAACAAGGTGCGTGTTTTATTCTGGGGTAAGTTATATGAGATGAAATACAGTATTTTGCAATAAGTAATAAGTAAGATCGGGTCACAAAATGCTTAGACTCAGGAGTCGAGGTACATGTCATCTACCTAGACTTTAAGAAGGCCTTTGATACAGTATCTAATTCTGTTCTCATAAATAAACTGACAGGCTGTGATGCAGATGATTACGTGGTCAGGTGGGTGGCAAATTGGCTTAGGGGTTGCACCCAGAGAGTGGTGGTGGACGGTCGATATTGACCTGGAAAGATGTGGGCAGTGGAGTCCCGCAAGGCTCAGTCCTTGAACCGGTGCTGTTCAGTGTCTTCATCAGTGACTTGGACAAGGCCGTGGAGAGCATCCTGTCCAAGTTCGCAGATGATACCAAATTATGGGGCAAAGTTAAAACACCAGAGGGTAGGAAATGGATCCAGGCGGATCTGGACAGTTTGGAAAAATGGGCAGAACAAAATAGGCTGCAGTTCAACAATGACAAGTGCGAAGTGGTGCAGCTGGGCAAAAAGAACCACCAACACACTTACAGGCTGGAGGATGACCCTCTCAGCAGTGCAGGAGCGGAAAGGGATCTTGGAATCATAGTTGACTCCAAGATGAACATGAGTCATCAGTGTGATGAAGGGATCAAGAAGGCTAAGCACACTTTATCATGCATTAGCAGATGCATGATAAACAGTTCTAGGGAGGTGATGGTTCCCCTCTGTGCGGCACTGGTCAGGCCGCAGCTGGAGTACTGCGTCCCAGTTTGGGTGCCATGCTTCAAGATGGATGCGGAGAATCTTGAGAGGGCTCAGGGGAGGGCCACTCATATGGTCAGAGGTCTGCAGGCAAGGCCCTACATGGAGAAACTGAGGGACCTGAATCTCTTCAGCCTTTGCAAGAGAAGGCTGAGAGGAGATCTTGTGGCTGCCTATAAATTCATCAGGGGAGGGCAACAGGGAATAGGAGATGTTCTATTTACTAGGGCACCCTCTGGAGTAACTAGATACAATGGCCATAAATTGACAGAGAGCAGATTTAGGTTGGACATTAGAAAGAACTTCTTCACAGCAAGGGTTGCCAGAATCTGGAATGGGCTTCCAAAGGAGGTAATGCTCTCCCCTACCTTGAGGGTCTTCAAGAGGAGACTGGACAAGCACCTAGCTGGGGTCATCTGACCCCGAAGCTTTCTCCTGCCCAGAGCAGAGGGTCGGACTCAATGACCTACTGAGGTTCCTTTTGATCCTACCACCTATGAGTCTACAGAAACAATCACCAGATTGGGAGTCAGGTGTGAATTCTCCCCATCTTGGTCACACTAGTCAGGATCTCAAAGGCTTTGGGATCTTTTCCTATGGCATGTGGAACATTCACCGGCAGGGATCACCTGGCCATATTTCAATTTGCTGTCCATGTCTAGCATTTGTGGTGCCTCAGTTGCTTTCCTTTTTAACTGCTCATGACAGCTAGCTTAATCTAAATGAAGTCTTGTGACTAGACACAGGACCAGCCATGTCAGACTCAATGGTTAATGCCATACAGTAGGGCAATCTAAATGATCTAATAGTTCCTGGTGGCCTTGTACTCTACAAAGCCTTCAACAAATTATAAACCACATGTGACAAAGCCCCCATTTACAAGACAAGGCCAAACAAATAATAAAAATTAAAAGCAAAAACAGGAAACCTGAGATGGCTTGGAAGCACAAGTTTAATTGGATGCCTATCTTGCTGGGATCATTTGATCTCAACTGATCTCCTGCCCATTGGTCAGGGGGTGAACCAAATGATCTTGCGAGGTCCCTTCCAGCCCTAATGTCTACAAAATCTATGACATTGCTAAGGATATTAAACCTGCTTTTGTTTTGTCCAGTATGATGTTTAACCCAGTTGTGTAAGTAGTAAATACAAAATTATAATTCTCTTGGAGCAGCTATAAGGTGCAAGTCCTCTTGTTGTTCCAAGAGGAAGGTGCTAGTCCTCTTGTTGTTCCAAGAGGACTAGCAGTCTGAGGAACTATAAGGTGGGCTTATTGATGGGATCACAAGACTTCCCTAACTGCCTAATAGCTGTATCTAATTCTCTGATGTGGTAATGAAAGTGCAAGCATCTTTCTTCATTACTGTTTGTGTTGAATGAGGCTGCCTCTTTCTCCGTCTAGATGCAGACAGAAATACATTTATTGTATAATCAGCCCCTTGAAAGTGTTCTACAGTAGGGCTGTGCAAAGCTTCAGTCCCTGATTTAATTCAGCGAAGATACGGCCCAATTCAGTGGCCAAATCTCCAAATCTGAATCGAATCAGAGGACCCTTTAATCTCTCCAAATTGATTCAGAGAGATTTGGACAGATTTAATAGATTTCATAGATTTCATAGACATTAGGGCTGGAAGGGACCTCGGGAGATCATCCAGTCCAGCCCCCTGCCCAAAGGGCAGGAAGTCAGCTGGGGTCATAGGATCCCAGCAAGATAAGCATCCAATTTACTCTTGAAGGTGTTCAATGTAGGCGCTTGAACCACCTCCGCCGGCAGACTGTTCCAGACCTTGGGGGCTCGGACAGTAAAGAAATTCTTCCTTATGTCCAGCCTGAAACGGTCTTGCAGGAGTTTGTGACCGTTCGACCTCGTCATCCCATGGGGCGCTCTGGTGAACAGATGTTCCCCCAGATCCTGGTGGTCACCTCTCATAAACTTGTAGGTGGCCATCAGATCACCCCTGAGCCTGCGCTTTTCCAGGCTAAAGAGTCCCATGTCTCTCAGCCTGTCATCGTAAGATCTGTTTTCCTGACCTCTGATCATGCGCGTGGCTCTCCTCTGGACTCTCTCAAGCTTCTCCACATCCTTTTTGAATTGTGGAGCCCAAAACTGGACGCAGTACTCCAGCTGCGGCCTCACTAAGGCCGAGTACAAGGGGAGAATGACGTCCCGGGATTTGCTCGAGAAGCATCTATGGATGCACGCCAGCGTTTTGGTCGCTTTACTAGCTGCAGCATCGCATTGGAGGCTCATGTTCATCTTGTGGTCAATGATGACCCCCAAGTCTTTTTCTTCTGTAGTGCTAACCAACGTAGCACTGCCGAGCCTATAAGGGTGCTGCAGGTTTTTCCTCCCAAGGTGGAGAACCTTGCATTTTTCGGTGTTAAACACCATGAGGTTCTTGTCTGCCCATTTGCTGAGCTTGTCCAGGTCAGCCTGGATCACCCGCCTATCTTCTGGCGTGGATGCTTTGCCCCAAAGTTTGGTGTCATCGGCGAACTTGGCCAGTCCACTCCTGACTCCAATGTCCACATCATTAATGAATATGTTGAACAGTATGGGTCCCAGGACAGAGCCTTGAGGGACCCCACTGGTCACAGGGCACCACGATGAGTGACTGCCAACAATCACAACCCTCTGGGTCCGACCACGAAGCCAATTTCCCAGCCAGCGGATCGTGGTGGAGCCAAGGCCACAACTGGGCAGTTTGGCCAAGAGGTGATCATGGGATACCAGATCAAAAGCTTTTTTGAAGTCAAGATATATGACATCAATCTCTTCTCCCTTGTCCAGGTGATAGGTCACCTGGTCATAGAAGGAAATGAGATTGGTCAAACAAGACCTACCCGCAACAAACCCGTGCTGGCTGTCCCTTAGAATATTAGCCTGGGCCAGTCCCTCAAGGATGGCCTCCTTAATAAACTTTTCTAAGATCTTCCCCAGGATAGAAGTCAGGCTAATGGGCCTGTAGTTAGCCGGATCCACTCTCCTCCCTTTCTTGAAGATCGGCACCACATTGGCCTTCTTCCAGTCTTCGGGCACTACACCAGAGCGCCAGGAGTTTTCAAAGATCCGTGCCAGGGGCTGGGCTATGACGCTCGCCAGCTCCTTGAGTACCCTGGGGTGCAGGTTGTCAGGGCCAGCTGACTTGAAGGTATCCAGCTTCTCAAGGTGTTTCTTCACAAGGTCAGCATTTATGGAGGGTAGGGGATCCCCCTCACCCAGATTTCCCTGTCCCATAGCAGGCATGGGCATCCAGTGTGACTGATGAAAGACTGACGCAAAGTACCTATTTAATAGGTTGGCTTTTTCCTGGGCGTCAGTTGTCAGTTGCCCCATCTGGTTTAGCAGGGGTCCAACATTGCCCTTGCTTTTCCTCCGGCTCCCCACGTATCTGAAAAAGGACTTTTTGTTGTCCTTGATGCCTGAAGCTAGTTGGAGTTCAGTTGCAGCCTTGGCTTTCCTGGTTTGCTCCCTGCAGGACCGGACCAGCGCGGAGTAATCCTCCTTGGAGGTGAATCCCGTCCTCCATCCTTTGTAGGCTTTCCTTTTTAGCCACAGTAGGTCCGCTAGGTCTCTGGAGAGCCAGGGGGGCTGCTGTGCCTTCTTGCTGCCTTTCCTCCGTGTTGGAATAGATTTAGCTTGTGCACTGAGGATCGCTTCCTTGAGAAGCAACCACTCTTCTTGAACTCCCATCTCCCTGGGGTCATGGTCCCTGAGGGCCTGACCGACTAGCCTCTTGAGCTTGTCAAAGTCGGCTTTTCTGAAGTCAAGGACTTCTGTGTTGCTGACTGACTTGCCAGCTTTACGGTGGATGGTGAAGGTGATCAGCTCATGGCCGCTGTCACCCAACTTCCCATCGATCACTAGGTCGCCGATTAGGTCATCCCCCGTAGCCAGTACCAGGTCAAGCAGCGCTTTGCCTCTCGTTGGCCCATAGACCTCTTGGGTCAGGTAGAGGTCATCCACGCATGAGAGAAAGCTTTGCGCCCGCTCAGATTTAGCTAAGTGATCTTCCCACGAGATGTCCGGGTAATTGAAGTCACCCATGACAACCAAGGTCCTGGAGCAAGCGGCCTCAGTCAGTTCCCGGGCAAACTCCTGGTCAAGCTCGGGACTTTGAGTGGGAGGTCTGTAGTAGACTCCCACCGTTGTGTCCCCTGTGCCGAATTCCCCACAAATTTTTACCCAGAGGGTCTCTAGCTGTCCATGCTGGTCGCCAACATCAGCTTGCAGGGACATGTAGCTTTCCTTCACAAAGAGAGCTACACCCCCGCCCCTTTTGTCAACACGATCCCTCCTGTACAGGGTATAGCCCTCTATACCCGTGGTCCAGTCATGGGTGGAGTCCCACCAGGTCTCTGTTATCCCAATGACATCATATTTCTTTGCACTGAGCAGGAGGACGAGCTCGTTCTGCTTTTTGCCCAGGCTCCTGGCATTAGTGTACAGGCAGGCAAGTGTGCCCTTGGGGGCTCTTGCCTTGCCCACAGATTGTGCCAGGGCTGAGGCAGGGGTGGGCTCCCTTAAGTGCCCCTTTAAATGCCTTGGTCCGCTGGCTTTGCAAGGGCCGTTCAGTGGGCCAGCAGGGGCAGTAGTCCCCCCATTCCCGCAGCGGGCTTAGTTTAAAGCCCGGTGGAGCAGGTCAGCCAGCCTGGCTGAGAAGAGCCTCCTCCCCAGGGGAGAGAGGTGGAGGCCATCTCTTCCCAGCAGCTCGCTGCCTCTCTCTCCAAAGAGCGGGCTGTGGTCATGGAGCCAAAGCCTTCCCGATAACACCAGCGCCGCAGTCTTTGGTTCACCGCATGGATCCTCCTCTCCCGAGGTCCTCAGCCCATAGCCCGAGACTGGGAGGATCGAGGAAAACACCACCTGAGCTCCCAGACCCCTAAGCCCCGCTCCCAACTCCCTGTAGCGCCTCATGACCTGGCTGGGGGTGCTCCGAGCCGTGTCATTGGTGCCCACATGAATCAGGAGCATGGGGTAGTGCACTGTCTGTAGGCCGGAGGAGCTGCGGGATCCTCTCCGCAATGTCTCGGATGCGGGCCCCCGGGAAGCAGCAGACTTCCCGGGCTAAGGGGTCAGGGCGGCAGATTGCCCCCTCAGTGCCCCGCAGGATGGAGTCTCCCACAACAAACACCTTACGCTTTGTCTTGGGGAGAGCGGGGCCAGTAGCTGCGGTCGAGCCTGGGTTGCCTGCGGGAGCCGGCAACTGTGTGGGCTCTGCTGGGGCTGCAAGAGGTGCGAACCTGTTGCTAAGCTCTGGCGGGGCAGGGGCCTTGGTGCGGCGGGCCTTGCGGCCCTTGACCACCT